>NC_137103.1:11189157-11789157 GCF_949357685.1 Gobio gobio | reverse complement strand
CAAGCTCTTTTTGTGAGAGGAAAGCTCTGCAGAGTGCCGAAGCGCCCAGGGAAACACACACACAGCTGTTGCAGACCACTGCACAGATCAGCAGGCAGGCAATGTGAGATCGCTGGAACGCGCCGCCACACCAACACCCTGGAGAACCGCTCGTCTCAAAGACTGAAGAGAGGACTTCAGAATTCAGGCTTGCAGGAGTGAAGAGATGCTCTTGGCTCCGATGCAGAAACATAATCCAATATTGCCCACGTACTTCCTTATATACCCACACGGTGGGGCGGAGTTACGTATGCAAATCCCGCATGCCCATGGCATTGGCACTGCCATTGGGCATTTTTGAATCCTCGAAGATGATTGGCTTCTAAGCGAAACCCCCATTCATTAGTCACTAACGTTACGTCGTAGTGACTGAACGAAAGGGAACTCTGTCGTCTTCTGTCCAAACACACCACCATCTGTAAAGAATGATCGACTTTTACATACACCAGGTTATTGTGACGCACTGCTGCCAGCCTGCCACATACAGAGGCGAATTTGAATTGAATTTGCATGGTGGTAACTCAAAGGGGTTTTTTTTTACCACTTCGTTATTTTGGCTTGGAATTTCGTTTGTTGGAAATTTTAACTGAATTTAGAAATGCTTTTGAAATTAAAAATCATCAACAAAATATATTTTTGAAATGAACAGCGTTTGGAGTGGACTGCAAAATAATCTGTTCCCTGAGTCCACGGCCTTTGCTGTTGTGAGTGTACACAAATAAAAGTAGACAGTTTACTGTTTATAATTATATCTTGCACTTAGCCTATCTGTATGCCTAAAAATTACGTATTGAGTATTGTGAGTTGTTTCTGCTGTCATAATGGAAAAAAATCCATCAGAAGGCGCCGACGACTTCGTCAGACAAAGGGTTAAAGAAAATGTAGCCTATTCAGTTTCATGGATAGGCTATGTTTAAATGTTATTATTATTTTAATTTCATATGTTGATTATGAAAAATGAGCAGCATGAATAAGGCACATAATCAGATGCGCATATGTCTGGGGACATGGATTTTGATCACTTCATTGAATTTTGTTTACTATATAGTCTTTCTTTAAAAATTATTTCGTTTTGCATAAATTGTATATTTTGTATAAGACAAAAAAAATCCAAGACAAACTAAAATATTTTGTAAACAAAACACAATTATTAACTTTTTAAAATAAAATAATGGCATTTTTTAATCATTAAAAATATAAAAAAAATTGAGTTTGACAACAAACACACTGCTAAATACAGCTAAACAGCATAGTTCAAAACATAATAATAATTAATAATTTCTGAACATTGACTCTCAGTCATTATTCACCCTTTTATCATGGTTTCTCAAAAGAATTCATAAAAGTATAAAATATAATGGCATATTTCTAATAGGGGCTCATTGTAACGCAGTGTTACAACACACCCCATCTGCGCAACGGGGATTTAAATCGCAGCTCGTGTCTTCTGCTGGTTAGATCAGCATTAAAGAACGATCTTAACTGTTAAATAACAGATATAATATTAAAATAATATCGGATCTTATTTTAACACAAAAAAACAGAGATGAAAACTAAACTTAACTAAGAAATTTACTTTTGCCATGGTTAAATAAATGTTCAGTAGGCTAATATCTTCCAGAGATTTTTTTAATTGTGGCGCTATTTTTTCTCTTAATAATGTTGATATGGCAACTAGTAAATACACTAAGTTTCGTCATTCTGGCATGTGTGGAAAGGGTTAAAACATGCCTGTTACAACTAACCCCGCGTTAGATTGTGCCCCGCGCTCCCCAATGTCTTAATTACAGTAGGCCTATAGATAGTTATGATATTTGTGGCTGCACCGGGGTCTGTCATTGCTAGGTTAAAGTTACACCACTGTCCGGAGAACAGACTTAAGATCTTGTTATTACGACATACTTGAGTGGAAAAAAATAATATGTATAGGGCTGTAATCTCCCAGTCGATTAGTCGATTATTAGTCGATACGTTCTGGCTCGACCAAAATTCTGATTGGTCGATTTTTTGCCGCGTTCATTTCATTAGTTTTGCTGCGTTCATTTAATCAGTTTTGCCGCGCCGCGTTCATTTTCATCAGGTGGAAAGCACTAATTGCTAATGGGGGTGTTTTCAGAGCACCCCTGTTTCACAGGTAACAGTCTGCCTTCAGAACACCCCCATTGTTTCCACTTCTTTTGGATTAGCCCAACCCACTGGAGAAGAGAAATCTCTCGCGGGTCCTTTGTTTTTCATTCCCCGCTGGCTCAAACGCACACCCATAGCGGTAAACTTGAGGAACGCCCATCAACATACACATGAGGGGAAGCGTCACAACACCGCGCTAAGTGGATCTGTACTGTCAGTTTTGCCGCGTTCATTTCATCAGTTTTGCCGAGCCACGTTCATTTCATCAGTTTTGCTGCGCCGCGTTCATTTTCATCAGGTGGAAAGCACTAATTGCTAATGGGGGTGTTTTCAGAGCACCCCTGTTTCACAGGTAACAGTCTGTCTTCAGAACACCCCCATTGTTTCCACTTCTTTTGGATTAGCCTAACCCACTGGAGAAGAGAGACAGATTGAAGAAGGATAGTTTTCTTGTATATTATTTATCTAATTGTGAGAGCGTTTTTTCTGCTCTTGATCTGGCTTGTTTAATAAATATTCCCTTTTTATTAAAGTGGACGTGCCTTTTGTGTTTAAGAGTAAAAGCTTTAAGTTAATAGTCTATTCGTGTCTCAGCCGCTGAGTTGAGCTCAGCTCCTGTTCAAGCTGCACAGAGCGGCTGAAATGATACTGTCTGTCAGTTATTATAATACATATGACAAAAACAATTGTCTAAATTATGTTGCATATTCCTCAAAAGTTCTTGTGATGATATCTAGCTGACAATATAGTACTATATTTTCGGAAGTCATAGGTAGGGTGACCACCATCAAACAAACAAAATGTGGGACGATTACTAAGTTTGTGTGGGACAATGTGGGACATGTTAGCAACACTAAAACATAACCTGAAACTGTTGTATAATCTTAAATTCAACATCGCTGAGCCCAATCAGAAGGCATCATGCAGATAACTACTTTTGAAACAGTTCTGACCAAGTGCAACTATAATCCAACTAAATAAATAATGAAACAAATAAAACAACATAAAATTAGTTAATCTTATATATATATATATATATATATATATATATATATATATATATATATATATATATATATATATATATATATATATATATACACATACATATATATATATATATATATATATATATATATATATATATATATATATATATATTTTTTTTTTTTCTCTTGGGGGGGGGGGGACTGTAGTTTTTATTTATATATATATATATATATATTAATTTATATACAGAACTATCAATTCGTTTTCTGACAGGGAACACATGGAACGAATCACCGCTCCACATTTTGATTGACAGCCGTCACAACCTACTAGTGACCGTGTTTACTCCTTTCTTTTCAACCATTGGATATGGTTTAAAAAAACGCTTTTGTATTTGTGTAAGGCGGGATGTTACTTCTGACGAAGCGCTGTTAAATATAGGTGAAAACGATGCCGCAAAAATAATAAATAAAATGCTTTCTTAAAAAGGCAAAAGAACGCATGCATGTTTTCTCAATATGATCATTAAAAATCAACAGACTGGTGAAAATGCGGGACATTTTCTCAATATGCGACATGCGGGACAAGGGGTGAAAATGCTGTGCGGTACAACGCAAAGCGGGACAGGTGGTCACCCTAGTCATAGGCTATGATATTGCGCAGGTGCACGTGATGCAACGCTGTCAGAGCCGACAGACTCATGTGTCAAAAGACTAATTTCAGTGCAAAATAATCAGCTCAAAAACGATTTAATATTCTGCAAATAGCCTACTAGTTTTTTATGTTTATTTATAATTAATTTAGGCAGACAACAAGGCTACCACTGCACACAGTGTGCAGCTTCTTCATTTAACGTTTTTTTTCCTAACGTCATTTTAGTCGATTTTTAGTCGAAAATTTCAGGACTTCAGTCGACCAAGATTTTCTTTGGTTGATTACAGCCCTAAATATGTAAGCCCTATGTGGGAGCAATGCGTGAACGTGGCTCGGCAAAACTAATGAAATGAACGTGGCTCGGCAAAACTGATGAAATGAACGCGGCAAAACTGACAGTACAGATCCACTTAGCGCGGTGTTGTGACTAGGGTGACCACCTGCTAATAAGCCCAAGGGGGGACAAGGGGTATGTTTCTGAGGGACAATGTGGGACACTGCCTGGCGCAGCGGTGCCCCCACCCCACGGGCAGACTCACTGATAGTGGTTTACACATTTCTAGCACATAGCACCTTACATGGTATTGCCCTATTCCCCTAAACATGTGTAATTGCTGATGTATGCTCATGAATAGGCCTACCACTGTGTATTTTTTTTCTAAATAAAGATTCATAATATTTTGAACATTCAATTAATTGACAGATGCACTTCCACTTACGATTTACTTTAGCTATATTTTTATTTATTTTTCATTACAATTTATTCACTTTAAATAAATTATAATATAAAATTATAGGATTAACAGGAATTGCAGTTCACTCTAAAAAAAAAAAAGGTTCTATATGGCACCAAAAATGGTTCTTGGCTCGTAGTCATAGGGGAACCTTTTTTAGGGCTATATAACACAAATTTTGGTTCTTCGGTGGTTCTTCAGAGGTTCTTCACCGGTTCTTTGACTAAGGTGCTATATAGCACCTCTGAAGAACCACATTTTTTTGCATTGTTGTGTGACTCCATATACCATCTATGCTTAAAACATATATTTTTTATAAAAAATCCATAATATGTTATATAAAATACACATTTTAGTCGTGTCCCCAGGTTTTCACTCAGTCCTGTTATCCTCACACATTGCCCCCTCTAAAAACGTCTCGGTTACGTATGTAACCCTCGTTCCCTGAGGAGGGAACGGAGACGTACGTTAGTGACTAACGAATGGGGGTTTCGCTTAGAAGCCAATCATCTTCTTCGTATTCAACAGCGCCCAATGGCAGTGCCAATGCCATGGGCATGCGGAATTTGCATGCGTAACTCCGCCCCACCTCGTGGGTATATCAGGAAGTACGCTGGCAACATCGCATTATGTTACTGCTGCAGGAGCCAAGACTGAACTCCGCGTTCCAGGCAGCACAGCTGACGTGGCAAAGGAAACGTACGTCTCCGTTCCCTCCTCAGGGAACGAGGGTTACATACGTAACCGAGACGTTCCCTTTCGTTCAGTCACTACGACGTACGTTAGTGACTAACGAATGGGGGATCCTATTCAACAACGCCACTCAACTGTCATCCAGTGCCCTGCGTAAGTGTGAGACCTGCCACTTAAGGCCGTAGGACTCCCACTTATCACAGGAATACCAAGGTACACTGGGAAGCATATCCCAGTGAGGGAATGCCAAGATGCCTACCGTAGGGAGGACTTAGAGAATACACATATGACCCGCTGAGGGCTGCATATGGAAGATCACTAGGGTACCAGCCGAAGGTGGATTTTTAACCCTAGGGGTGGCAGGGACTTGCCAAGGGAAAGACACCTGCTCACTGAGGAGGCTTACGGTGGGAATACTCGTGTGGGGGTCGCCGGAGGGGAACCATGCACACGGAGCACCTGGCCGAACATGAGGGTCTGGGCTCGAAAGGGCAGACTGAACTGATGTCGGCGTAAGCAGTGCTGGAGGAGCTCAGGGCTCTCGGGGAGCTCACCTGAGGAAAATATCGCACGTATCCAGTCCTGGGAGTGGAATGGCGAGCAAGCGAAGACACCTGAGCCTGGCCCATTACCGGCCACCCGTAGGGGCGAGTACATAGTCGGACACTGGCTCCACTCGGAGATTGTAGAATCTGGCGAATGTGTTGGGTGTCGCCCAGCCTGCAGCTCTGCAGATGTCTGTTAGCGAGGCGCCATGCGCTAGAGCCCAAGAGGAGGCCACACTCCGGGTGGAGTGTGGCCTCACACCAAGAGGACATGGTCGGCCTTGCTGCTGGTATGCCAAAACAATGGTGTCCACTATCCAGTGAGACAACCTCTGCTTTGAGAGAGCGCTTCCCTTCCGCTCTCCACCATAACAGACAAAGAGCTGGTCTGAGGTCCTGAAACACTGCGTCATGTCTACGTAGGCGCGGAGAGCGCGTACTGGACAGAGCAATGCCAAGGCTGGGTCTGCCTCCTCCAAAGGCAGCGCTTGCAGGTTCACCACCTGATCTCGGAACGGAGTGGTAGGAACCTTGGGCACATATCCGGGCCGGGGTCGTGAGAGTTAGCCGGCCCGAACTCAAGGCACGCTTCGTCAACCGAAAATGCTTGCAGGTCCCCGACCCTCTTAAGCGAGGCCAATGCGGTCAGCAGAGCCGTCTTCATAGACAAGAACTTAATCTCGGCCGACCGCAAAGGCTCAAAGGGAGGCCTCTGCAGAGCACTTAAGACTACTGAGAGGTCCCAAGAGGGAACGAGAGGAGAGCGAGGAGGATTCAGTCTCCTCGCCCCCCTCAGGAACCTGATGATCAGGTCGTGCTGACTTACCTTTTTGTCTCCCAGGAGATCGTGGTAGGCAGATATTGCGGCCACGTACACTTTAAGGGTGGAGGGAGACAGCCTTCGCTCCACCCCCTCCTGGAGAAACGATAGCACGGACCCGATCGGGCAGTTCCAGGGGTCTTCTTGGCGGGAAGAGCACCATGTGACGAAGTGGTTCCACTTCAACGCATAGAGACGTCGTGTAGACTCAGCTCTAGCGGAAGTGATGGTAGCGACCACCGCAGGTGGAAGGCTACTCAAACCTACCATGTCCCGTCCAGAAGCCACACGTGGAGCTTCCAGAACGCTGGACGCGGGTGCCAAAAGGTGCCCCGTCTCTGAGTAAGGAGGTCCGGTCTCAGAGGAATAGGCCAGGGAGGGGCTGTCGCAAGGAGTAAGAGTTCTGGGAACCAGGTCTGGCCGTGCCAAAGCGAGGCGACCAACATGACCTGCTCCTTGTCCTCCCTGATCTTGTACAGTACCCGTGCAAGAAGGCTCACTGGGGGAAACGCATACTTGCGTAGCCCTGACGGCCAGCTGTGCGCCAGTGCATCCGTGCCGAGGGTGCCCTCGGTCAGGGAATAATACAGGGAGCAATGGGAAGAGTCCTGGGAAGCAAACAGATCTACCTGTGCGTCGCCGAACCGTTCCCATATCAGCTGGATCGTCTGGGGGTGGAGTCTCCACTCTCCGGGGAGAGGCTGAAACCGTGAGAGCTCGTCGGCTGCACAGTTCAGGTCTCCAGGGATGTGGACAGCACGAAGGGACCTCAGGCGCTTCTGACTCCACAAAACGAGATGGCGGGCGAGTTGAGACATACGGTGGGAGCGTAGACCGCCCTGGTGGTTGATGTACGCTACTACGGCCGTGTTGTCTGTCCTGACTAGCACATGTTGACCCTTCAGCAACGCTCGGAAGCGGTGCAGGGCGAACCGTACAGCCAGTAACTCGAGGCAATTGACATGCAGAAGGCGCTGGGGTCCTGTCCAGGAGCCCGCGGCTGCTTGTCCATTGCACATGGCACCCCAGCCCGTGGATGATGCATCTGTTGTCACAACAACATGCCGGGAAGCTCGTTCTAAGGACACTCCGGTCCGTAGAAAACTGAGGTTCGACCACGGGGTGAGTGTCTGTAAGCAGGCCCGGGTCACTGGGACCCGGAGCGTGCCAGACCGCCATGCCCATCTCGGGACTCGATCGCGTAGCCAGTGCTGAAGCGGTCTCATATGAAGCAATCCGAGCGGCGTTACCGCGGCTGCAGATGCCATATGCCCCAGGAGCCTCTGAAACCATTTCAGTGGAACCGCACTCTTGCCCTCGAGTTGTCGAAGGGAAGTCAGCAGAGACTGCGCGCGCTCGCTCGAAAGCTGCGCGCACATGGCGACCGAGTCGATATCCATACCGAGAAAAGAGATCCTCTGCGCGGGGCAAAGTTTGCTCTTCTCCCAGTTGACCCGAAGGCCCAGACGGGCTAGGTGATGGAGCACCAGATCTCTGTGTCCGCAAACCTGCTCTCGAGAGGGACCCAGTATGAGCCAGTCGTCGAGGTAGTTCAGGATGCGGACCCCGTGCTGCCGAAGGGGCGCAAGGGCTGCCTCGGCAATCTTCGTAAAGACGCGAGGGGACAGAGATAGCCCGAATGGTAGAACCGCGTACTGATATGCCCGCCCCTCGAAAGCAAACCATAGAAACGGTCTGTGTCGAGGCAAAATGGAGACATGGAAGTAGGCGTCCTTCAGGTCGATCGCTGCAAACCAATCGTGTGGACGAACGCATTCGAAAAGGCGTTTCGCTGTCAACATCTTGAACGGAAACCGGTGAAGGTAACGGTTCAAGACGCGCAGGTCCAGGATTGGCCGTAGCCCACCGGTCTTTTTGGGTACAATGAAGTACGGGCTGTAAAACCCGTAAATCATCTCGGCTGGAGGGACAGGTTCGATCGCACCCTTCGCCAGTAGGGTGGCAATCTCCGCTCGCATGACGAGGGCGTTGGCCCCGATCATGGTGGAACGGACTCCCCGGAAGCAGGGAGGAACCTGCGCGAACTGAATCGCGTAGCCGCGCCTGACGGTCCGCTCGACCCAGCGGGACAGCCCTGGAAGCTGAAGCCAGACATCCAGAAACTGCACCAGCGGGGTCATACGGTGTACAGACGTACCCGGTGTGGGCTTGCAGCGATGCAGCGTCACCGGCCCGGACATGGGAGGCTGTGGGGCGTCCCGGTGCGGGGGCACGGTTGACAGCTGCGTCCTGACAGAGGAGACCAGGGAAGGACGCACGTTCCACTGGGGTCTGCTCTGCCAGGAGGCTGGCGACAGAGTGGGATGCGAGTGGCGGGACCCGTGAGTGGCGCGCACCGTCATCACCGGACTCTGGGGGCTCAGGGATGGGAGTGTTAATTCTTTCTTTGACCAACATAGGGTGCTGCTGACCCGGGGGCCAGCAGCTGAACAAAGGATTCTCCCCCGGCCCTCCACCGGGGGAAGGAGTGGTCCTGCTACCATCTCCTCGAAAGAATTTCCCATCCCTGAGCCGTCCGTCTCAGGAGCGCCGCTTGGCCTGGCGTTTAGCGGGGCGCGGGGCGGCCTGAGGGGACTTGGACGCCTTCCTACGGCTTCCTCCGCGACCCGGCCCGGGTGAAGGCTGCTGCTTGGACCGGGTGGGAGGGGCGGGAGCCTTAGGAGGGCGTCCTCGGCGTGGAGCAGACTGAGGCGACTGTGCCGGCGGCTGGGTGGAGGCAGCAGCTGGCCGCCGGGGCAGTACGTGTTTGATTGCCTCAGTCTGCTTCTGGGCGATTGAGAACTGTTGGGCAAAGTCCTCAACCGCCCCGCCGAAGAGGCCGGCCTGGGATATGGGGGCATCGAGGAACCGGGTCCGCTCGGTGTCCCGCATATCGGCCAGGTTCAGCCACAGGTGACGCTCCTGGACCACATTTGTGGACATCACTTGACCCAGGGAGCGTGCGGTCACCTTCGTCGCCCGGAGAGCGAGGTCGGTGGCGGCACGCAGCTCATTTAAGAGCCCCGGATCAACTCCACCCTCGTGCATGTCCTTGAGGATCCTGGCCTGGTAGACCTGGAGGATCGCCATGGCATGCAGCGAAGCGGCAGCCTGCCCCGCGGCTCTGTGCGATTTCGACACCAAGGTTGATGTGAATCGACAGGCTTTGGAGGGGTGCTTAGGATCACCACGCCAGGTTGAAGCGCTCTGAGGACACAGTTGCATCGCAACAGAACGTTCAACTGGAGGGACCCCAGTGTACCCTTTAGCTGCCGCCCCATCGAGGACGGAGAAGGCGGAGGAAGTCACCGAACGGTCACGGGAAGACAACGGGGACTTCCAGGACCGCGTGAGTTCCTCATGCAGCTCGGGAAAGAAAGGTATTGAGGGCAAGGACTGACGGGTGTCAGCGCGAGCCCCCAAAAACCAATCGTCGAGCCTTGAGCGTTCGGGACAGGGTGGAGGGTTCCACTCGATCCCTAAACTCGCGGCTGCCCGAGACAACATGGCTGTCAGCTCTGGATCTGACTCGGGCAATGCTGGCACGCCCGAAGGCGGCAGCACAGCCGAGTCATCATCTCCAGAGGACTCGAGCCCACCTTGTGATGCGGTGATCGACATCGCATCCTCCTCCGGAGCGCCAAATGAGATGCGCGGGGGGGCCGGAGCCGCCCCCGCGATCTGCATCTGAACGCTCGCGGGTTGCAATGTGCAAGACGGGGGTGTGGCCCGAGGCATGAGCGTCGGGGCTTTGTTCCACACCGTAACCGTCAAGTCACCCTGACCACCAGCCGAAGTACTGGGCCTCTCGGACTCAGTAGATCGGGGTGTGGTAGAGGGGACTCTCACTTCAGTACGAAGGTCATGGAGTCTTGACCGCAACACTGCGATGGTCATGTTCCCGCAGTGAGAACATGACGCATCCACGAACGCTGTCTGAGCATGCTGAAAGCCCAAACATACCAGACAGTGTTCGTGCCCATCAGAGGAGGAAAGCAACCGACCACACCCAGAAGTACACGGACGAGACATGAAAAGGACGCGTCACGTGTAAGCTCTTTTATGAGAGGAAAGCCTCGCAGAGAACGCCGAAGCGCCCAGGGACCACACACCAGCTGTCTAGCGGACCACTGCGCAGATCAGCAGGCAGGCAGTATGATGATCACTGGAACGCGCCGTAACACCAACGCCTCTGGAAAGCTGCTCGTCTCGAAAGCTGTCGAAGACTCAGATCAGGCTTGTAGGAGTGAAGAGATCCTCTTGGCTCCAAAGCAAAAACATAATGCGATGTTGCCAGCGTACTTCCTGATATACCCACGAGGTGGGGCGGAGTTACGCATGCAAATTCCGCATGCCCATGGCATTGGCACTGCCATTGGGCGCTGTTGAATACGAAGAAGATGATTGGCTTCTAAGCGAAACCCCCATTCGTTAGTCACTAACGTACGTCGTAGTGACTGAACGAAAGGGAACTTGCATCATGCCACTAGACGAGCTTTTCAAAAGGATGCCGATCATCTGGATCTTATGTAGGCCATGGGAAGACCAAAAGTAAGTCCTCTCATTTTTATTTCTGTATATTTGATGAAATTGTAACTTTGACTAGGAAGGTCATATCTCAACGCACTGTCCTGTTACCTAAATTATTTTTTAGAGGTTATTTGTTTATTTAAAGGGGTCATAGAATGACATTTTTGTACAAGTTAATATGATTCTTTAGTGTCTAAATGAAAAGTTTGTAATATACTTTAATTAAAAATTCTCATTAGTATTGTAAGAAAACACTCAATTTACCTGGTCAAAACCAGCTTAGTTTTCAGCAAGTCATTTCAGTGTATGTGACTTTAAATGATAATGAGCTTTGCTCACCCCGCCCCCTCTGCTCTGTGGGGCGCTCGGTTCGACCCGACACAACACCACAACGCACGTGGAGTGTTGCCTTGACAACATTTGAGGGTATATTTTCGAGAAATAATGGCAACGGGAGTCTCTGAGGACACATCTGAGCAACCTTATCATTTTGAACCGGAGTCGGACCAGGAACAGATGACGAACCCATCGAAGTTCGAACAGGACGTTTCTGAATGGTTGGTTAACGTCAAGTCACTTTGATCTATCTTTGTACTGGCAGAGTAGCGTAGTTGCTATGTGTTTACTGATGTATATGTTAGTTCATTGACAGATTGATGTTATGTTATAAGATTTTTTTTTTACATTACTTCTTAATCAGTAACAGACACCGTTATAAACCATGTACAAAAGTAAGCTTAGTGTAGTGTTACCACGTTAACTTTATCACCCGAGTACACAGTTTGTAATAACAAACATAACGCGTTGTTCATTATAAACGTGGGATTATGAATTATATTGAGAACGTCATACACAGAAAGCATGCCGTAATGTAACTTACCCTGTAAACTTTAGCCTCATTCATCGTGAAGCGTGCAAGCGATTTGCAAAGATTAATATAAAGGTTAATAAAACGTTACACTCACATCTTCCTGAGGTGCAGCAGGAACACGATCCTTTTTTCAAGAGCAGCTTATTAGCAAAACCTGCTTTATACTGACGCTCGTTTATAAAGCAGTCTGCTGAGAAATGATTCGCGCAAACATTGACGTTGATCGGGGAGAATATTCCCTTCTAAAACAAAACTCAGCAGCAACTTCAGCGGTTCGGATTTAGGAACATCAAAATGACTGCTGTGTTCGTTATTACACTCAACAACACAACACCACAATCGCTTAGACGCCATTCTGCTGCAGCGTATCAACAATGGCGGACTGATGACAGCTCGCTCAGGGCAGGTCTGTGTTGAAACGCTGCTGTCAATCAACAATCTTAGGAGGGGCGTACACCGTGTAACGTCACACGATCAGACGGCTCGATTTGAGACAGGGGAAAATATATAAGGAGATTAAAAAAAAACACTGGATGTATTTTTATCATTATAGGATGGTTGTGTACAGGCACTGCCAACACACATTTCCGTATAATCAACTTGTAAAAGTGCATGTACCATTCTATGACCCCTTTAAAAAAAATTAACTTTAGGTAAGTCACTACAATTTTCTCAGTGTCCTCATGCTATTAGCTACTTAGCCAAGTGGCAATTTGGCATGTGTTTGCTTATTTTTTGCTTAAAAACTCAATCCTGTGACTTTCAGTCCTGTTACTCATATGAAAAATAACAGGACTGAGTAAAAGTAACAGGAGAGAGTAGAGTCCTCTGTTTTGTTGATTTAAAATTGTGAATATTAGTTTATATATAATATTCACCTGATTTATGAGTTTTACAGTTGAAATTAGGAAAAAATTTGACATTTAGCACACACATGGCTATGTACACTCTCTCTCTCTCTCTCTCTCTCTCACACACACACACACACACACACGTATGGACACTCATTCCTGTTACACAGTCTTTATTCCTGCTACCAAGTGGTCATTCCTGTTACAAAAATGTACTTTTTTTCTAAAACAAAATTGTTAAACAACTGTTTTCATCAGTTTTGTTTTGGTCCATCATTTATACAATTGTTTAATACAACTAATTATTTAAAAAAATAATAAACTTGTGGCTTCAGTCTTCTTTAAAATGAAACAAAATATTTGTGTTTTTTATTAAAATACACCTTCATATAGAGTGTTTTTTTTAAATCACAAATATTAATTATTTGAACATATAACCAACAATTTCTTTAAAATATTTACTATCTTGAAGGGAAAACAAAGGAATTAATTGACATGATTTTAAACATGCTTTTTCAATGGCACATGAGTTTTGGTAACAGGACTGAGAAAACATACATCCATCTTCTGCTTAGAAACCTTGTAAAGAGCTAAATAAAGTTACCTGAGATTGACCAAAACTAGGGGTGTAACGGTACACAAAACTGACGGTTCGGTACGTACCTCGGTTTTGAAGTCACGGTTCAGTTCGGTTCAGTTTTACAAAATTGCATTTTATTAATTTTTATTCAACAGTGGTTAAATGAGAAAAAATGTTGTCTGCCCTGAAATTAATTCAGTTAGAATTTTCTTAAAGATAATGCTGTATAGGGAGCCCTTACTTACATATTGCTATTAAAGATTAACAACAGAGCCCAAACTATTAGCCTAAATTCAGTTGCTATTTATTTTTAGATATATAATCAACACATAAGCTTCACATAAGGCAGTTTTTGCATTAACTTCTAAATCTAATTATTATTATTTTTTCTCAAATTTGTTGTTGAAATATAATCATTTAGTGGCTGTAATTTTCATGACAGGTTTATTTAAACATACATTAATTAAACAAGACATCACTAACAGGCTAAGTAGTATACAATGAATATATAGGCTATATATAGGCTAATATAATGAAACTATAGGCTAATATAGTGCATGTATTCAGTGAAAGAGTTAATCTCTCTAGTGAACTCACAGCTGTGGACACTGAATGACTTCTGAGGTAAACGAATTCTACAAGACATTGTCTACAAGCTGTTTTATTGTCTTTCCGCGGTTGTAACACCGATGGAGCGATTACACAACATATGATACGTTTCAGCAAGTTGTAATGTATCCTCAACATACCTTAAGATATTAATAATATTTATTCTTTCTCAAGCGGCAGCGCGCGGCTCGCCAGTGAACGCAATCATCTGTTCCTGATCGCGTTCACTCGCGCTGCCGCTTGAAGTTGAACTGATACCCGCCTATCAGTCACGTCATATTATAGAGCGTTAAAACTGCATTTATCGTTTGAATTTCGTGATAAAATGGACTGAATACTTAATATGTTCGTCTGGGAACTAGGATTGAAGTAATGTTCGTTTGGCTGCCTGAGCGACCAACTTTTTTTTTGAGCAAGCATTGATTATGCGTGACACGGTCTCAATTCGCGGGACGCATGAATTGGGCTTCAAACGCTGTGCGCGCACGCGCTACGCGGGACGGGTGGTCACCCTAGTTGTGACGCTTCCCCTCATGTGTATGTTGATGTTGTATGTTGTATGTTGTATTGAGTATTGTGAGTTGTTTCTGCTGTCATAAAGGAAAAAAATCCATCAGAAGGCGCCGACGACTTCGTCAGACAAAGGGTTAAAGAAAATGTAGCCTATTCAGTTTCATGGATAGGCTATGTTTAAATGTTATTATTATTTTAATTTCATATGTTGATTATGAAAAATGAGCAGCATGAATAAGGCACATAATCAGATGCGCAAATGTCTGGTACCGTACCTGGTGACCTATAGGCTAAATGCGAAAAAAACTGTTTCCATTGCAGTTTTGCGAAAATGTCTTTTTTCGAACTGCCTGAAAAACCTCCTCATGCGAGCGTAAAAACTTGTTTGCGATATATGGGAGTTTTTGCGAAATGGACGCGTTTCCATTGGGCTTATTTTCAAATCGCAATTTCAATTTGCGCAATTCCATTGAGCTTATTTTCAATTCGCAATTTCAATTTGCGCAATTTTAAGGGTAATGGAAACACGTGGTGGGGTGGCGTGGTGAAGTGGGTGAAGCTCTAGGCTTGTAATAAAAAGTTTGCTGCTGGTTAATACTGGCCAACATACTGTAAATACAGGTTCCTCCAGGAGAACTGTACTAGTATGTGAATAGTACTGAATTCTATATATTGTTTAAATCCTTTCATTGTGTGTGATCTATAGGTGCTACTCTTTTGTGGGCCGTCGTATTGGAGGTCAGACTGTGTCTCTGGACCGTGATGGATGCATCTCCCTGAGTCTAGTGCTGCATGAGCTGCTTCACCCGCTGGGCTTTCACCACTAACACAACCGCAGTGACCGCAACAATCATGTCCAAATCTTTTTAAAAACATAATTCCTGGTACATCTGATTGGTACACATTTCTTCAGCAGGATTTGTTCTAAACCCTTTACATTGTAGTTGCAAATCTTCTCAACGATGGTGGGGAAGCTTTTGCTGTTAAATGCAGCTAAGAGTCTCTAAAGTTTGTGCTTGAATGGGGTTTTTAAGCAGAAATAGGAGATTAGAGCTTTGATTGATTTTTAATATTACTGAATATTGTTCCTTTTTGATCTGTAATAGGGCAGGAGCACAACTTTGACAAAATCAAGACTAACAACCTGGAGACTGCCTATGACTACAGCTCTGTGATGCACTATGGAAGGCAAGTTTTCCTGTTTAGTCAAAAAAATACATATATTTTCTCTGGATACCCCAAACATGTCTGGGAAAAGGGTTGTAACTACTAAACAAACGTGCAATGTGTTTGATACTGGAGTGTTTGTGTGGTTTCAGGTTTGCCTTCTCCAAGAACAGAGAGCCAACCATCGTCCCTATTCCTGACAATAGCGTGTCTATTGGCCGTTCTGAGAAAATGAGCTCAAATGATATTCTGCGTATTAACAAACTCTACTGTATGTCTTAAGTCCTTCCTTCTCTTATTAATTCATTTAAAAGAATAACATTTTGAAAGCTTTGTCAGCAGAGGGTGAAAATTCTTCTTTGAATTACATTGATAAGGAAATGCGTTTATATTTTGTATGTATCATGTTTCTTTTTTCAGAGTGGGACAAAAATGTCTGTGTTATCAAATATTGGAAAATATTGGAAAATTACATTTCGCTATTCATGGTGGACTAAATACTTTACAGATTCAGGAGTTTGTGATTAGCATTATTTTACTAAGAGTTGGGACTGTTTTAATTCACCCTTTTTTTAATATAATTTGAGGGTCGCAACTGTAGATGAGATGGAATGTTCGAAAACACACAGCTGAATAAAAGAAATACATATTGCTCTTCCTCTATCGTATGGTTTGTGTATCAGCGACCAGCCTTCTGCTTGTAAGGTTCTACAGTAGTGCCTCCTACATTGAAAGGTTGCACAAGGTCCTCTTCTTTTGAAATGAGGGTCTGTTAAATGGTGAAATTTGATGGAGCAAATGTTTCATATTAACCTGTAACCATACAGTTTGTGCAAGGCATCTTTTGAAATATTTTTTCATAAATAATTTACTTTAATACACTCATTGACCTTGGCTAAACTGCCTGTTAACGCAAATATCTAATTAGCAAATCACATGGAAGCAACTCACAATACACCATTTAGGAATGTAGACATGGTCAAGATGATCTGCTGAAGTTCAAACTGTGCATCAGAATGGGAAAGAAAGCTGATTTAAGTGGCTTTGAATGGACTGGTCAGAGTATTTCAGAAACGGCTGATCAACTGATACGTTAACACTCATATCTGTAGGGTTTACAGAGAATGGTTTAAAAAAAGAGAAAATATCCAGTGAGATGCAGTTCTGTGGGACATCTAATCCAGACTAATTCGAGCTAATAAGGCAACAGTAACTCAAATAGCCACGCGTTACAACCGAGGTCTGCAGAAGAACATCTCTGAAGACACAAAATGGAGTCCTGGGGACAAAAAGATTTGGGCTTTCTACGGGTAGAATTGTAGATTAATTCTATAAATAAAATCAATTGGTTTATAAATAAATGAATTCATGCATATAAAAATATAGACTCATAAACAGTCAAGAAAGATATTCAAAATTTTAGGAATTTATTATATGCGGTGACGCATTGCTGCCACAAGCATATAATTTTTTTCTACTCAATTATGTCATAATAACGAGATGTTATGTGGTTTTAACGACATCTTTTCTCGTAATAACGAGATGTTATGTCTTAACGACATCTTTTCTCGTAATAACGACATATATTTTCTCCTAATAAGGACATGTGTTGTATAGTGGTGTATATAGGCTATGTCTGTATACACATTAGAGCCTATTTAGCTTCTTAATTATTAAATAAACAGGCAATTAGTTGATGAATCCAAAAATTCACGAAATTCTCTTTAAAGAAAGCCTTTCTATAAAACAAAATCATGTCTGACCCCACTCCATGTCTTCAGACATATTAGTCTATTAGTCTTATATATAGTCATATTAGTCTTATATATTATATGTCTTACTCATGCTGCTCACTTTCCTTAATCAACATATTCAAATTTAAAAAATAATAATATAATAGGCTAATATTTTCACATATAGCCTGACTATGAAACTAAATATGCTATGTTTTCTTTAACCCTCTGTCCAACGAAAGCGCCCGCACATTTTTTCCTTTATGACAGGAAACAACTCACAATACTCCGTAATTTTTAACCATACAGATAAGTTCAAGACATAGGCCTAATTATAAATTATAAACATTCTACTTTTATTTGTGTAAACTCACAATAACAACAAAGGCTGTGGATTCAGGGAACAGATTATTTTGAATGCATTCCACTTCAAACGCTGTCTACATTCAAAAAATCATTTTGTTTATTAAACGCAAAGTTTTTAATTTCAAAAGCATTTCTAAATTCAGTTCAAATTTCCAACAAACGAAATTCCAAGCCAAAATAACAAAGTGGTAAAAAAAAACCTTGTGAGTTGAAAAGGGAAAAATGCGTGGGCGCTTTCGTCGGCATGAGTAAGATATAGGCGCGCAATATGTCTGGAGACATGGAGTGGTGTCAGACATGATTTTTATTGAGTTTTGTTTTATAGAAAGGCTTTCTTTAAAGTGAATTTCGTTCACTTTAAAGTAAATTTCGTGAATTTTCGGTTTCATCAACTAATTGCCTGTTAATTTAATAAATAAGAAGCAAACCAGGAACACTGGGAATGAATTGACATGCGTAACAAACCCACTGGCCATGTTTCCGCTGCCTTTGAGTAGCCTAAGGCTAAAACTATAGCGTCTTTCTGTTTTTAATACATTTCTTGAATATATGTCTTAATTACAGTAGGCCTATTATAGATAGTTATGATATTTGTGGCTGCAACGGGGTCCGTTATTTACTAGGTTAAAGTTACGCCACTGAGGTTAATCATGAGCGGTCCATGCATGGCACCTTACCCATGGCTATCTGTTATGAACTGTAGGCTACATCAATAAATTACAACAATTTCATGCTATGGGTACTGCCATTGATACAGGCAGTGGAAGAGCCTATTTTACGCTGAGCTTGCTTTTACTTTTCAAACAAGTGGGACAAAGGCACATAGGCTATATGAATTCTCTAATGTGGATACATATACACACATCACTATACAACACGTCCTTATTAGGAGAAAATATTGTTTTAACAAGAAAACTGTCGTTTTTACGACATAAGATCTCGTTATTACGAGAAAAGATGTCGTTAAAACGACATAACTTCTCGTTATTACGACATGTGCAAAAAATAGTGGGAAAAAAAATATATGTATGTGGCAGCAATGCATCACCGTAGGCTAATTATAGGAATCCTCTTGTGGATTGGAAGACATAAACCCTACAAGAACTATTTGCAACATTATAATACAGCACAAATAAAAATTCAAAACTGAATTGCTCATTTAACTGTTTGTACAAATACAAGAACACTTCTGCTTTTAAACTCTGTGGTATTTTAGCGCGGGATTCATGAAGGCTGGGTTATTGCACAGAAAAGGAAGTTAATGCTTTCATAAGAATATATAACTGTCAGCTCTGTTTGACCCAGAACAGTTTCTCAGAAAGCTCTCATCATGTACTTTTTGGTGGTGTTCATCTCTCTACTGCTGAGCTCTGTTCCTGCTCAGAGTCGCACTATTCAGGTGAGAAGACAACAATATGTCAACAATATCTGAAATGTAAAATTGTCATCCCAATGGAAGCAACTTTTCATTTTTAACCACTGGTTTCTAATATTCATTTGTTTCAAATTCTTAAAGGATTTAATTGAAAAGATCCCTGGGAAGACTGGTAAGATGCAAAAGAAAAAAAAAACGAACCTGTAATTTTGTTGTGTTTTATTAATAATTTACTGATTCATATCTCAGGTGACATCACTGAGAAAGATTATATATCAGTGTCAACTATAATTGAAACCAACAAACATGCAGGTATGAGTTTAAAGGCTATATCATTTAATGCACATATTTTGTGTAGCAGTTCATGGAAAATTCCTCAGCTCCCTTCATCCTATAAAACCAGTATCAACATACTGAATTATTGTGCATTATACTACTACGCAGGACTGGGACTGGATAAGCCTTTGATCAAGTTTGGAGACATCGCTGTAGCAAGCGGGCTACAGAATGCAGATCCATGTACCGCTCGTGGGTGCAAATGGGATAGAAGCAAAGATGGAAAAGTCTATGTGCCCTACGTGATCGAAAACCAGTACTGTAAGTGGCAATGTTCACTAAATTTGATATAATCTCATCAGTGTAACATATTCTGTTCAACAGTCTATCCCTTCCACAGCTCCACAGGAAATAGCAGTGATTAAAAAAGGTATACAGTCCTTTGAGAAAGTTTCCTGCATTCGATTCGTACCTCATAACGGGCAGAGGAACTATCTTCGCATAATGTCTGATTCTGGGTAAATCTCTGTATTCAGGGCTCCTAGTGAATATGTTTTCCCTTCACATAAATATACAATTTAATGTATTATGTGGTCCACAGATGCTATTCATATTTGGGGCGCCAAAGTGAAGCGCAGGTTGTTTCTCTCGACCGTAATGGGTGTGTCTATCATAAGGTTGTTCAGCACGAACTCCTTCACGCTCTCGGGTTCCACCATGAACAGAACCGCAGTGACCGTGACAAACACATCCGAATCTTTTTTCGGAACATCGATCCTGGTAGGATTCTTCTGTTTAGAATTATTTTGAGAAACTGGTTATGTTTGAAATTAGTCTGCGTTCTGCTGGCAAACTTTACAGAGCAGAGTTTTACAGAGTTTTATAAATAGAATTCAGTAGGTCTACACAGATTCCTGATGATTCAAATGTAAATAGTAAAGCTTTTTATTGATATAAGTGTTTATGAAGTGTTTTAACACAACAGAAACCATGTAAATATGTATTTAAAATATATAAATATGAATATTATAGTATAAATAACAGTACAGCCTATATAGAATTAAGTGTTTAAAGGGTAAATTCAGTGATTTAGCATTAGACATTGTATCAGTAGAAACCCGGTAGTATATTCAAATTATGGTACTTTTCCCCCTTATATCCCCCTGAGACGAGAGAATTATGCATTTTATTTCTGGAAAAAAATCCTCTGATGACGCAAATATCGTCATTTTGCGTCATCTGAGGATTTTTTGGCCAGAGGCTAAAGACTACAGCCACTAGATGGAACTGTTCCGCATGTTATAAATCCGTCCACAGGGGAGAGATCTCACGCACAGAATGTAAGACACAGACGGCCGCACTTACATTTATAACGGATCGATGCAGAGCAAAGTGAGTGTTTCAACTTTTCAATGAATTCCTGTGATAGTTTAGCTTCCATATGCGATCTGAAAACGTGCCAGACTGGCGCTTAACATTACCTCAGCTCTGCTCAACTCTTCGTGAGGAATGAAATCTGACACTGCTGCGTCTGTGATGTGACTTTCGTTCGGCTCACTCATACTTTAGTGAAAAGACACGTTCAGTTTTTAATTGTAGTGTTTATTCTCTAACTGAACGAAATGATTGTATTACTATGAAGATCAAAACGACGGTGTACGGAGTGGCCTCGTAGGGCAGCGAAGCATTTTCTGTCTTTTATCAGTCTAGAAGGCACCAAATTCAAAAAATAATTTCATATTTCTACTACATAAATGACCCAGTTTAAATACAAAGCTTAATGCTAAATCACTGAAGTAACCCTTAAGAAGACTGCAAGAGATAAAGATAATAAAAGATGATCAAATAGAACAAAGAATAAGAGAAAAAAAAGCATAAAACAGGGCATATTAAATTTAGTCACAATTATTGCATGGTCTAGATTAAACTTCACAGTGTTTTAACCAGGTTGACATTAACAGTCGTTAATACTTTCCTGTGCACTGTAACAGCACAACAGCACAATTTCATAAAAGCAGAAACCAACAATCTGGCTACCCCCTATGACTACAACTCTGTGATGCAATATGAAAGGTAAGCGTTCTTGTGAATTCAGTGAAATTATTATTATTATTTTTTGGATATGCTAAAAACATAGTAAACAGTTTTTACTGTGGTTTCTTGATATGTGTGGTTTTAGGAACGCTTTTTCCATGAATAATATGCCATCCATGATCCCCATTCCTGATGGCAACGTTGTGATTGGTGAAGCTCAACAAATGAGCCAAAATGACATCCTACGCCTTAACAGACTCTACTGCAGTAAGTACAGCCTTTCATTTCAGTCATTTGAATAAAAAAGCTGTGATTAAAATGTGTGATTCTGTGCTGAAAACTCCACCTTAGACTACAAAGCTAAGCATGGCTGGTCTTTATAGTGGGGTTTATAATTGTGACTTAACCCAGCAGACACCGGACGTCAAAATGACGTCAGATTGAAGTTGGAGCCCAACGTCGGACAGACGTTGCATTTTGGTTGAAAATTAAAATCGGGTTGACGTCAAAACACAACATCAGATTGACGTTGGGTTCTGACGTCAACCCAATTTTCATTTTCAACCAAATTGCAACGTCCGTCCAACGTTGGATGTTGACGTCAATCTGACGTTGGGTTCTGACGTCAATCTGACATTGGGTTCTGATGTCAACCCGATTTTCATTTTCAACCAAAATGCAACGTCCGTCCAACGTTGGATGTTGACGTCAATCTGACGTTGGGTTCTGACGTCAACCCGATTTTCATTTTCAACCAAAATGCAACGTCCGTCCAACATTGGATGTTGATGTCAATCTGACGTTGGGTTCTGATGTCAATCTGACGTTGGGTTCTAAACACAACACCAGATTGACATCAACCTCCAACGTTGGACAGATATTACATTCATATTGAAACTAGCCATTATCTCATTTCTCATCAGCCTGTGGATATAAAAAGAAAAGGATTTAAATGTCCAAATAATTAATAATACGTAACACATTATGAACCGGTTGTCATAGTTTTTGTCAGGTTCGTCAAATCTAATGCAGATGTCACACTGGTTCTACTCTGGTGCTAGATGGAAGGTCATGCATGGGCTTACCCATGCCAGGTTTTTATCTTCTGGCAACACAAGGGATAACATGCAATTCCAAAATCTCAAACCTAAAAATCTCTAAACATTTACTTAGGTCTGTTGTGAATATGTTCACACAAAAAAAGAAGAAACAACAAACAACTGACTGAGCAATTATTAGATGGAACCAAAAGCAATGGTTTAGGATATTTCACACAATGAATTCAGTGATATCACCAGTCTGTAATCGTTGTCATTGCTGCTGCTTCTTGTTCTTCTTCTTCACTTGTTTTAATCAAGAGATGCTGTACTCATTCAGGAGATGTGTAATAGCGCCCCCTAACGTATAACATGGAAAGTGGAAAATATCGTAGCGATAACAAAAGACAGAAAAAAAATCACTCACGACTCTTGACGGAATAACTTTTAATAAGGGTTAATCTATATTTATATGCAGTGATATATAATTTAATGCAGACTATGCAGTAACATTTTACATTTGATTACTATTTGTGTTCCTGAAAATCTAGTTTAGACCTATATTAACCTACATAATTTGTATGTTTGTTCTGCTGTGCTGTTGCTCATAATTTGAATATTTGTTCTTATTTTATTACTGATTGTCTTTAACAATATTTACAATATATATTAGTTAGGCTAGTAGTTTTTGGAGTCATAAACTTATTTTTTAAGGTTATATGGATCAAAAACAACAAAAACAATACTGGGCTTATTTTATTTTATTTATTACTTTTTTGTGGTGGGGCCAGTGAAAATTTTGGCAGGGCAAGTAGAAAAAAATCCTTATATAAAAAATGAGTCCTTATAAAAAAATTTAAACAAAAAACTACCGATGCGTGAGCTCCATGTAGAATGGAAAAGGTGACAATACTAAACAGACAAAAAAAAAAAATTCTTTCTTAAAAACAACAAAATCCGGAGAAACAACTCAAGCAAAGCCTCCTTGGTTGTGTTGTAAATAGTTGTGTGATGAATAAATGTTGTTTTATATTTATTTACCAAATGTGCACTCTTGTCATTTAAGCTCACTGTAGAAATGCACCAATACAAACATCCGCCTACTGAGTGCCGCGTCTGACAACGCCACGTATCCGTAACACACCCGCTCCTCGACACTAGTAGCTTCGGGAGGTCTACTCCATTAAAAATATGTTACAAACCAACAAAAGATCAGCGTCTAATGATGTTAGAGTTTCCTGTTTCATGTTAGAGTTTCACAACCTAAAACAAATAAAATATCAACGTCTAATGATGTTAGAATCTGACATCAATATGATGTTGGCTTGAGACGTTGGCTCAACGTTAGATTTAGGTTAGTTAATACCACAACCTAAAACCAACAAAGGATCAACATCTAATGATGTTAGAATCTGACGTCAATATGATGTTGGCTTGAGACGTTGGTACAATGTTAGATTTTGGTTAGTTAATACCACAACCTAAAACCAACAAAGGATCAACGTCTAATGATGTTAGAATCTGACGTCAATATGATGTTGGCTTGAGACGTTGGCTCAACGTTAGATTTAGGTTAGTTAACAACACAACCTAAAAACAACTAAATATCAACGTCAGCTGATGTTGGTATTGGACGTCAAATTAACGTTGATATTAGACGTTGAGCTGACATTGAATTTTGGTCACCTGACGTCGCAACCAAAATGTAACCAAATATCAACGTCTTATGACGTTGTGTGCCTGCTGGGAAATTATGACTTGTTCTTATCACAACAAAATCGTGTCTTTCATTTCATATTCATTGCTTCTTTTTTTTCTCAGGTTAAGAAAAGTGCTGCTGGGCTGTATGAAGAACATGTTTGATGAAATAGTTCATCCCCTTTTTTCCTAGCATTTTTTTTAAGCTTTCCTTTTTGCACATCACAGGTGTCACAGACACGTCAGGTTCCAACCTCCACCAATCACAACGCACACCATCCCCTGAGTACTGATCACCATCACCTGCACCTCATCACGGCACTCATCACCAGCACTATAATACACACACTCACACAGCACTCCATGTCCGGTCTCGTTCGCATATACTCTGTGCTATGCTTACCTCAAGGACTTCACTTCGCATACTTGCCTGTCTCCAGCGTGTCTCCTTCCCTTTGTGTTCCTCGTCTGCTGTGTGGGTGTGTTCCTGTCAGCTGCTCAGTTCTCCAGCGATCTCCAAGCTCCAACGTTCATCTATCTGCAAAGCAAAGGACAGTAACTATCTCTATCATATCCATTCAACGTCCATCTACAACCAGTTTACTCACCTGTGTTACTTCATCTGCTCTACTGTGGTCAAATAAACAACCATTACCTGTTACGTCTGCCTCCTGTGTATTGTAACACCAGGGGCCTCATTTATAAAACTTTGCGTAGGATTTGCGTCAGAAGTGGCGTACGGATGAAACATAGGACGTGCGTACGCACAGAAATATTCAGATTTATAAAACCGTGTGCACGCACATCCTACGCAGTTTTCCCTTAATAAATCACAATCAATTCTAAATGTAGCGCAGCTTTTGCGGCTTCATGTCACGCCCATAGTTGCCCATAAATAGTCCGTGAAACGCCCACAAGTTAATATTCATCATTTGCGAAATCATGGCAAACACAGAGAGGAAATAAAAAAAAAGTTTCGGTTACTAACGTAACCTCGGTTCCCTAAGATGAGGGAACGAGTATTGCGTTTTGCTAAAACGCAATGGGGGAATTCCTTTCCTCGAGATATTGAAGCAAATTGTTATCCAAAAATGCCTTTTATACGCAGTGCAGCTGCACAACTCTCAGCAGGAAGCAGCTGCGTGCTGATTGGCTGTGCTGCTGCAACTGCAGCAACCTATAGCGAGACCGTGGGGCGGGACGGACCAATCAGGTCCTTCCAAATTCCCGCCACAAGGGGCAACAGAATTTGCATAGCCTAGGGTATATAAGACCCACTCTCGCAAGGTTAGTCAGGTTAATCAACTGAAGCGACTCCTGAGCAAGTGAGCAAGCACGGCAAGCAAAACGCAATACTCGTTCCCTCATCTTAGGGAACCGAGGTTACGTTAGTAACCGAAACGTTCCCTTACGAGAGTACTCTCGTATTGCGTTTTGCTAAAACACTATGGGGGACCAATGCAAAACGCCGTGCTTGCTTAACGGCTCTAAAGCCGACGACACCAAACCCAGGCCAACCTAGGTGGGCCCGTAGTATGATATCAATAATTCAAAATGAGCCAGACCTGAGTCGGGCCCTAATGAGAATGAACACGATATACGTGCAATAATAAGTATAGACCAGACATAATCGGGTCAGGAATAATGAGTGGCCAGATACTTCGGGCCGTATAAGGAATATGCTTATGACTTAAACAATATTCAACCCAGGCCGGACTTATCGAGCCTTAAGGGGTTAAATCTGTTCATACAGCAAGAAGCCCAGCTTGTAAAGCCGGAACATCTAAATTATAGAATCTGATAAAAGTGGACGGGGAGGCCCAGCCTGCCGCCGCACAGATATCATTCAGAGAAATGCCAGTAGACCAAGCCCACGAAGAGGCCATGCCTCTAGTAGAATGGGCTTTAATGCCTAAGGGGCAACTGAGATCTTTAGACTCATAAGCCAGTGATATAGCATCCACTATCCACCGTGACAGGGTCTGCTTTGTAACCGCGTACCCTCGGGTGCGGCCGCCAAAGCATACAAAGAGCTGTTCAGTTTGCCTGTAAGCAGCGGAACGCTCTATGGATATTCTCAGCGCTCTGACAGGACAGAGCAAATTAGCATCTATTTCATCTAACTGTGATGAAAGTGCCGAAAGTGAAATGACCTTGAGTTGAAAGCACTTTAGGTACATATCCATGACTTGGTTTGAGGACGACTTTGGAGTCATTTGGCCCAAATTCCAGACACGAGGCGCTCACAGAGAGCGTGTGCAGATCACCCACTCGCTTAACTGATGCAATCGCTAGCAGAAAAGGGGTCTTTAGTGACAGGAGCTTTAAGCTCACAGAATGCAGAGGCTCAAATGCAGAGCTCTTCATGGCATCCAGGACCATGGACAGGTCCCATATAGGGACTGAAGGGGGGCGAGGTGGGTGAAGCCTTCTAGCCCCTTTAAGGAAGCGAACAATGAGATCGCTCTTCCCTAGTGACAGTCCGTTCACTTGAATGTGATACGCTGCTATAGCAGCCACATAAACTTTGAGCGTGGAGGGGGAGCGACCCGCGTCCAGAAGCTCTTGTAAAAATGTAAGCACCTCTGACACTGCACAATCATGTGGGGTCAGACTTCGCGCTTTACACCAGTCTGAAAAGACTGACCATTTGCCTGAATAGAGTCGCCTAGTTGTGGGGGCTCTAGCTTCAGTAATAGTATTCATTACACTTTCAGAAAGGTTCTCATGTACCCGTTGATGGGCCAAACATGAAGCGCCCATAGATCGGGACGGGGATGCCAGATCTGCCGTTCCGCCTGCATGAGGAGGTCTCTCCTCAGTGGGATCGGCCACAGATCTGTATCTGACATCTGACTCAGCAGTGAGAACCAAGGTTGATTTCTCCAAAGCGGGGCTATTAAAAGCACAGCGCATTTGCTCTCCCTGATCCTCTCTATGACCTGAGGTAACATTGAGATTGGGGGAAACGCATAAAGAGGAAGGTTGGGCCATTCGTGGGCCAACGCATCCTCGTGCTTGGAGAAATATATTCGGCATTGAGCATTGTCTTGTGAGGCGAAAAGATCCACTTTTGCCTCTCCAAATTTGCCCCAAATTATCTGAATTATATTTGGGTGAAGAGACCACTCTGCTGGGGACACTTTGCCCCTGGACAGTATGTCCGGACCCAAATTCAGAATGCCTGGCACGTGAGTTGCTCTCAGCGAGCTAAGATTGTGCTCTGCCCATATTAGGGCTTCTTCCGCCATTGAGTGCAGATTGATTGATCTCAGACCGCCTTGGCGATTTATATAGGCTACCACCGACCTGCTGTCCGTTCGGATCAGGACATGGTGGTGTTTTATGTACGGAAGGAAAGCTCTTAGCGATATCGTGACCGCTTTCATCTCTAGACAGTTTATATGAAGGCTCTTCTCCGAGTCTGACCAGAGACCGGAGATCGGCCTGCCCTCGTGAAGGGCTCCCCAACCTAGGTTGAATGCATCTGTCGAGATAACTTTCCACTTCGTAACAGTGCCCAAACTCCCGCCCGTCTTGTACCAGACGGGATTTTTCCAAGGAGCCAGAGCCAACACACAGCTGTGGTCTACCTTGATTTGCAGTCGGCCCGAAAGCCATGCGTGAGCTGGAACGCGGCGATTCAGCCAATGCTGTAGGGGGCGCATGTGCAACAGACCCAGTCTGAGAACTGGTGCCGCCGAGGCCATGAAACCCAACATCCTCTGAAAGTGTTTGAGAGGAATGTGTGCACCGGACCTGAGGGAAACCGCTCGGTT
The DNA here is from genome assembly GCF_949357685.1 of Gobio gobio. Lineage (NCBI taxonomy): Eukaryota > Metazoa > Chordata > Actinopteri > Cypriniformes > Gobionidae > Gobio > Gobio gobio. Next base: position 11,761,136 of record NC_137103.1, on the reverse strand, counting down.
CCGAACAGAGAGCGCGCGCTGTGACGTCAGCCGCGCGCTCTTCTGCAGTGAGTCCAATACTGTTCCCAGAAACGAAACTTTCTGCCTGGGAGACAATAAACTCTTTGCCACGTTGATTCTGAGTCCCAAGCATTGTAAATGGTTGAGAAGCCAAGATCTGTGGTTTAATAACTGTATCTCTGACTGAGCTATTATGAGCCAGTCGTCGAGATAGTTGAGAATTCTCATTCCCCGAAGCCTCAGCGGGGTTAGCGCCGCTTCCATGCACTTTGTAAACATGCGAGGGGCTAGAGATAGACCAAAAGGTAGCACCTTGTATTGGTATGCTTTCCCCTCGAAGGCGAATCTCAAGAATGGCCTGTGATGGGGAGCTATTTGTATGTGGAAATAGGCATCCTCTAGATCCACAGTGAAAAACCAATCTCCCGGGCGAATGTGCGAATGTGCGCGAGGATTTGTTTCATTCTCAACATTCTGAACGGGCGCTTCATAAGGGCTTTGTTCAAATGTCTGAGGTCTAGGATGGGTCTTAGACCACCGTCCTTTTTTGGTACAAGGAAGTAACGGCTGTAAAAGCCAGACTCGCTCTGTGAGGGGTGTACGGCTTCTACCGCTCCCTTTATTAACAGTTTTGATATCTCGGTTCGAAGCACGTGACTTTTGTCGCTTCTCACCGTTGTCTCTTCCACGGCGCGAAAGCGCGGTGGTCTGCGAGCAAACTGTAGCGAGTAACCTCGTTCTATTATGTTCAACACCCATTTCGAAATGCCGGGAATGGCCCGCCAGGCCTCGGCCTTCGAAGCCAGGGGATGAATTAATCTGCGGGGCGAGTCGCTGAGTAACAGGGACTCGGTGGCCCGATAACCTTGCGCTAAGTTGGCGCTTATGAGGGAATTGTTTCCCGCCGCCTGAGTGCAGGGGGCCGAGGGACATAGAGTATTGGTGATTGTGTACAGGCGAGCGCGCTTGAGTGCGGGCTTGTTAACTGTGAGAATAATGTTTCCAGCCACCTGAGTACAGGGGGCTGGGGAACATGGGGGAGTGCTTGAGTGTAGGGGTACATGCTTTAATGCTGGCACACTGCCTACAGAGAAAAAGCTCTTTTTGTGACTCATATGGGTCGCTGTGAAAACGGCGTTTGTGTACAGGCGAGCGCGCTTGCTTGCGGGCTCGTTGGCTGTGAATGTGGCGTTCCCAGCCGCCTTGAAGGGAGCTGGGGGACGTTTTAGAAGAGAGTGAGGCGGTGCACCGGCCGAAGCGAGCACTATCCGCCTTCTCTTCATACCTCTGGCTAGGACGGCTTCGGAGGCTCAGGTTTCGACACATTGCTGGGTCGTGGACCTCGACGCTCCGGCGGTCTGCTGCGGCTCGTAGAGCGGGAACGCTGACCGGGCTTGGAAGCCGCGTGAGGCTGGCGAGCTGAAGGCGGCGCCTTGGCGGGCTGGGCTGGTCCAGCTTTAGCTTGACGGCTAGCGGAGGAGCTGGAACGCTTAGGCAGGAAATGTCGCATTGCCTGCGAAGCCTTCTGTGCCTCAGTGAAGCGCTCTGTGAACCCAACCACGGCGGAACCAAACAATCCTGAAGGCAAAATGGGCGCGTCCAGGAAAGCGGTCTTGTCCGCGTCCTTCATCTCGGTTAAGTTAAGCCACAAATGGCTCTCCAACACCGTCAGGCTGGCCATGCATCTGCCGATCGCCTGAGCATTGGCCTTGGTGGCGCGCAGGGCCAAGTCAGTGGCGCCGCGCAGATCCTTCAGAGCCTCGTTGTCAGGAACAGACTCGTCCAGGGAACGGAGGAGTTTGGCCTGGAAGACTTGAAGCACCGCCATAGAGTGCAGCGCTGACGCCGCCTGGCCGGCGGAGGCGAATGCTCGACCGGCGAGGCTGGACGTAGTGCGGCAGGCTTTGGAAGGGTGCACAGTCTTTGACTGCCATCCTCTGGTGGAGGGCGGGCAAAGGTGTGCAGAGACGGCTTCCTCGAGGGGAGGAAGGGCTTGATATCCTTTTTTCTGAGCGCCATCGACTACCGAGAGCGCTGGAGAAAAGGAGGATTTGGCGCGAGAAGAAAATGGCGCCTTCCACGATTTTGTTAGCTCCTCGTGGACTTCTGGAAAGAAGGGAGCGGGTCTTTGAGCGGTCGGTTGACGGCGGTTCTCGAAATACCACTCATCCAGTCGGCTTCTCGTGGGCTCCTCGGGCTGAGACCAGTCAATGCCGAGGTCGTCCACGGCCTTGGTGAGCAAGCGCATAAGCTCAGCGTCGACTGAGGTTATGACGCCGCTAGCCGTCCGCGTCGAAGTGGCGTGCTCCGAGGCGGCGTCCGACCACCCGCTTCCGGATGCAGCAAGGGAAAGGCTGTCATCCTCTTCCTCCTCCGGTCCGCCGAACGAAACAGCAGCAGCCGCCATGCGAGGGGAGCTGTGCTGCTCGTCGACGAACAAGACGGGCGATGGCGAGGCACGCGGGGACATGCCCGGCGTGTGCTCGTCAGAGCGCTCCGGTGGCCTCTGGTCGCGACGTTTCTTCTTCCGTGACTCTAGAGGCTGGGAGCACGGGACGGGATCCGAGTCGAAGCTGGTGAGCCGAGCCCGAAGGGTCTGCAGCGCCAGTTCGTCGCACTCAGGGCAGCCGCCCTGGTTGAGTGCAGTCTGCGTGTGGTCTCGTCCGAGACATGCAGATGATGTGCCGATCCTCGTCCGCGATGGAACCTCTGCACGAGGCGCAGGAACGAGACATTTGCAACAACGTCTCGTGCTCTTTTTTGAATGTGAAAAACTCAGTAAGGTATGAAAGGATATAGTACCGGATGGCGCAGCTGGAAGGCAGGCTGAAGGCGAAGAATCCGACGTCCTCAGGCCGCGTGTTCCGCTGGGTGCGTGTCGACGGCAGGCTTCGATCCGGAGCTCAACGATTGCAAGTCGCTGAAGAAAAATTAATCTGACTAACCTTGCGAGAGTGGGTCTTATATACCCTAGGCTATGCAAATTCTGTTGCCCCTTGTGGCGGGAATTTGGAAGGACCCGATTGGTCCGTCCCGCCCCACGGTCTCGCTATAGGTTGCTGCAGTTGCAGCGGCACAGCCAATCAGCACGCAGCTGCTTCCTGCTGAGAGTTGTGCAGCTGCACTGCGTATAAAAGGTATTTTTGGATAAAAATTTGCTTCAATATCTCGAGGAAAGGAATTCCCCCATAGCGTTTTAGCAAAACGCAATACGAGAGTACTCTCGTAAGGGAACGTAACTTCACTCAATGTGAAGTAGAAATTATCGTTGGCGAGGTGGAAAAGTTTGGAGGGCACAGTGTGGGCATTACTAATGCCAAAAAGGCACTTGAGTGGCAAAAGGTTGCAGATGCCGTAAATGCTGTAGCCTCACAATCTCAGACCATGGCAAAAATAAAAAAGAAATGGTCGGACATCAAAGTCAAGGCAAAAAAGCGTCTAGTGCTCCATCGCCAGAGTGTGTCTGCCACGGGTAGGGGAGAGGGGACACCGGAGCGGACCCCTCTTGATGAGAGACTGGAAATGGGAGATAGTTCAGTGCAAATGTAATTTCTTGCAGTTTTCTGAATGGTTGAGATATACGTCATACGTTATTTTATCAAAAATAAAAACAAACTAAAGGCATATGCATATGATTCCGTAGCTGATGAATACTCAATTAATAAATCTATCTATCTATCTATGTATCTATCTATCTATCTATATATCTCCCTAATTATCTATCTGTCTATCTAATTGCATCTATAGCCTATCTGCTCCGCCAGACAGACACATTGAAGAGAATATCAGTTTTTTACATTATTTCGTTCTGTTTACCATATTATTTATGAGGATGAATTGCATAACATGGCAATATTATTGCAGAACATATTTCACTTTTCTTTTTGCAAATATGTGTTAATTTGCATTTCTGTTGTAATTTTCGTTTGTTTTACACTGCAGATCGATCAAACGGGTGTTCGTGTAGGCTGTTAATTGTAAGACTTGCTTTGTGAAGTCTTCATGTTATTTATGAGAGGCAGTATTGCCATTTCTTTTACACAACGTTCTAGTTTCACGTGTTTCTTCCATCTGCCGACGGTGTCGCCATTTCTCATTTCACCCGTTTTTGTGCGTACGCCTGGGTCAGAGCTTGCGTGATCGACCGCACATTTTCCCGTCAAGTTTGCTTTTTATAAATACCAATTATTGCATAGAGAGCGGCGTACGCCTTCTTTAGTGCGTACGCAACGTTTATAAATGAGGCCCCTGGTTATTGTGACGCATTGCTGCCAGCCTGCCACATACAGAGATGAATTTGAATTGAATTTGCATGGTGGCAACCCTAAGCATGGTTTCCACTTCATTATTTTGGCTTGGAATTTAGTTTGTCGGAAATATTAACTGAATTTAGAAATGCTTTTGAAATAAAAAATCATCAACAAAATATATTTTTGAAATGAACAGCGTTTGGAGTGGAGTGCAAAATAATCTGGGCTGCATTTCCCGTTAACGTTGTCTCTTAGCGCGCTACGAAGACTCTAAAGGTATAACTTAACTAAAGGTATCCCATTTCTAGGCGTGTTCCCCGAACTATACCTTAGGAGGTTGCTTAAGGTATACCTTCTTAAGTGCGACGTTAGCAGGTACTGTCCGTGGCGGCGGTGCTGAATTAGTTTATCAATGACTCAAAAATAGATTATTCACTCTATGCAGGGGCTGTTTAACTGCGTTATGTGAGACAGCGGTGTTCTTTATAATAGAAGCACTTTTCAGAAATAGTTGAAATTGCATTTATCAGGACTCGTGAGATCTTAATAATAAATATAATTAAAATTGCAAACTAAATTCAAAACCGTGGATAATTTATATAATTTTGAAATGATTGTGCGAACCTCCAACCTCTTATGCCCAAATGTATCATGCATCAACCCACTAACGGGCAATATATAATATATGCCATTTATATTATGCCATTTATATTATCATAATATATTTTGCCATAGTCTTCATTTACTCCACAAGCAGAGTTGATTGCCCGCATCACATTATTGGTGTAAATCACTAATTTCTGTCATTGGATGACCTACTCAATAAAGGCGCAACACGCTAAACATAATCAACACTATAGCGGAGAAGAAAGAAAGAAAGAAAGAAAGAAAGAAAGAAAGAAAGAAAGAAAGAAAGAAAGAAAGAAAGAAAGAAAGAAAGAAAGAAAGAGAAGAGTGGCAGCAGCTGAATTTCGGGGCGCTCCGTCTAGTTGGTCTTGACAAAGTCGGACCAACAAGATCTAAAAGCTGCTGAATTTGCTGTCGTGGTAGGCGAAATTAATTTTGAATTGCAGCTTTGGACATGGTAGCCAGGGGACTGGGCTGGATTTCCCCAAACCTTCTTAACACTACGTCGTTCTTAAGTTATACCTTAAGGTGTACCTTAACGTTAATACGTGTTTCCTGAAACAATCTTAGTTAAGAATACCTTCTGTAAGTCCTACTTTCGTAAGGTTGGTCTGGACCACTCTTAGCTATACCTTATCATCATTGACAGTTCATTCCACTAGTGGCCACCACTGTACAAAAAGCTTCTTTACATGTCAGTCCATATGAATATAATTCTGAAGTTGTAATATACCCCCAGTGTTCAATTAGGCTAATTGAATTGTTGTTGTTTTTTTATACAAGGATTAAAATTGTCATTACGCTAATGGTTGTTAGCTTTTTAATTATATTATCCAAAGGTACATCAGCTGGCAAACCATTATGGAGTCTATTTAAGTGGAGGGGAGTTTGGTCAAACTATGGCAGCGAGACAGCGAATAGTTGTGCTAAATCAAAGACGGCGCCGTCCGCGCAGCCATTTCTATGTGCACTATTTCATCCGTGAAAACTTTAGTCCCCTGGCTACCCTGTCTAAAGCAGTTAAAAAGTCCCTGCATAGAGTGAATAATCTATTTTTGAGTCATTGATAAACTAATTCAGCACCGCCGCCACGGACAGTACCTGCTAACATCGCACTTAAGAAAAGGCATACCTTAAGTAACCTCCTAAGGTATAGTTCGGGGAACACGCCTACAAATGGGATACCTTTAGTTAAGTTATACCTTTAGTGTCTTCGTAGTGCGCTAAGAGACAACGTTATCTGGAAATGCAGCCCTGTTCCCTGAGTCCACGGCCTTTGCTGTTGTGAGTGTACACAAATAAAAGTAGACAGTTTACTGTTTATAATTATATCTTGCACTTAGCCTATATGTATGCCTAAAAATGATGGAGTATTGTGAGTTGTTTCTGCTGTCATAAAGGAAAAAATCCATCAGAAAGCGCAGATGACTTCATCAGACAGAGGGTTAAAGAAAACGTAGCCTATTTAGTTTCATGGTTAGGCTATGTTTAAATATTATTATTATTTTAATTTCATATGTTGATTATGAAAAATGAGCAGCATGAGTAAGGCACATAATCAGATGCAAATATGTCTGGGGACATGGATTTTGATCACTTCATTGAATTTTGTTTTCTAGAAAGTCTTTAAAATTGATTTCGTTTTGCATAAATTGTATTTTAATTTTGATCAATATTTAATCACCTATTTGGCTATATATTTAATAAATAAGAAGCAAACCAAGAACGTCAGGAATGGGTTGACATGCAAATGGGCTGTTTGAGTAAACTATAGCATCTTTCTGTTTTAATACATTTCTTGAATATAGGGGAGAGCGGGGCACAACCTAACACTTTTTGACTTTCTCAGTTTGTGTAAATCCACTTTGGGTTCAGAGTATTTATTTTTTCCCACATTAGTTGCACCCATGTCTAGTACAATTATGTGGTTTTGTTTCATTAATACAGTGTATACTTTTTTCTTGATTTCCCCCCGAAAGAATGGATGTGAAATGTGACAACATGCCCCATAGGTGGGGTACATTTTAACATGTGGTGGGGCACATTGTAACATTACCAGATGACAGCTTAAAATGTTATCTGATATAATCAAAAAAATATCCAAGACAAACTAAAATATTTTGTCAACAAAATACAATTATTAACTTTTTAAAATAAAATAATGCCATTTTTTATTCATTAAAAATATACTAATTTTTGAGTTGGACAACAAACACACCGCTAAATACAGCTAAACAGCGTAGTTCAAAACATAATAATAATTAATAATTTCTGAACATTGACTCTCAGTCATTATTCACCCTTTTATGGTTTCTCAAAAGAATTCATAAAAGTATAAAATATAATGGCATATTTCTAATAGGGGCTCATTGTAACGCAGTGTTACAACACACCCCATCTGCGCAACGGGGATTTAAATCGCAGCTCGTGTCTTCTGCAGGTTAGATCAGCATTAAAGAATGATCTCAACTGTTAAATAACAGATATAAGATTAAAATAATATCGGATTTGTCTTATTTTAACACAAAAAACAGAGATGAAAACTAAACTTAAGTAAGAAATGTACTTTTGCTATGATTAAATAAATGTTCAGTAGGCTAATATCTTCCAGAGATTTTTTAATTTTGGCGCTATTTTTTCTCTAAATAATGTTGATATGGCAACTAGTAAATACACTAAGTTTCGTCATTCTGGCATGTGTGGAAAGGGTTAAAACATGCCTGTTACAACTGACCCCGTGTTCGGTTGTGCCCCGCGCTCCCCAATGTCTTAATTACAGTAGGCTATACTATAGTTATGATATTTGTGGCTGCACCGGGGTCTGTCATTACTAGGTTAAAGTTACACCACTGTCTGGAGAACAGACATAAGATCTTGTTATTACGACATACTTGAGTGGAAAAAAATTATATGTAAGCCCTATGTGGGAGCAATGCGTGACCGTACCTGGTGACCTATAGGCTAAATGCGGAAAAAAACTGTTTCCATTGCAGTTTTGCAAAAATGTCTTTTTTCGAACTGCCTGAAAAACCTCCTCATGCGAGCGTAAAAACTTGTTTGCGATATATGCAAAATGGACGCGTTTCCATTGGGCTTATTTTCAATTCGCAATTTAAATTTGCGCAATTTTAAGGGTAATGGAAACGTGGCTACTCACACACAAGAATTGTGGAATGAATGAGTAGGCCTACGCTGCAGCCTGCAGCTGAGCTGACTATGAAATGGTAAGTTTGCCATGTTTATCTTGCGTATTTTGACTGATATTAGGCTAACGTTACCCCAGATGTGTTGTGAATGTTACGTTTTGCTTATTGGATGTTTATAGAATAATTTGTGAATGTGATGGATGTGTACATCAAAGTTAAAATGAAGTGCATTTCCAACTGAACTCAGTCCCCAAGTAAATTCGGTTATTAAATAAACACATAGCAAAACGAGTTGTGCGGTGTCCCCACCACTTTTCAAAGCAAAGTTACGCCACTGGTTTAAAGTACTGATAAAGGTTAATGTTCACATGGGTTTGAAACCAAAACATTTGCAATGAAGCTTTTGGAGTCAGTCGGTTTTGTATTAATAAGTTAAATACAACTACATTTAGTTGAATAAAGGCTTTACATAGTATGATTTTATGTCAGTACTGTAAATGTTATGCCATGTGTGGGGTGGCGTGGTGAAGTGGGTGAAGCTCTAGGCTTGTAATAAAAAGTTTGCTGCTGGTTAATACTGGCCAACATACTGTAAATACAGGTTCCTCCAGGAGAACTGTACTAGTATGTGAATAGTACTGAATTCTATATATTGTTTAAATCCTTTCATTGTGTGTGATCTATAGGTGCTACTCTTTTGTGGGCCGTCGTATTGGAGGTCAGACTGTGTCTCTGGACCGTGATGGATGCATCTCCCTGAGTCTAGTGCTGCATGAGCTGCTTCACCCGCTGGGCTTTCACCACTAACACAACCGCAGTGACCGCAACAATCATGTCCAAATCTTTTTAAAAACATAATTCCTGGTACATCTGATTGGTACACATTTCTTCAGCAGGTTTTGTTCTAAACCCTTTACATTGTAGTTGCAAATCTTCTCAACGATGGTGGGGAAGCTTTTGCTGTTAAATGCAGCTAAGAGTCTCTAAAGTTTGTGCTTGAATGGGGTTTTTAAGCAGAAATAGGAGATTAGAGCTTTGATTGATTTTTAATATTACTGAATATTGTTCCTTTTTGATCTGTAATAGGGCAGGAGCACAACTTTGACAAAATCAAGACTAACAACCTGGAGACTGCCTATGACTACAGCTCTGTGTTGCACTATGGAAGGCAAGTTTTCCTGTTTAGTCAAAAATATACATATTTTCTCTGGATACCCCAAACATGTCTGGGAAAAGGGTTGTAACTACTAAACAAATGTGGAATGTGTTTGATACTGGAGTGTTTGTGTGGTTTCAGGTTTGCCTTCTCCAAGAACAGAGAGCCAACCATCGTCCCTATTCCTGACAATAGCGTGTCTATTGGCCGTTCTGAGAAAATGAGTTAAAATGATATTCTGCGTATTAACAAACTCTACTGTATGTCTTAAGTCCTTCCTTCTCTTATTAATTCATTTAAAAGAATAACATTTTGAAAGCTTTGTCAGCAGAGGGTGAAAATTCTTCTTTGAATTGCATTGATAAGGAAATGCGTTTATATTTTGTATGTATCATGTTTCTTTTTTCAGAGTGGGACAAAAATGTCTGTTATCAAGTGTGAAAATGTTTGGAAAATTACATTTCGCTATTCATGGTGGACTAAATACTTTACAGATTCAGGAGTTTGTGATTAGCATTATTTTACTAAGAGTTGGGACTGTTTTAATTCACCCTTTTTTTAATATAATTTGAGGGTCGCAACTGTAGATGAGATGGAATGTTCGAAAACACACAGCTGAATAAAAGAAATCCATATTGCTCTTCCTCTATCGTATGGTTTGTGTATCAGCGACCAGCCTTCTGCTTGTAAGGTTCTACAGTAGTGCCTCCTACATTGAAAGGTTGCACAAGGTCCTCTTCTTTTGAAATGAGGGTCTGTTAAATGGTGAAATTTGATGGAGCAAATGTTTCATATTAACCTGTAACCATACAGTTTGTGCAAGGCATCTTTTGAAATATTTTTTCATAAATAATTTACTTTAATACACTCATTGACCTTGGCTAAACTGCCTGTTAACGCAAATATCTAATTAGCAAATCACATGGAAGCAACTCACAACTACAGCATTTAGGCATGTAGACATGGTCAAGATGATCTGCTGAAGTTCAAACTGTGCATCAGAATGGGAAAGAAAGCTGATTTAAGTGGCTTTGAATGGACTGGTCTGAGTATTTCAGAAACGGCTGATCAACTGAGACGTTCACACTCATATCTGTAGGGTTTACAGAGAATGGTTTAAAAAAAGAGAAAATATCCAGTGAGATGCAGTTCTGTGGGACATCTAATCCAGACTAATTCGAGCTAATAAGGCAACAGTAACTCAAATAGCCACGCGTTACAACCGAGGTCTGCAGAAGAACATCTCTGAAGACACAAAATGGAGTCCTGGGGACAAAAAGATTTGGGCTTTCTAAGGGTAGAATTGTAGATTAATTCTATAAATAAAATCAATTGGTTTATAAATAAATGAATTCATGCATATAAAAATATAGACTCATAAACAGTCAAGAAAGATATTCAAAATTTTAGGAATTTATTATATACGGTGACGCATTGCTGCCACAAGCATATAATTTTTTTCTACTCAATTATGTCATAATAACAAGATGTTATGTGGTTTTAACGACATCTTTTCTCGTAATAACGAGATGTTATGTCTTAACGACATCTTTTCTCGTAATAACGACATATATTTTCTCCTAATAAGGACATGTGTTGTATAGTGGTGTATATAGGCTATGTCTGTATACACATTAGAGCCTATTTAGCTTCTTACTTATTAAATAAACAGGCAATTAGTTGATGAATCCAAAAATTCACGAAATTCTCTTTAAAGAAAGCCTTTCTATAAAACAAAATCATGTCTGACCCCACTCCATGTCTTCAGACATATTAGTCAGTCTTATATATAGTCATATTAGTCTTATATATTATATAAGTCTTACTCATGCTGCTCACTTTCCTTAATCAACATATTAAAATTAAAAAAATAATAATATAATAGGCTAATATTTTCACATATAGCCTGACTATGAAACTAAATATGCTATGTTTTCTTTAACCCTCTGTCCAACGAAAGCGCCCGCACAATTTTTCCTTTATGACAGGAAACAACTCACAATACTCCGTAATTTTTAACCATACAGATAAGTTCAAGACATAGGCCTAATTATAAACATTCTACTTTTATTTGTGTAAACTCACAATAACAACAAAGGCTGTGGATTCAGGGAACAGATTATTTTGAATGCATTCCACTTCAAACGCTGTCTACATTCAAAAAATCATTTTGTTTATTAAACGCAAAGTTTTTAATTTCAAAAGCATTTCTAAATTCAGTTCAAATTTCCAACAAACGAAATTCCAAGCCAAAATAACAAAGTGGTAAAAAAAAACCTTGTGAGTTGAAAAGGGAAAAATGCGTGGGCGCTTTCGTCGGCATGAGTAAGATATAGGCGAGCAATATGTCTGGAGACATGGAGTGGTGTCAGACATGATTTTTATTGAGTTTTGTTTTATAGAAAGGCTTTCTTTAAAGTGAATTTCGTTCACTTTAAAGTAAATTTCATGAATTTTCGGTTTCATCAACTAATTGCCTGTTCATTTAATAAATAAGAAGCAAACCAGGAACACTGGGAATGAATTGACAAGCGTAACGAACCCACTGGCCATGTTTCCGCTGCCTTTGAGTAGCCTAAGGCTAAAACTATAGCGTCTTTCTGTTTTTAATACATTTCTTGAATATATGTCTTAATTACAGTAGGCCTATTATAGATAGTTATGATATTTGTGGCTGCAACGGGGTCCGTTATTTACTAGGTTAAAGTTACGCCACTGAGGTTAATCATGAGCGGTCCATGCATGGCACCTTACCCATGGCTATCTGTTATGAACTGTAGGCTACATCAATAAATTACAACAATTTCATGCTATGGGTACTGCCATTGATACAGGCAGTGGAAGAGCCTATTTTACGCTGAGCTTGCTTCTACTTTTCAAACAAGTGGGACAAAGGCACATAGGCTATATGAATTCTCTAATGTGGATACATATACATGGATTTCTCGGCGACGTCATCACTGCTTGCGCACGCACCCGAGAGGCAGAAAGAAGAAACCTCTCGTGTTATAGGTTACTAGCGGCGTGTCTGTAAGTCAAAATGCCAAGGAGTTGCTGCGTGGTTAATTGTACCAACAGAGCCAGTGCTGGGTGCCTGATGTTTAACATACCTAGGGGGAAGCATGCGTTTGCCAAAAAAATATTTTTGTTATTACATGTATCACAGCAACACTGCAAAATTAAAGACAAACAAACAGATCCAACTAAAATCACGTTTTATTGAGTCAGCAGTTATATACAAACAATAAGGAAAGCTTCAATACTTAAGGTTGTTGCAGTAGCGGACCAGCTCAGCGATCTGTCTTTCTGCCTCCAGGATGCGCACGCACCCTGTAATGTTTGTAAACAGGAAACCCGTGTATACACACATCACTATACAACACGTCCTTATTAGGAGAAAATATTGTTTTAACAAGAAAACTGTCGTTTTTACGACATAAGATCTCGTTATTACGAGAAAAGATGTCGTTAAAACGACATAACTTCTCGTTATTACGACATGTGCAAAAAATAGTGGAAAAAATAATATGTATGTGGCAGCAATGCATCACCGTAGGCTAATTATAGGAATCCTCTTGTGGATTGGAAGACATAAACCCTACAAGAACTATTTGCAACATTATAATACAGCACAAATAAAAATTCAAAACTGAATTGCTCATTTAACTGTTTGTACAAATACAAGAACACTTCTGCTTTTAAACTCTGTGGTATTTTAGCGCGGGATTCATGAAGGCTGGGTTATTGCACAGAAAAGGAAGTTAATGCTTTCATAAGAATATATAACTGTCAGCTCTGTTTGACCCAGAACAGTTTCTCAGAAAGCTCTCATCATGTACTTTTTGGTGGCGTTCATCTCTCTACTGCTGAGCTCTGTTCCTGCTCAGAGTCGCACTATTCAGGTGAGAAGACAACAATATGTCAACAATATCTGAAATGTAAAATTGTCATCCCAATGGGAGCAACTTTTCATTTTTAACCACTGGTTTCTAATATTCATTTGTTTCAAATTCTTAAAGGATTTAATTGAAAAGATCCCTGGGAAGACTGGTAAGATGCAAAAGAAAAAAAAAACGAACCTGTAATTTTGTTGTGTTTTATTAATAATTTACTGATTCATATCTCAGGTGACATCACTGAGAAAGATTATATATCAGTGTCAACTATAATTGAAACCAACAAACATGCAGGTATGAGTTTAAAGGCTATATCATTTAATGCACATATTTTGTGTAGCAGTTCATGGAAAATTCCTCAGCTCCCTTCATCCTATAAAACCAGTATCAACATACTGAATTATTGTGCATTATACTACTACGCAGGACTGGGACTGGATAAGCCTTTGATCAAGTTTGGAGACATCGCTGTAGCAAGCGGGCTACAGAATGCAGATCCATGTACCGCTCGTGGGTGCAAATGGGATAGAAGCAAAGATGGAAAAGTCTATGTGCCCTACGTGATCGAAAACCAGTACTGTAAGTGGCAATGTTCACTAAATTTGATATAATCTCATCAGTGTAACATATTCTGTTCAACAGTCTATCCCTTCCACAGCTCCACAGGAAATAGCAGTGATTCAAAAAGGTATACAGTCCTTTGCGCAAGTTTCCTGCATTCGATTCGTACCTCATAACGGGCAGAGGAACTATCTTCGCATAAAATCTGATTCTGGGTAAATCTCTGTATTCAGGGCTCCTAGTAAATATGTTTTCCCTTCACATAAATATACAATTTAATGTATTATGTGGTCCACAGATGCTATTCATATTTGGGGCGCCGAAGTGAAGCGCAGGTTGTTTCTCTCGAGCGTAATGGGTGTGTCTATCATGAGACTGTTCAGCACGAACTCCTTCACGCTCTCGGGTTCCACCATGAACAGAACCGCAGTGACCGTGACAAACACATCCGAATCCTTTTTCAGAACATCGATCCTGGTAGGATTCTTCTGTTTAGAATTATTTTGAGAAACTGGTTATGTTTGAAATTAGTCTGCGTTCTGTTGGCAAACTTTACAGAGCAGAGTTTTACAGAGTTTTAAAAATAGAATTCAGTAGGTCTACACAGATTTCTGATGATTCAAATGTAAATAGTAAAGCTTTTTATTTATATGAGTGTTTATGAAGTGTTTTAACACAACAGAAACCATGTAAATATGTATTTAAAATATATAAATATGAATATTATAGTATAAATAACAGTACAGCCTATATAGAATTAAGAGTTTAAAGGGTAACTTCAGTGATTTAGCATTAGACATTGTATCAGTAGAAACCCGGTAGTATATTGAAATAATGGTACTTTTCCCCCTCATATCCCCCTGAGACGAGAGTATTATGCATTTTATTTCTGGAAAAAAATCCTCCGATGACGCAAATATCGTAATTTTGCATCATCTGAGGATTTTTTGGCCAGAGGCTAAAGACTACAGCCACTAGATGGAACTGTTCCGCATGTTATAAATCCGTCCACAGGGGAGAGATCTCACGCACAGAATGTAAGACACAGACGGCCGCACGGACAATCATAACGGATCGATGCAGAGCAAAGTGAGTGTTTCAACTTTTCAATGAATTCCTGTGATAGTTTAGCTTCCATATGCGATCTGAAAACGTGCCAGACTGGCGCTTAAAGGGTTAGTTCACCCAAAAATGAAAATTCTGTCATTAATTACTCACCCTCATGTCGTTCGACACCCGTAAGACCTCCATATTCGGAACACAAATGAAGATATTTTTGTTGAAAGCTGATGGCTGAGAAAGGCTTCAGATAGGCCTCCATTGGCATTCAGTACATTTACACTCCCAAGACCCAGAAAAGGCACTTAAAACGTTGTTACAAAGTCCATCTCACCACAGTGACTCTACAATAATTTTACGATGCGACGACAATAGTTTTTGTGCGCAAAAAAAAATCTAAATAACGCCTTTATCCAACTTGTTCTTGTCTTCCGTGTGTACCTCCACGACGCATGCGTGAGAATATGATGTAGCGCCGGGGTTCGGGAATCCATGAAATGCACACTTTAGTCCCATTTTGAGAACTACGCCGAGACCTAAAGCACGATCAATGTAGAATCCAACAGCTTAGATACGCGCGTCTTCCTCTGCTTGTAAACAAATCGCTTCTGGGTCATGTGTCCGAACGCCGGATCTGCGTCATATTCTCACGCATGCGTCGTGGAGGCACACACGGAAGACAAGAACAAGTTGGATAAAGGTGTTATTTAGATTTTTTTTTGCGCACAAAAACTATTGTCGTCGCATCGTAAAATTATTGTAGAGTCACTGTGGTGAGATGGACTTTGTAACGACGTTTTAAGTGCCTTTTCTGGGTCTTGTGAGTGTAAATGTACTGAATGCCAATGGAGGCCTATCTGAAGCCTTTCTCAGCCATCAGCTTTCAACAAAAATATCTTCATTTGTGTTCCGAATATGAACGGAGGTCTTACGGGTGTCGAACGACATGAGGGTGAACTAACCCTTTAACGTTACCTCAGCTCTGCTCAGCTCTTCGTGAGGAATGAAATCTGACACTGCTGCGTCTGTGATGTGACTTTCGTTCGGCTCACTCATACTTTAGTGAAAAGACACGTTCAGTTTTTAATTGTAGTGTTTTTTCTCTAACTGAACAAAATTATTGTATTACTATGAAGATCAAAACGACGGTGTACGGAGTGGCCTCGTAGGGCAGCGAAGCATTTTCTGTCTTTTCTCAGTCTAGAAGGCACCAAATTAAAAAAATAATTTCACATTTCTACTACATAAATGACCCAGTTTAAATACAAAGCTTAATGCTAAATCACTGAAGTAACCCTTAAGAAGACTGCAAGAGATAAAGATAATAAAAGATGATCAAATAGAAAAAAGAATAAGAGAAAAAAAAAGCATAAAACAGGGCATATTAAATTTAGTCACAATTATTGCATAGTCTAGATTAAACTTCACAGTGTTTTAACCAGGTTGACATTAACAGTCGTTAATACTTTCCTGTGCACTGTAACAGCACAACAGCGCAATTTCAGAAAAGCAGAAACCAACAATCTGGCTACCCCCTATGACTACAACTCTGTGATGCAATATGAAAGGTAAGCGTTCTTGTGAGTTCAGTGAAATTATTATTATTATTATTATTATTATTATTATTATTTGGATATGCTAAAAACATAGTAAACAGTTTTTACTGTGGTTTCTTGATATGTGTGGTTTTAGGAACGCTTTTTCCATGAATAATATGCCAACCATGATCCCCATTCCTGATAGCAACGTTGTGATTGGTGAAGCTAAACAAATGAGCCAAAATGACATCCTACGCCTTAACAGACTCTACTGCAGTAAGTACAGCCTTTCATTTCAGTCATTTGAATAAAAAAGCTGTGATTAAAATGTGTGATTCTGTGCTGAAAACTCCACCTTAGACTACAAAGCTAAGCATGGCTGGTCTTTATAGTGGGGTTTATAATTATGACTTAACCCAGCAGGCACCAGACGTCAATATGACGTCAGATTGAAGTTGGAGCCCAACGTCGGACAGACGTTGCATTTTGGTTGAAAATGAAAATCGGGTTGACGTCAAAACACAACATCAGATTGACGTTGGGCTCTGACGTCAACCCAATTTTCATTTTCAACCAAATTGCAACGTCCGTCCAACGTTGGATGTTGACGTCAATGTGACGTTGGGTTCTGACGTCAACCCAATTTTCATTTTCAACCAAAATGCAACGTCCGTCCAACGCTGGATGTTGACGTCAATCTGACGGATTCTGACGTCAATCTGACGTAGGGTTCTGACGTCAATTTGACGTAGGGTTCTGACGTCAACCCGATTTTCATTTTCAACCAAAATGCAACATCCGTCCAACGTTGGACGTTGACGTCAATCTGACGTTGGGTTCTGATGTCAATCTGACGTTGGGTTCTGATGTCAATCTGACGTTGGGTTCTGACGTCAACCGATTTTCATTTTCAACCAAAATGCAACGTGCGTCCTACGTTGGACGTTGACGTCAATCTGACGTTGGGTTCTGATGTCAATCTGACGTTGGGTTCTGATGTCAATCTGATGTTGGGTTCTGACGTCAACCGATTTTCATTTTCAACCAAAATGCAAAGTCCGTCCAACGTTGGAGGTTGACGTCAATCTGACATTGGGTTCTAAACACAACACCAGATTGACATCAACCTCCAACGTTGGACAGACATTACATTCATATTGAAACTGGCCATTATCTCATTTCTCATCAGCCAGTGGATATAAAAAGAAAAGGATTTAAGTGTCCAAATAATTAATTATACGTAACACATTATGAACCGGTTGTCATTGTTTTTGTCAGGTTCGTCAAATCTAATGCAGATGTCACACTGGTTCTACTCTGGTGCTAGAAGGAAGGTCATGCATGGGCTTACCCATGCCAGGTTTTTATCTTCTGGCAACACAAGGGATAACATGCAATTCCAAAATCTAAAACCTACAAATCTCTAAACATTTACTTAGGTCTGTTGTGAATATGTACACAAAAAAAGAAGAAACAACAAACAACTGACTGAGCAATGATTAGATGGAACCAAAAGCAATGGTTTAGGATATTTCACACTATGAATTCAGTGATATCACCAGTCTGTAATCGTTGTCATTGCTGCTGCTTCTTGTTCTTCTTCTTCGCTTGTTTTAATCAAGAGATGCTGTACTCATTCAGGAGATGTGTAATAGCGCTCCCTAACGTATAACATGGAAAGTGGAAAATATCGTAGCGATAACAAAAGACAGAAAAAAAATCACTCACGACTCTTGACGGAATAACTTTTAATAAGGGTTAATCTATATTTATATGCAGTGATATATAATTTAATGCAGACTATGCAGTAACATTTTACATTTGATTACTATTTGTGTTCATGAAAATCTAGTTTAGACCTATATTAACCTACATAATTTGTATGTTTGTTCTGCTGTGCTGTTGCTCGTAATTTGATTATTTGTTCTTATTTTATTACTGATTGTCTTTAACAATATTTACAATATATATTAGTTAGGCTAGTAGTTTTTGGAGTCATAAACTTATTTATTAAGGTTATATGGATCAAAAACAACAAAAACAATACTGGGCTTATTTTATTTTATTTTATTTATTACTTTTTTGTGGTGGGGCCAGTGAAAATTTTGGCAGGGCAAGTAGAAAAAAATCCTTATATAAAAAATGAGTCCTTATAAAAAAATTTCAACAAAAAACGTCTCGGTTACGTATGGTAACCCTCGTTCCCTGAAGGAGGGAACGGAGACGTACGTCGGTAATAACCGACGAATTGGGATCACTTCAGAGAGCCCCTATCAGCTTCGAGAACTTAAGAACAGGCCAATGAACAATTGGCGTGCGAGATTTGCATCTCGCGCTCCGCCCCGCGCCGCGGGTATAAACGGGAAGCGAGAGCACCGCACTGACGTTTTTCACTGAGGAGCCGAACCAGTGACTCGGCCAAGCAGTGATGGAAGGAACTGTGGCGACGGGACGTACGTCTCCGTTCCCTCCTTCAGGGAACGAGGGTTACCATACGTAACCGAGACGTTCCCTTTCAGTCGGTCACTACGACGTACGTCGGTAATAACCGACGAATTGGGATCCCTATGGAAAACGCCACAGTTACTACCACTTCCAGCGCCCAGCGAGAGCCCCTCAGACCCCGTTCTGAAGCGGGCGGGAAGATTCACGCTAGAAGAGTCATACTGCTGTTCCGCAAGACCCATTCAGCAGACTTGATTGGATAACGCTGGGAAAGCGTGCCCGAAGGACGCTGCGGGAGCCACATCATGCCCGGAGGGAGTTACCATGTGGAGAACACGTATGGGCTGGCCGTGGGCAGCACAACATACGGAGTCCCAGGAGAGGCCCCGGCCTAATGCAGGCGGGGGACGACACCGTACTGAGACGGCAGAGAACTCTGCCAAGGGAAAGACACGAGCTCGCCGTAGGGAGCTGTACCGTGGAAATACACGTATGGGACCGCCGTAGGGGTCACAACATACGGAACCCAGCCTGACACAAGTTCCACCAATGCATACGAGTGCCAGACCTGGCGTCGGACGCTCCGCAACATCCGACTGCCGAGGGGTGCGGAGGACTCAACAGGGTTCGCCTATCCTGGGGAACTCGACTGGAGAAAATAAGCGCACGTATCCGTTCCAGGGGAAGGGAATGGCGCAGCAAGCCGACACTAGAACGGGCACTTCAGTGAAGCTGACTATGGGAAGCGAGCACACGAGAAGCCACCGGCTCTACACGCAGGCTATAAAACCTAGCGAACGTGTTGGGTGTCGCCCAGCCCGCAGCTCTACAAATGTCTGTCAGCGAGGCGCCACGAGCCAGCGCCCAGGAAGAAGCTACACCCCAGGTGGAGTGAGCTCTAACCCCGAGCGGGCAGGGCACGTCTTGGGATTCATACGCCAAGACGATGGCATCCACTATCCAGTGGGCCATCCTCTGCTTGGAGACAGCCTTTCCCTTCTGCTGTCCTCCGTAACAGACGAAGAGCTGCTCTGAGGTCCTGAAGCTTTGCGTTCTGTCCACGTAAGTCCGGAGAGCACGGACGGGACAGAGCAAAGCTAGGGCTGGGTCTGCCTCCTCCGAAGGCAGCGCTTGCAGGCTCACCACTTGGTCCCGGAAGGGAGTAGTGGGAACCTTGGGCACATATCCAGGCCAGGGTCTCAGGGTCACCTGAGAATCACCCGGCCCGAATTCCAGGCACGATTCGTCGACCGAAAATGCCTGCAGGTCCCCTACCCTCTTAACTGAGGCCAATGCAATCAGGAGTATTGTCTTTAGAGACAAGATCTTAAGCTCTACTGACTGTAAAGGCTCGAAGGGCGCCCTCTGCAGTGCGGTCAGCACCAGAGACAAGTCCCAAGAGGGTATAGAAGAAGGGCGAGGAGGATTTAGTCTCCTCGCTCCCCTTAGGAACCTGACGATCAGATCATGCTTGCCTAAGGACTCACCATCAATGAGGTCATGGCTTGCGGCGATGGCGGCAACATATACCTTGAGGGTGGAGGGAGACAGCCTTCGCTCCAACCCGTCTTGAAGAAAAGATAGCACAGATCCGATCGAACACTTCCGGGGGTCTTCTCGGCGAGAAGAGCACCAGTCGACGAACAGGTTCCACTTCAACGCATAAAGCCGTCTCGTAGAGGGGGCTCTGGCGGAAGCGATGGTGTCGACTACCGCTTGCGGTAGGTCACCTAGAACCTCCGCGTCCCGTCCAGGGACCAGACATGGAGTTTCCAGAGGTCTGGACGCGGGTGCCATAGGGTGCCCCGTCTCTGAGACAGAAGGTCCTACCTCAGAGGAATGGGCCAAGGAGGTGCTGTCGCGAGGAGCACTAGTTCCGGGAACCACGTCCTGTTGGGCCAGTACAGAGCTACCAAGAGGAGATGCTCCTCGTCCTCCCTGACCTTGCACAGTGTCTGTGCAAGAAGGCTCACTGGGGGAAACGCATATTTGCGCAGAGCCCGGGGCCAGCTGTGTGCCAGTGCATCCGTGCCGAGGGTCCCCTCGGACAGGGAATAAAACAACTGGCAGTGGGTCGTGTCGTGGGCGGCAAACAGATCGATCTGTGCGGCCCCAAAGCGACTCCAAATCAGCTGGACCACCTGGGGGTGGAGTCGCCACTCTCCGGGAAGCACTGGCAACCGTGACAGCTCGTCGGCCGCACGATTGAGCAGGCCCGGAATGTGGATAGCACGAAGGGACCTCAGATGCTTCTGACTCCACATGAGGAGATGGCGGGCGAGTTGGGACAAACGGCGGGAGCGTAGACCACCTTGTTTGTTGATGTACGCAACGGCCGTCGTGCTGTCCGTCCGGACCAGAACGTGCTTGTCTTTGAGCGACCCTTTGAGGCGGCTGAGAGCAAGACGAACTGCCAGCAACTCTAGGCAATTGATATGCCATTGCAGTTGGGGCCCCGTCCACAGACCCGATACTGCAAGCCCGTTGTACGTGGCCCCCCAACCCGTGGGTGAGGCATCCGTGGAGACAACATGATGCCTGGACACTTGTTCTAGAGGCACTCCTGCCCGTAGAAATGAAGGGTCCGACCACGGGGTGAGGGTTTGGCGGCATCTCGGTGTCACTTGGACACGGAGGGACCCGCTGTGCCACGCCCATCTCGGGACTCGGTCGTGTAGCCAGTGCTGAAGCGGTCTCATATGGAGCAGCCCTAGCGGCGTTACTGCGGCTGCTGCTGCCATATGCCCCAGGAGCCTCTGAAAATGTTTCAGTGGAACCGCTGTACTGCGTTTGAGCGTACTCAAGCAGCTCAGCACCGACTGGACGCACTCCTCTTTGAGGCGCGCAGTCATGGCGACCGAGTCGATCTCCATCCCGAGAAAAGAGATCCTCTGTACGGGACAGAGTTTGCTCTTCTCCCAGTTGACCCGAAGACCCAACTGGCTGAGGTGCCGGAGCACCATGTCCCTGTGTTCGCACAACTGCTCCCGTGACTGGGCAAGAATCAGCCAGTCGTCGAGATAGTTGAGGATGCGAACACCACGCTCTCTCATGGGAGCAATGGCCGCCTCCGCGACTTTCGTGAAGACACGGGGCGACAGGGACAGCCCGAAGGGCAGGACTTTGTACTGGTATGCCCGTCCGTCGAAAGCAAAGCGTAGAAACGGTCTGTGTCGAGGGAGAATCGAGACATGAAAGTACACGTCCTTCAGGTCGATCG
This sequence comes from Gobio gobio, assembly GCF_949357685.1. Taxonomy (NCBI): domain Eukaryota; kingdom Metazoa; phylum Chordata; class Actinopteri; order Cypriniformes; family Gobionidae; genus Gobio; species Gobio gobio. The sequence goes on along the minus strand of NC_137103.1, from coordinate 11,739,238 downwards.
CTGCAAACCAATCCTGGGGACGGATGCATCTGAAGATGCGTTTCTGGGTTAACATTCGGAACGGCATCCTGTGGAGGGAGCGGTTCAGGTAACGCAGATCCAGGATCGGTCGTAACCCGCCACCTTTCTTGGGTACAATGAAGTACGGGCTGTAGAACCCAGACTTCATATCGGCTGGAGGGACCGGCTTTATCGCGTCCTTCGCCAGTAGGACAGCGATCTCCGCCCGAAGCACGGGGGCATCCACCCACGCAATAGACGTGAAGTGAACGCCCCCGAACTTGGGCGGACGCCGGGCGAACTGAATCGCAAACCGAGTCTGATGGTACAGACGACCCAGCGAGACGGGCTGGGGAGCGCTAGCCAGGCCCCCAGAGACCGAACAAGCGGGGTCATCGGTACCACAGACGTACCCGCAGCAGGGCAGCGAGGCGGAATGCAGGGACCCCAGGACGACATGGGAGTGGTCCGTGTAGGGGTCTGGGTCTGACACACGACCTGCATCCGCTGAGGGGGTGCGCGAGTGTGGGAAGGCCGCTTGAGTGCGTTCCCACAGCCGGCACCCCCTGCTGGCGATTTGGAGAGGCACCAGAGGCTGACAAGGCATGGGAGCGTTGTACACCGCCCAGCGCGCTCTCCAAATGAAGGAGGGGCTGAGCGTGGCAAGGCTTTGTGGCGTTGCACACGGTCTGCCTCACCTCCTTCCTCAGCGGGGAACAAGAGCGGCGAGGCATAGCGTCGCGCACTGTCGTCCACACACCGCTGAGAAGAGGGGAATGAGAGTGGCGAGGCTTGTAGCGTCACACACTGCCATTCTCGCCCTCTTGTGGGGAGGGGAATGAGGGCGGCGAGGCTTGTAGCGTCACACGCTGCCATTCCTGAACTCCTGAGACCCAGAGATATTGGAACTGTTCTTGTCTTTTTTTTTTTTTTTTTTTTTTTAGATATATATTTGGGTACCACTGGCTGTTTTTAACCCCAGTGGCGGAACAGAATTACTAATGGTTTTTACCCGGCCCTCCTCCGGGGGAAGAACAGTCCCGAACCAAATCCGGGTCAATGGTGTTTCTGGACATCGTCTAGCCAAGGGCCAGCGCTGTGCGCAGCTCAACCTCGGCTGAGAACTACCCTCATGCCCTAAGCAGGGCGGAGGTGGCCTGCCAGTGGCACTGCCACCCCACCGATGAGGGTAGTGAGAGAGAGGAAAACTTTATACAGATTATGGCCCTATTGGTGTTCCATATTTTGCCACCAATAGTTCCATAATGCAAAAGCCTTCCAACGCACATCCGGGAAAGGCAAGAGGCAGGCAAGGCGAATTATGCGTTGCACTATACCTCAGCCACCCGGGAAAGCATGGCTGTCGAGCATGAATCGGATTCAGCACGAGCGCCCACTATTATAGTGGGAATCTCAGCATCATCTTCATTTTCAACACATAACAGCCCTCTCTCCGATGCAGCGATTGACATCTGTCCTCTGCTAGAGCCCCAAACGAAACGCTAGGTCCTTTTTTTTTTTTTTTTTTTTTTTTAATTATTTATTTATTTATTTTTTAGGACCAGCAATCCCATCTGTAAGCTACCGGCAGACATGTGAGACAGTGGCGTGGCCGTGAGACGGCACACGGCGCGCTGAACACTCAAGCCCTTATGAAAAAGGCAAGATGAACAGCGCGCCGACGTGGCCATGCTCTCATTAGAGAGCATAGACCACCCACAAACACTGTCTCAACATGCGTAGCCGCCGAGTGACGCGCGCTGAGCTGCCGTGGCAACCCGCGCTGTCACTCGGCAGCTAGACGGCACACGGCGCGCTGAACACTCAAACCCTCACGCGGAAGGCGAGATGACCAGCGCGTCGACGTGGTCCCGTTCCCCTGAGAGAACACGGATCACCCACGAACACAGTCTCAACATGTTTATGCGAGAGGGATCGTGGCCGTCAGGACAGGAAACAACCGCATCCAGAAACGCACGAGTGGAATGACGTCTTGAAAAAGACGCAGTGTCACACCCGTGTTGCTCTTTTTGTGAGGAACGCTCTTTTAAGAGAGTGCTGAAGCACCCAGGGAAACCGCGGCAACACACAGGGGATAGTGCAGCCTGTGTTTGCACTCAAAGAATGGAACGCCCACCGATACCAACAGATTGCTGTGATAACAGCAGTTTGTTCCTTCTAGCAGCTTGAGTTCGCGGTCCCGCTGGAAAGCGCCGTCACACCAGCACACGATCCTCTTCTCTGTTCTGATGAATTCTCTGTTCTGATGAATTCTCTTTCGCTGAAAAGACAGGAAAGCAGTCTCTGCAACTTCAAACGCCGGTTCGGCTCCGAAGTGAATGACGTCAGTGCGGTGCTCTCGCTTCCCGTTTATACCCGCGGCGCGGGGCGGAGCGCGAGATGCAAATCTCGCACGCCAATTGTTCATTGGCCTGTTCTTAAGTTCTCGAAGCTGATAGGGGCTCTCTGAAGTGATCCCAATTCGTCGGTTATTACCGACGTACGTCGTAGTGACCGACTGAAAGGGAACTACCGATGCGTGAGCTCCATGTAGAACGGAAAAGGTGACCATATTAAACACACAAAATTATTATTTTTTCTTTCTTAAAAACAACAAAATCCGGAGAAAAAACTCAAGCAAAGCCTCCTTGGTTGTGTTGTAAATAGTTGTGTGATGAATAAATGTTGTTTTATATTTATTTACCAAATGTGCACTCTTGTCATTTCAGCTCACTGTAGAAATGCACCAATACAAACATCCGCCTACTGAGTGCCGCGTCTGACAACACCACGTTTCCGTAACACACCCGCTCCTCGACACTAGTAGCTTCGGGAGGTCTACTCCACTACAAATGTGTTAAAACCAACAAAAGATCAGCGTCTAATGATGTTAGAGTTTCCTGTTTCATGTTAGAGTTTCACAACCTAAAACGAATAAAATATCAACGTCTAATGATGTTAGAATCTGACGTCAATGTGATGTTGGCTTGAGACGTTGGCTCAACGTTAGATTTTGGTTAGTTAATACCACAACCTAAAACCAACAAAGGATCAACGTCTAATGATGTTAGAATCTGACGTCAATATGATGTTGGCTTGAGACGTTGGCTCAACGTTAGATTTTGGTTAGTTAATACCACAACCTAAAACCAACAAAGGATCAACGTCTAATGATGTTAGAATCTGACATCAATATGATGTTGGCTTGAGACGTTGGTTCAACGTTAGATTTAGGTTAGTTAATACCACAACCTAAAACCAACAAAGGATCAACGTCTAATGATGTTAGAATCTGACGTCAATATGATGTTGGCTTGAGACGTTGGCTCAACGTTAGATCTTCGTTAGTTACCACAACCTAAAACCAACAAAGGATCAACGTCTAATGATGTTAGAATCTGACTTCAATATGATGTTGGCTTGAGACGTTGGTTCAACGTCAGATTTTGGTTAGTTAATACCACAACCTAAAACCAACAAAGGATCAACGTCTAATGATGTTAGAATCTGACATCAATATGATGTTGGCTTGAGACGTTGGTTCAACGTTAGATTTAGGTTAGTTAATACCACAACCTAAAACCAACAAAGGATCAACGTCTAATGATGTTAGAATCTGACGTCAATATGATGTTGGCTTGAGACGTTGGCTCAACGTTTGATCTTCGTTAGTTACCACAACCTAAAACCAACAAAGGATCAACGTCTAATGATGTTAGAATCTGACTTCAATATGATGTTGGCTTGAGACGTTGGTTCAACGTTAGATTTTGGTTAGTTAATACCACAACCTAAAACCAACAAAGGATCAACGTCTAATGATGTTAGAATCTGACGTCAATATGATGTTGGCTTGAGACGTTGGTTCAACGTTAGATTTAGGTTAGTTAATACCACAACCTAAAACCAACAAAGGATCAACGTCTAATGATGTTAGAATCTGACGTCAATATGATGTTGGCTTGAGATGTTGGCTCAACGTTGGATTTTGGTTACTTAACAACACAACCTAAAAACAACTAAATATCAACATCAGCTGATGTTGGTATTGGACGTCAAATTAACGTTGGCATTAGACGTTGAGCTGACGTTGAATTTTGGTCACCTGACGTCACAACCAAAATGTAACCAAATATCAACGTCTTATGACGTTGTGTGCCTGCTGGGAAATTATGACTTGTTCTTATCACAACAAAACCGTGTCTTTCATTTCATATTCATTGCTTCTTTTTTTTCTCAGGTTAAGAAAAGTGCTGCTGGGCTGTATGAAGAACGTGTTTGATGAAATAGTTCATCCCCTTTTTTCCTAGCATTTTTTTTAAGCTTTCCTTTTTGCACATCACAGTATCAAATGATTTTACTTATTCCATGTACATCCTAAAATCAGATAAGATAATAATAATAAAAGATAATGTGTTCCTGTATCCATGCTTGTGACAAATCAACAAAAAAAGCAAACAATGTAAAATTAAAATGTTCTTTAAAACAAGATGTTGCTAAAAAAAATGTGTTGCTAAACAACAACCCTATGACTGATGGTTTCTGTGACTGTTTTAATTAACCAATTTTTTTTATAACAGCTTATCTTTTTCTTTTACTTGGCAATCCCTTTGTGTAGTAAAGCTGGTGAATGCAATCAACTGTATCGTTGTCTTGATATTAATATAAAAAAAATGATTTCTGATTCTGAATGATGATGTGATAGAAGACTGAAACAAAGGCTGCTGAAAAATCAGCTTTGCATCACAGGAATAAATTACATTTGAAAACATATTAGAAAACAAACCAGTTATTTTTTTACAATTGTAATTATATTTCACAATATGTTTTATAATACTAGCTTTTTTTTCCATTACAGATTTGAGCAAAACTTTTGCGATATTTGCTAATAGCCTAGTTGATAAAAAAATATAGCGAAATTATGGCGTTTCCATTAACTGATGTTATGTGTCTAAAAACATTTTTTTCATCTCATGATAAGTCATTCCAAAAACTATGCCACATATGTTGTTAGGTTTATGTATATCCCAGCCACCGCACGCCATTTTTAATGGAAGGAGACGTGTGTGTTATCCAAGCATTGATGGCAAGGAAAGCACCTTATACTTGAGCGGCACATATGGGGTGTTTCTGGGTGTTTCTCTATCTTATCTGCTTCAAGGTCTTTATAAATTGTGGAATTTTATATTCTATTGTTTTTTATGAGTTTAATAAAGGACTCTGTCGTCTTCTGTCCAAACACACCACCATCTGTAAAGAATGATCCACTTTTACATACACCAGGTTATTGTGACGCATTGCTGCAGCCTGCCACATACAGAGATGAATTTAAATTGAATTTGCATGGTGGCAACTCAAACCACTTTTTACCACTTCGTTATTTTGGCTTGGAATTTAGTTTGTTGGAAATATTAACTGAATTTAGAAATGCTTTTGAAATAAAAAATCATCGACAAAATATATTTTTGAAATGAACAGCGTTTGGAGTGGAGTGCAAAATAATCTGGGCTGCATTTCCCGATAACGTTGTCTCTTAGCGCGCTACGAAGACTCTAAAGGTATAACTTAGGAGGTTGCTTAAAGCTACACTGTGTGATATTTTCCCCCATCTAGCGGTGAAAAGGTATATGACCATCCAGTGAATATTAGTTTCTCTTCCTCTCAATTCCGATTTCGTTTTAACTCCTACGGTGGCTGATTTAGTCCAAGATTAACATGGCTTCCAGTTCGACCTCGTCCACATTCGACACGGTGCCATCGAGTGTTAAAACGCGAAAGGCGAAGCTTGAATTTACGGGTATGTCCCTCTTTGGCTAATGTATTTTCAAGATGGAGGGGCAACATGGCGACCTGCATTCGAACCCCTCACCCGTATGTATTTTCAATGGCATATTATAAACTTACGACAATACTTTATTACTTGAAAGAAGTTGACTATGAAATGGTAAGTTCGCCATGTTTATCTTGCGCATTTTGATTGGTATTAGGCTAACGTTACCCTAGATGTGTGAATGTTACGTTTTGCTTATTGGATGTTTATAGAATAATTTGTGAATGTGATGCATGTGTACATCAAAGTTAAAATTAAGTGCATTTCCAACTCTGAACTCAGTCCCCAAGTAAATTCGGTTATTAAATAAACACATAGCAAAACGAGTTGTGCGGTGTCCCCACCACTTTTCAAAGCAAGGTTACGCCACTGAATCTGCCCCAGAATCCTCAAGCTCTGATGTTACAGCAAACTGACCAGCTGGTTCAACAACAAGCTAGTCAACAGTTTCCTCAGAAGGTTCAACAGCTAGCTAGTCAACAGTTTCCTCAGAAGGTTCAACAACAAGCTAGTCAACAGTTTCCTCAGAAGGTTCAACAACAAGCTAGTCAACAGTTTCCTCAGAAGGTTCAATAGCTAGCTAGTCAACAGTTTCCTCAGAAGGTTCAACAACAAGCTAGTAAACAGTTTCCTCAGAAAGTTCAACAACAAGCTAGTCAACAATTTCCTCAGCAGGTTCAACAACATGCTAGTCAACAGTTTCCTCAGCAGGTTCAACAACAAGCTAGTCAACAGTTTCCTCAGCAGGTTCAACAACATGCTAGTCAGTTTCCTCAGCAGATTCAACAACATGCTAGTCAACAGTTTCCTCAGCAGGTTCAGAATCAGAATCAGAAAGAGCTTTATTGCCAAGTGTGCTTGCACACACAAGAAATGTTTCTTGTATTTTAACTGTTCAAGAGGGAAATAGCCTGTGGGAAGAAATTGTTCCTGTGCCTAGATGTTCTAGTGGCCAGTGACTGGAGTCGCCGTCCTGATGGTAACAGTTCAAACAGAAGGTGTCCAGGGTGAGTGGATTCTTTGATGATTTTCCCTGCTCTCTTCCTCACTCTGGAAGAGTACAGGTCCTGGAGGGTTGGCAGGGGGGCACCAATAATCCTTTCTGCAGTCTGGATTGTACGTTGTAGTCTCCTGATGTCAGATTTGGTAGCTTAACCAAACCAGACGGTGATGGAAGTGCATAAGACAGACTCAATGACAGCCGAGTAGAACTGAATCAGCAGCTCCTGTGGGAGGTTGAACTTCCTCAGCTGACGAAGGAAGTACAGTCTCTGCTGGGCCTTTTTCACAATGGAGTCAATGTGATTGTCCCACTTCAGGTCCTGAGAGATGGTAGTGCCCAGGAACCTGAATGACTCCACTGCTTCCACAGTGCTGTTCATGATGATGAGTGGGGGAGAGCTGGGCTGTTCCTCCTAAAGTCTACTATCATCTCCACCGTTTTGAGCGTGTTGAGCTCAAGGTTGTTATAACTGCACCAGACAGCTAGCTGTCCAGACCTCCAGTCTGTAGGCAGACTCATCACCGTTTTGGATGAGGCCGATGACAGTGGTGTCGTCTGCAAATTTCAGGAGCTTCACAGAGGGGTCTTCAACAACATGCTAGTCAACAGTTTCCTCATCAGTTTCAGCCTAAGCAGCCAGTGGCGCAGGCAGAGCCCCTTGACAAATGTGCTGTAGCTGATTATGAGCAGATCCAATGTGGCCCACCTGGTATCAGTGGTGTTGAGTCTGAAGCTATCAACTGCTGCTTTAATGGACAGCAGTGTTTCTATGGGAAGGCAGGTAAGTCAATGTAAAGGTGTTCATGTTAAACCACTCCTCAGTAATAACCTGCTCTTGTACCTTGTTCCAGTGACTTTCCAGTGTATAAGAGATGGTCAGTTTGTGGTAGTGGTGGCTAGAGATGTTACACTACCTCGCTTGAGCCTGGATTCAGTCCGTCTCCTGGGTGGAAACGACCCACCTTGCAGTCCTGTGGGATCCACACCTTCCTTTGCTATATACCAGTTCCCTGTCACTGCATGTGGCACAAGCATGATGGTGAGTAGCTGCTTGTGGTTCTGTTCTGCATGGCTTAGAATGGACTGGATGCCAACAGTTACTATTTGCAGGAGGACAGTGGATATGTGGTGTATGAAAACTGAATTACCTCCTCGTTTGAAGTGGGTGTCGGACCACTTGGTTCCATCACAAGGGACAGCCATTTTGAGTAGGTATTTTATTTTATTTTTTTGAAAAAATATTAATCCTTGACAAAGGCTACAAGCTCACTATTTATTGTCTAGGCTTCTCTTCCAGTGTAGGTACTTCTGTGGAAGCTCTGGTTGTGGAGGTCAACACTGTTCCTGCACCTCCACCAGTAGCAGCTTCTGGACCCCTCAGGGTGGAGCTTAGACTGGCAAATGGTCAATGTGTCACCAAAGGCTGTGCAGAAGGTAAGTGTCTGTCCTAGTATGGATAAGTATTTTCTAAAACTCCAGGTTGCAGCAGTTTGTGGTTAAACGCTGGTTTTCTTCCTCAGGGGATGAGGTATGCACGTCCTACTACGGGGATGCTGATTATCCAGTCACAAAAGTCCTGCGGAAGCCTGCGCATGTTGAGGTGTGCATTTTGGAGAGGACCGACCCCAACAGGTGAGATGGTGGTCCAGTGGGTTAAACCATGGAACTGACATGCAGAAGGTTGCTGGTTCGATCCCAGCGGTCACCACCAGTGTGTCCTTGAGCAAGGCACTTTACTCCATGTTGCTCCAGGGGGATTGTCCCTGTAATAAGGGCACTGTAAGTCGCTTTGGATAAAAGCGTCTGCCAAATGCATAAATATAAAATATATATATATAAATATAAAAACATTGTCCTAATGCTGGGATGTTGCTGGGTGACATCAACCCCCAGTCCACTCAGTCTACCCCAGTGGGACCTTTTGGTCGATGGGTGAGTAAGGCCAGTCTTTATCCATCTAGTGTGCTGTAAGGCATTTCTGACTGCCTCTTTGCCTTTCCGATGCCCTTACCAGGATGACTGTTACCTGACCACATTGGTTCCGGTGGCTGGATCTTCTGGTCTTCAGTTCCCAACCCACTACAAGCGCTTTGTTGTGAAGATGTTCACATTTGTGGACCGAGCATCACTGGCTCCTCTACAGGAAACCGTATGCTCTGCTGCCTTACATGAATCCTTAATATTCGTTTATTTTTTATTTTTTATATAGTGATTTCTATGGCTTAACCCTTTCCCCCTCTGTTAGATCTTCATCCACTGTAGTACAGCAGTGTGCCATCCCTCTTCTGGCTCCTGTGTGCAAAGCTGCTCTAGGAAAAGTGAGTGCTTGTTGTAAACTGACTTCAGGAACCATGAGAATTTGGTTTTTAAATGCCTCTACGATTCTACCATTTCTTTTCCAGGAAGAGATGTTAACGTCAAGACCATCTCTAGTGGGCAAACTGTGGTGTCAAGTGGAGAAGTTAACCTGGTCATGTGGCTTCAGTAGTGTTGGGGACACAGTTTTAGACCCAGAGACCAGATATGTTGAATGAAGACCAGGAGTCAAGAGTTAGATTAATTAAAGAAATTTACTGAAGAATATTTTGCAGTTTCATCAGCAGAAGCCAGCGTCAGAGTCTCTAGTGGAATCGCCGGCCAGACTCTGACTCACAGAGAATTTTGCCCCACCAGTTATACTGGTTACAAGGACATTGATTACATCAACAATAATAGATGGCCTAAGCCTTAATTCGCTACGGAGACCTAAAAGTCTAAACATTTGTCACACATGTATAGATATGCTGGAATGGCGTAGTTTAGTCAGGATGCTCGTCACAACATCAATCCCACAAGGGTAAGATTGGCCTCGGACGTCGTAAAGGGCGCCTGCCTGTCGGGAGGGGGGTCAGGCCCCGATCAGATAGCTCCAACAAACCTGCACAGAACTTGTAAAGATGCGCACACATACAAGCACTAGGGCATCACACTCTAGTTAATGTCAGGGGATTATGACCGCTTATCCTCAAACTAAATATATAAAGGTATGAAATCACACAGAATTACAATCATCTCTAGATTACATATGAAAGCAGAGAAAGAGATATTTATTTTGATTATCCTTGATTATTCAGGTCATGGATATAATAAAAGAATCATTGAAAAGGATATGTGTATAAAAGAAGAGACAGGTATCTGACCTGCCGCTTCACCTGCTGCTTCAGTAGTTTTAATAAACTTCTCAACTCAACCGTGTCCCTTTGGTTTTGATCTTTCATGACTGTTCTCAGTTTGATTTATTGGGCCACACTACTAAACCAGAGTTCCCTTTTCTGCTTCAAGGTTGTACTTGAACTAAACAAGCCAAGCTTCTGCCCAAAACCTGACCTATTTGCCAAGTTCCAGTTGCTAACCTTGGTCCCTGTTCTTAATGGTATCAACTTGGGGGTTGTTTAATTTAGCATCTGCAATAAAATCAATATCAACCTGCATTGTCCTTTTTTAATCCTAAATTGTGACCAGCCTTTTTTCTTTAGGCTATCCCCAATGTTTATTGAAAATTAGAGTGGTGCTTAAATAAAAGCTGGCTTAGTCCCTTAACTGGTGTATCCCACCTGGGTTGCTGTCTGAGGGCCTGTTGACACCTGGTATTAAAACATTTATCACTCCGATCACAAGTGGACTACGCTAAATACTGGTGTAAATGGGGTCTAAAATGTTTTAAACTTGTCCTTTTTTTGACAATTTTATCCCTAACCTTCACTCATGAAAGGGGTCTTTATTAACAGAGCGTGACATTATCCGGTCTAAACCATGTCGGTTCTTGCATCTATTTGGACAATAAGCTACTTTGTTTAAGTGTCTGTGCTTGTTCTTGCACCATTAAAAGAACATGGAAGGCAACTTGACTAGTATCCATGCTGTCAAGGAAATGCATCCCATTTTAATTATATTTAACTGGTTTGAAGAGCTAAATGTTGGTGTATTTATTAGGTTTGTGAAATAAACATTTCAAAATGCGGTCTACTATGATATTTGTCCATTTTAGTGTCCTATCATTAACTTAAGACTTAGTCATGTTAACTCGCTTGCTCTTTGTATCAATTCAATTCACATTCATTAGTAGCACTTTTCACAATACATATTGTTTCAAAGCAGCTTTACAGAAAATTACATTACAAAATTATATCTACAATACAATTTAAAGTGGTTTGTCCACGTTAGGCATTTCAGAAATGCATATATACAAAGCACACAGATTAGCTAACAATGTATTATTAAATCAATATAATTAAATTAAGGCTCAGAAATAAATAAGAATACATGTTGTTAATGATAAGGGTATATAGAACTGTGCATGGGTGCGTGTTGATGCATCTGCGTCATCTGAAGTCCTCGCAGGAGTTGAGTCGTCTCTTCACAGGTGATGGTCATCTGCAGTCTTTATGTGGGGCTGGATCCCAACTGGAGCTGACACTCTAGTTACCTCGGGATGGGCATCCCGAGATAAAACAGAACAGGAAAATAATTAGCGTAGCTGTTGTTCAAAGCATTAAGCAAAGACAATCATGTGTATGTGAATGTCTGGTTAAATAGATCTAGATTTAAACTGGAGTCTGAGCCCCGAACATTATTAGGAAGGCTATTCCAGAGTTTAGGTGCCAAAAATGAAAACATTCTTCCTCCTTTAGTGACATAGATATCCTAGGTATTACCAGAAGCCCAGAGTTTAGTGATCTTAAAGATTGTGATGGTTATATGGCGATAGAAGATCAGTTAAACACACAGGAACTAAACCGTTTAGGGCCTTATAGGTCAGTAGCAATACTTTATAATTGATACGAAACTTAACAGGTAACCAGTGTAGAGATGTTAGAATTGGTGTTATGTGATCATATTTTCTTGACCTAGTAAGAACTTGTTACGGTAAAACTAAAGAAAACTAAGGTGAGGGCTCATGTGCAGGAAGGGATAATCAAAAACAAAAACCCACAAGGGGGAAAACAAAACAGAACTTAACCAACAAAACAACAACTTCAAAACAAACAAACCCATTGGTCACGGAAAAAGGGAGTGGATCACAGGGAAGGAAGACATAGACCAACAACGTACCGACAAGGACTGGGAACACAAGGGAACTATATAAAGGGGAATAAATCAGGAGGGAACAGGTGGGAGAAATGAAACACTAATCAGATAACAAGGGGGTGGGATCAGACAAAGACACAAGCACATTGCCCAAAATAACAACACACCACATGTGCTCCACAAGACAGGACAGGCATGTGACAGAACTCTAGCAGCTGCATTTTGGACTAATTGTAGCTTGTTTATTGAGGATGCAGGACAGCCAGTTAGTAATGTATTACAGTAATCTAGTCTAGAGGTCATGAATGCATGAATTAACTTTTCCGCATCAGAGACAGATAGTATGTTCTGCAGCTTAGCAATGTTTTTGAGGTGGAAGAAGGCTGTTTTCGTAGTATTTGAAATAAGATTTTCAAAAGACAAGTTGCTGTCTAATATAACACCCAGGTCTTTTACTGTAGCAGATGAAGTAACAGTACATCCTTCTAGATGCAGATTATATTCTAAGAGATTCTGTGTACAGGTTTTTGGTCCAATAAGTAATACCTCAGTCTTGTCTGAATTTAATAGGAGAAAATGACAGGTCATCCAATATTTTATATCTTTAACACACTCTGTCAGCTTGGATAATTTAGAGATTTCATCTGGTCGTGCTGAAATATGCAACTGAGTATCATCGGCATAACAGGAAACTAATTCCATGTTTTCTTAATATATTACCAAGTGGCAGCATATATATTGAGAATAGCAGAGGGCCTAACACAGATCCTTGCGGCACTCCATAATTTAGAGATGTTATCTTAGATTTTATCTCATTTAAATAGACAAATTGGTAGCGTTTTGATAGATACAATCTAAACCACTTTAATGCCTGTCCCAGTGTAATTTTGTAGACGATCTAAGACTATTTTATGATCTATGGTGTCAAATGCAGCACTAAGATCAAGTAAAAACTAGTATTGAGGTACAGCCTTGGTCAGCAGCTAAGAGTAAGTCATTTGTAATTTTAACGAGCCTATTTCTGTGCTATGATGGGGTCTGAATCCAGACTGAAATTTTTCATAGATGTCGTTTTCTTGTAAGTAAGCAGTAAGTAATTTTTTCTAGTATTTTAGGCAGAAATTGAAGATTTGAAATGGGTCTGTAATTTGCTAATTAATTTGGATCTAGTTGTGGTTTCTTAATGAGAGGTTTAATAACTACCATCTTGAATGGTCTTGGGACATGACCTAGAGTTAAAGATGAGTTAATAATATTGAGAAGAGGCTCTTCTGCTACAGGTTACAACTCTTTCAGTAGTTTAGTTGGTATTGGATAAAATAAACATGTTGTTGATTTAGAAGCAATGATAAGTTTATTTAGCTCTTCCTGTCATATAGCTGCAAAGCACTGCAGTTGTTCTTCAGGGGTGAGAATTGAGGCCGAATCATAAAACACTGTCAAAGGTTGTACATTTATAATTGTATTTCTGATGTTTTTGATTTTTTTAGTGAAGAAATTCATAAAGTCATTACTACTAAACTGTACTGGAATATTTTGTTCAGGTGATGTGAGTTTATTTTTTAATCTGGCCACTGTACTAAACAAAAACCTGGGGTTGTTTTGGTTATTTTCTATCAGTTTATGGTAATGCTCAGCCCTGGCTGGTTTTAGAGCCTTTTTATAACAGGAAGTGCTCTCTTTCCACGCGATTCTAAAGACCTCTAAATTAGATTGTTTCCATTTGCGCTCTAGATTACGAGTTTCTCTCTTGATAGCGTGAGTAATACTGTTGTACCACGGTGCAGTACTTTTCTCTCTAACCTTTTTTAATCTGATCGTGCAACCGTTTCTAATGTACTAGAGAAAATGGTGCTAATACTGCTAGTCATTTTCTCTAGTTCATTTGTGTGTTTGGGTACACTGAGCAGCTGAGATAAATCTGGTAGGTTATTTGTGAACTTATCTATAGTGTTTGGGAGAATTGTTCTACCTGGTCTATAACATGGAGCAGTATGGAAAATATCAGCAGTACGCAGTGTGCACTTTACAAGGTAGTGATCAGTGACATTACTTTGCGGTATGATATTTATATCAGTAGGATTGATTCCATGTGATATAATTAAATCTAGTGTATGATTAAAACGATGAGTCTGAAAAAACTCTGATCCTGCTGGGGTGCAGGCCATCAGCACGGAAGAGCCTAGGCCGCTCCCAGAAAAGATTCTAATTACTTACAAAGAGCAGATTCTGTTCATTACACCATGACATTAACCACTAATTTAGAGCAAATAGTCTACTGAACCTTTCATGTCCTCGTCTGTACGTGGGAAGCGGTCCGGACACAATGATCCTGCGGGAGATGTTCTGCATACAGTCTCGATCAGGCTCCTGAAGTCCGTCTTCAGAACCTCTGTCTGCCGCAGCCTGGTATCGTTCACCCCCGCGTGAAGCACAACAGCACCGATTCTCTCGTCACCATTCAGAATCGCCGGTACCTGCTTAGTGACATCAAGAACACGAGCACCAGGAAAACAGTGACTGCGCACCTTAACTTTAGCTGAGGTAGCATGTACATGCCGGACAATGGAGTCGCCGATGATCACAACGTTGCGTTCCGTCTCAAGAAGAGGGGAGAAATGGTTTCGGGTGGAGATCTCAAAGACCGAAGGCAGCAGAGGAGGAGAGGTCCTCGCCCGAGGCCTGGCTCGCACCCTCCGATGCTGAATAACATAGGGCCCGTGGTGTGTCGGTGCCGGGGTGAAGGAGGCCTTGGATGATCGCATTCTGGGTGCTCATGCCCTGAACAGAGAAACACACAGAGTAGAAGAGATCGGGGTGATAACATTACTTATTACGGACTTGTGAGCGTCAGCCCACAATGTCTCTAGCGCTGATCGTCGGTCCCCAAGATCGGCCTGTCTCTCTAGTAGGTCTCGGATCTGTTTCTCCACAGGAGATGGTGGTCTAGTGAGTTAAACCACTGAACTGATATGCAGAAGGTTGCTTGTTCAATCCCAGCAGTCGTGTCCTTGAGCAAGGCACTTTACTCCATGTTGCTCCAGGAGGATTGTCCCTGTAATACGGGTACTGTAAGTCGCTTTGGATAAAAGCGTCTGCCAAATGCATAAATGTAAATGTCCAAGGCCTCCAGTTCCAACGTGTCCTCACCTGCACTCAAAGGTAGACATATATCAGATGCATCCGCCATTAGAACAAATATACAGAAATTTCTTGAGTTTTTACCAGTGTAAACAAAACAAGCAATATGCGAGACCACACTGGTGATGCTAGCGGGCTAAGGCTAGTAGCGGATGTTCGGAAATATGGATATAAGTAGCGATATCAAAGCAATCCAATTGTTTGAGATATAGAATACTATAATCACCTGCTATAAAAGGGGAAAAAATTAGTTTATAGAGTTGATATAAGAAAAACCGAGGATTTAGTGTCAACGAGGCAGAGCTCCAAATTCAAACCACGCGGCAGATACAAACGAGCAGATAAATGTCCATTTTCGCAGTTGAAATCAAGTTATGCGCTCTGTAAGGAACATCATTGTAAGCCTGTATGGAACACCGTTAACGCATATCATCGTCCGTACACCAGCGGAGGAGGTACTTTTCCCCACTTTTCTCAAATACTATTGGTCCAAAACACATCAATCAAAGTGTGGACTGTCCAATGGGTATTCACCCAGGGAATGATCACACAAACATGCTTGTCTGGCTCTCGACAACGGAGGAGTGGTAGCGGGCGTGCGGTGAATGGCGAAAAGTGTACGGAACATGGTTAGTCTACGTTACTACCGGGTTTCTACGGATACAAAGCTTAATGCTAAATCGCTGAAGTAACCCTTTAAAGAATAGAACTCCCAACTGTTTCCTTTTAAACGCCAAGATGAATGTAAAAATAACAGAACAATTTCTGTGGAGAATTTACAAAAAAAAATTTAAACAACTATAAACAATAAAGAAAAGTAGAACTTCTGTTAAAAAAAAAAATCATGGAACTGTTAAAACAGACATAAAGTGAATAGAGATAAAGTAGAGTAACAACAACAGAAAACAATATAGACTATTTTTTTATTGATTAAGAACTCATTTCTGTAGAGACCAGTCCAAGAAATTCATTAATCAAATATTTCAGTCCTCCTTTTCCGAACAACGTGACATGGGGTTGTATTTTGGTTTTTGATGAGACTGTTGTGACATGGTCACACAGGACATCATATTTCTCCCAAGCAAAAGAGTTTCTTCTGCAGTAGGCCACGTAATGTCCAAGAGATGCCCTTGTAGGTCCTGAAATGAATGCAACGAGAGAAGCTATCAAACAGCAGGGAAGACAACAACCGTGTGAGTACTGTATCATTTCTGATTTGTTTTTGAAGCTCATTTGCTGGTAGATAGTGTGTCTGTCTGTCTAGTGTATTCATTGACGTGCTGTTATAGTCCCGCATGGTCTGGGAAGTTTGCGTTTGTTCTCGTTAGTAAACAAAGTTTCGGCGGGCGTGGCCAAAGCGCGCGTGGTACTTATTAGGAGTCACTGTCTGTGGTTAGTCAGAGAGAAGCTATCAAACAGCAGGGAAGACAACAACCATGAGAGTACTGTATCATTTCTGATTTGTTTTTGTAGCTCATTTGCTGGTAGAACGTGTGTCTGTCTGTCTAGTGTATTCATTGACGTGCTGTTAGTCTCGCGTGGTCTGGGAAGTTCGCGTTTGTTCTCATTAGTAAACAAAGTTTCGGCGGGAGTGGCCAGCTGTATTCAATTACGACACTTAGAAGAGTGTGTATAAATTGAGTAGTACTCCGCGGCAGCGGAAGTGGCAGCCCTCGTGTGAAGCCCTCCTCGTGTGAAGACCGAAAAAGACATTCGACTCTACTCTGCGCGACTCCACTCGAGCAAGGACACGACAAGGCACTTGAGTATAGCTTTCCTTCTACCTTCACCACTTTTGTGTTTTGCTTGTTTTTATCTGTTTGTTTCTCTGACCCATATTCACTATGTGCTTCCAAATCGCTACTATTACCACATACACCCGTAAGTCACGCTCAGCACATTCTAGGCGCAGTAATCCTAATAATCTGCGTAGTGTACCTATTTCCTCTGCTACATTAATGTCCATTCCAATTGGTCTCTGGAACTGCCAGTCTGCTGTAAACAAAGCAGACTTTATTTCATCTTTTTCCACTCATTCACATCTCAGTCTCATGGCTCTAACTGAAACCTGGATCAAACCAGAAGACACTGCCACTCCTGCGGCTCTCTCAAATAATTTAACTTTTTCACACACCCCTCGCCCGATTGGGAGGGGTGGAGGTACTGGTTTGCTCATCTCAAATGAATGGAAATTCGAGCCCAGTCCATCTCTATCTGGCAACCGCTCATTTGAATCACACTCAATCACTATCACTCATCCTGCTAAAATCCATGTTGTAGTTATTTATCGCCCTCCAGGTCAACTGGGTAACTTCTTGGAGGAATTGGATATTTTCCTCTCTCACTTCCCTGAGGATGGCACTCCTCTGGTACTGCTTGGTGACTTCAACATCCACCTTGATAAACCCCAGGCTGCAGACTTCACCACTCTTCTGACCTCATTTGACCTTGAGCGAGTTTCCACTACAGCTACTCACAAATCAGGTAACCATCTGGACCTTATCTACACACGCTATTGCTCCACAGACAACACTTTAGTTACTCAACTGCACACCTCAGATCACTTTCTCATCACTCTTAACCTCATACTGACTCCTGACACAACACACACTCCTCCGCAGATCACCTTTCGGCTTAATCTACGCTCGCTCTCCCCCTCCCGTCTATCCACTATGGTTTCATCCTCACTCCCTCCACCTGCTCAGTTCTCAGCACTAGACACTAACAGTGCTACTGACACTCTTTGCTTCACTCTAACATCTTGCTTAGACAACTTCTGTCCCCTTTCATCCAGGCCAGCCCGCACCACCCCCTCTGCCCCCTGGCTGTCTGATGTTCTCTGCGAACATCGCTCTGGACTCCGGGCGGCAGAGAGGAAGTGGCGCAAAACTAAAAACGCTACTGACCTAACCCTGTATCAGTCTCTTCTTGCTTCTTTCTCTGCTAATGTCTCCACTGCTAAAACTACGTACTATCACAACAAAATCAACAACTGCTCTGACTCTTGTGCACTTTTCAAAACATTCTCTTCGCTCCTTTGTCCTCCTCCCCCCCTCCTTCATCAACTCTTACTGCTGATGACTTTGCATCATTTTTCACAAACAAAACCTCCTCCATCAGCAGCCAATTCTCCACACCACAAACCAACACGCACATCCCAACAACCATCACACACACACTCCCCTTCTCTCTGCTCTCTGAAGCAGATGTCTCCAAACTCATCCTTTCCAATCACCCCACTAGCTGTCCACTTGATCCTATCCCCACCCACCTCCTTCAGGCCATTTCTTCTTCTGTTACTCCTGCACTCACTCACATTGTCAACACCTCTCTTCACACCGGGACCTTCCCCACAGCATTTAAGCAGACTCGGGTAACCCCACTGCTTAAGAAACCCTCTCTGAACCCAGCACTTTTAGAAAACTACAGACCGGTATCCCTTCTGCCTTTCATTGCAAAGACACTTGAGCGAGTGGTGTTTAACCAGCTCTCTACGTTTATTGAACAGAACAACCTCCTGGACATCAACCAATCCGGCTTCAAAAGCGGCTACTCAACTGAGACTGCCCTGCTCTCAGTTACAGAGGCACTGAGACAGGCGAGAGCAGCTTCCAAATACACAGTACTTATCTTACTGGATTTGTCTGCTGCTTTTGACACAGTTAACCACCAGATCCTCCTGTCAACTCTCATGAAGATGGGCATCTCAGGAACTGCTCTCCAGTGGTTCAAGTCTTACCGCTCAGGTAGGTCCTTCAGGGTGTCATGGAGAGGTGAAGTGTCTAAGTCACATCATCTAGCTACTGGAGTTCGCCAGGGCTCAGTGCTTGGACCACTCCTCTTCTCCATCTACATGTCATCACTGGGATCTGTCATTCAGAAACATGGCTTTTCCTATCACTGCTATGCCGACGACACTCAACTCTACTTCTCATTTCAACCAGATGATCCCACGGTTGGTGTTCGTATCGCTGCCTGCCTAACAGACATTTCTGCCTGGATGAAGGAACATCACCTTCAACTCAAACTTGCAAAGACAGAACTGCTTGTGGTCTCAGCCAACCCAGCACTTCACCACAATCTCGCCATTCAGCTAGGATCATCAACCATAACTCCGTCCAGGACAGCCAGGAACCTTGGAGTTGTGATTGATGATCAGCTAAAATTCACTGACCACATCACTGCAACAACCCGGTCCTGCAGATTTGGCTGCAGTATGGAGAAGAGCATTCAGCTATAAGTGTCGCACTTGGCACTTGTTTCATTGTTAATGCGATAATGTTAGCAACATTGCAATCCGCATTGACCTGCCTCACACCTGATTTTAGGTGAACACACTGAAATGTATCCAACAGCATTTTGCCCTCTTTGCATAAGCGTCTTTTCCAACTCCTTTTGTGACTATGGTCTTCACTAAATCATAGATTTGTTTTTTTGTGCTCTTTGTTGAGATAATGGCAGAATGATCCAGTGTCACAGAATGCAGAGCAAAGGCACTGGCAAAAGGAGTCAAGGCCCAGCTATTATTTACACTTACAAGCATTTTGTCAACCGCAATGGGCTTGTTAGCCTGGTAGTTGCCATTTTTCCAAGACATTCATTTTTGTCTTTTTTCTTTTTTAAGGTTTATGTCCGCATGCAGCCACTCACAGCAAGGGGTCAGGTAGGACGGTCGCTGTTTTGGAGGAACACCGAGGCCTTTCCAGTTTTCAACAGGGTCTTCCTCCACTGATTGTTGCTTAACCTGTGTCCTGCGCATTATGGGCAGTTTTTGTCTTCTGATTCTTTGTCTCAATGTGCTCTGTTGTCTTCACCGGTGCAGAGGACAGCCTCATGTTTCCCTCAAGAAACTCAAGGTGGCGTAAAATAAAACGGTCAATTCGGATAGGAAGGCTTTCATGTTTGAAGAGACCATGTTTTATGTTTTTAAATTCAGCCTCTACATTTGCAGAGCTTGCAGTGTTGTGTACCCTTTTGAAGTGTGGAACCATCACAGCTGTCCAAAGAGGTAGATAGCATGCCATTCTTATGATATTTGGGATAATCTCCGGAAGGAAATGTAGATCGTCTCTGTCACCATGATGTGCCGCTATCATCTTACTTTCTTCACAGATTTCTGTGACCCATGTTTTCAGATCTGTGTTGTAGCGAATTAGCTCTGAGGGGAAATATTAATAATTATTCATAACTCATTATGATTATTCATTATGATTAATTATGAATATTTGAAACAGTTAAATAGATTAACTTGATGTAGCTACATTAACATTACAATAATTTAATCGGTTCGTCCTAAGGACGTTCAGTATTGACTATTAATTTAATTCTTAGAAAAGGATATTTTCATGGCCACAGAAAAATAATTATTTCTTTGAATTTACCAAAGCGCCTAGAGCACATAGCAAGATCGATCATTTAAGGGACAAAATGTTTGCAGGCATGGAGTCAGGACCAACATATATTGTGCACAAACTTTAATAACTAAATCACGGAACAGGACTAAAACTAACATTAAATATACGGACACAATACATACATAACACAATATATACATGATAAGAGGTAAGGTTGAAGTGGTTGGAGGGAAAAGGGTCAGAACAGATTGATGGAGTAATGCAGAAAGTCTAGAACCTTTGGGAAGAACCACCATTAATAAACTTTACAGTTTACAGTTTTACTAACTACACAGCGATTTCTGTTTCGTACTTTACTTGCATTTAGCCTGAGCTGTAGAAGACCGTCTGAGGTGAAATCACAGGAGAAAGTTTGTGGGTTCCGTCCGATGGCTTTGACGTGGTGATCAAGTTCTTCTGCATTGGATGAAGAAAAAATTATGAGCTTGCGTGGTTGCTTCGAATCCATGGAGGATGAGAAAATTGAACATGGCGTGCAGAGTCTGGACCTTCTGGTCCATGGCCTTATGAGGCCTTTGGCTCGGTGTGTAGGAGCCCACAGACACAGTGTGTCGTGTCCGTGTAGCAGGAGAAGAATGCATCGTTCCTTAAGAAGTCTGCAGGAGGTCACCACCTCCTGAAGTAGACATGACCAATGAGATTGTTGGGATTTCCAAGCGAGAAGTTCCTTTGGAGCTTTTATGGCTCTTTGTTTTAAACATGAAATCAAAAGGGTCTGTGCCCATTTATACTCTAATTAATGCAACAAACACATGTTGCCTCCAACGAGAACGTGACATACATGAAAGTGTAAGTCGTGAAGCGAGCATTAATTTGATAGGAGACACGACATATTTGACATTACCTGAAATATTAAGTTGTTCATAAGACATTCATAAGTGACATACAATGCACCTTTACAAGACAGTTATGTGTATACATACAAGGTCCTAGGGTGCTTGTTTATTTATAGACGGTTTGCTATAACTTGAGGCAAAAGCGTGTGTTTTACAGGTTCTGTGGCTTTTCCCTGTGGACTTTCCATGTGGCCAAATTCCTTTGGGGTCGTAAAACGTCTTATCAGTTTTGCTTCCAGGGTAACCGAGGATCCTTCTCTGTTGTGTTGGGGAAAGGTCTGTTACTAAGCACAAAGTATTTAAAACATATTTGTTAAATGTAACAGGCAACTATGTGTCTGATTTGCCTCAATCACTACAGTGTGAAGTGTCTCCTCGATTACGGTCACCTCTGTTAAATGGTCATCTTCAGTGGCACATGGCAACACCCCCTCTGAAAATCGTCTTTTCGGTTGTGTTTTGCATGTTTCTGAGACAACAGGTAAACCTTTGTAATCATTTCCTTCTGATTCACTGAAGGCAACAACTGCAATTGAATGAATGAGCTCCCTTGCATCTTCCAGTGTATCAGATTGTAAAAGGATTGTAGATCGAATTCTCTAACTCTGTTTCCTCTTTTTCTTAGGCATTCCCACCGGCTAATGAGCTTGATGCAGTGTGCAACATCTACTCTGATGAAGCAAGGTGGTAGCTTTGAGTCTTTGGGCTTCCTTGCCAGCACTCCAAAGCACTGATTGATGTATGTTTTCAAGTCTGGGTAAGGAGTGAAGGCCTTAACCAGTGCTCCAAGCAAAGCCAAGGAGAAATCAGACTGCTTCTTTCGGCACAGCAGCACCTGCTCGTTGCCATTCAGTGAGCCAGACTGTAATAAAATTGATGGTAGCCATACACTTTCTGATAGCCTTTCCACTACTGGAACATGATCTCCCTGTGAACACAAAACTCCTCGATACAGGAAGACTTGCCCAGAGTTGCCACAAAGTCTTCTCAGTCATTTTACAACTGTACCTGTTGCATCAAAACTCACAAATGAGCCAGAGTACTTGGATTTCATTTGATAACTTGCATCTGAGATGGGGTCCAGTAATGGCAAAAAAACCTATCAAGGCCTGTGTCCTGAATGCTTCCATTGTGGGGTACACTGTATTTTATTCGATGCAATGACATGATTGGGTCTTTGTCTCCAAGCTCTTTGTCACCCATCTTGTTTGGCTTTTTTTAATGTTGCCAGATTTGGTAGGTGGCTAGGCTCTGGGTCGCCAACGTCCATCATTTTGTAAGCCTCAGCTGCTCGCCATACATGTGCTGGTTTTCGGCCTTCCTAGAGTTATTTGGACACGTGTGTTCTCAGATCCCCTGATAACTTGCGTTTTGCTTTGCCAGTATGGAGACTGTCATAAACATTGCGTATTATGCATTTAAGAACAACTGGTTCATTATCCGCTGGCATGTCCAAAAATGTTGCTCTCCTGAATCTAAGAGTGCATGAAGTCTTGATATTTTTCCAAATCTCCTCATACGTGACATGACGTGTGTCCATGCACCACGTTTCAGGATGGTGTATTCTCTTTTACATGTGTTGAGAGATTTGTCATTGTATGAAACCTTTTCAGACCTGATTTCTTGGCCTCTCTGATGAGACTTATTTCAAATGTAATGTCGTAACATTGACTTTGCTGATTTTTGTCTGCCTTTGACTCTGGTGAATGGAAATCTGCTGAGCTTTCTTTTGAGCTGTCAGTATTTGGACCTTGATCTGGGATATCCTTGTCAATTTTGCCTAGCTTGAGGATTTGCCATAGGTTGTGCCTATTTGTTTTGACAATGGTGTAAAGGTTCTTTGGTGAAACTTTGTTTGGTTTTTGGCTTAAATCCCACACCTTTTCTGTTGGAACTGCTATATTTGTGCCTTTAATCATCGTTTTTTTTGCAGCACTGATGACTTTGATGATGTTATCACTTCCACAGGCTGGTTTCCTAAGCGTCTGATCAAAACAAGAATACATTTTTATGTAATTTGTACAGTAGTTGGGCCAAAGGCACTAACTCATTCCCAACAGGTTATGCTTATTCATACCACAGTAATTCATATCAGTCACTATTTACTTAAATGGCATCTTAAAAAAAAAAAAAAAGTTAAAGTAAATGATGGCTGAAAAAAAAAACATGGGCTATACAACTTTATATGCACTATAGTCCAATTGTTCCAAGGTCATTCAATTAGATTTATCTTGTCATCCATTCTATCTGTCATTTGATGGCTTTAAATAACAGACTAAATTTTAATATTTCAGTAAAAATAAATAAGTAATTGTTTTCTGTTAATCTTTCATTGCAGTGATATGGATCACAATATCAATGAATTCAGGAAAAAAAATCTTATTAAGATTTACAAAGAATCCTTTTTTTAACTAAAACAATTCATTACAAAAGAGCTTGAAAAGACAATGCATTCTAAAGATATAAGAAAATTAGCAATTACTGAACTTGGCCAGTACAGGATGGATGACAATTCTTTGTGTCAATTAGTTAAATTTTAGTCTGTTCACATATTCCACTTGTATATTGCTTTCTGTAATTTTGGGGATTTCTCTGCATTATATCTAGCTTTTTACTGCCAGGAAATGTATATTGCTGTACATATCTTAACAAATAACTTAAAGTATGTCATGGCATAAGAATGTCATAGGCCTACTCATATTAATGTGACCAATAGAGGATCATTTTGGACATTACACATTTACTTAATTGCCCAAAAATTAATAAGTTTCACATCTTTGAAATGTCTATCAATGTCTTGTATTTGTTAAAATGATTCTGTAAATTGCACTGATCTGCACACGATTCTAGAAATTTTCTAGTATTTTATCTCAGAGCACATGCTTACCTTTTTCACAACCAGATGTCCTTTCCTGTTTTGTTTTCCCACTATGCAGTGCTTAGGGTAAGCAAATGTTTTTTTTAAGGGGGCAGACAGCCTTTAAATGTCTGTCAGCTGTTAAAAGTATTCAGAAAACTTACCGTAAGACACTACACATTTTTGTTTTTTATTGGACAAAATTAAAGCATCAGTCACACTTCAGTATTAGTACAGCTGTCGTGAAACATTCCCGTACCTAAAGAAAAGAACAATGACAGCAGCGGCCCTGTGCGAGCACAAATGATCCAGACAGGTGTTGATGGAGAGATGGACGGAGATCGCGGCTTGCTTGCGTCACTGGTACGCCAAAGATTTTGCAATGTCTAAAGAATGGATATTCATAAAACATTCATAAGGTAACAAATAACCATTAGAGTTGAATAGATCACCAACAATTTTTTTATTTTTATTAAACCATTTATCAAAAAAGACTGATCTATTTCTAATTTATGATGGTTCTTTGTACGGCACAAAACAGCACAAATCAAGCACAAACAAACGATACCAGTTTTGGAGCAATCTAGATGACATTGGGTTTATTCATAATTTTTTTTTAAAATGATGACGCAGAATGTCTATTCACATCTTTGCATCGACTTAACATGTAAATAATTTGCGCAAAATGCTTCATTCGCATCTGGTGTGAACGCAGCATTAGTTACAATGCTGGTTTTATCGGCACAAATCGAGCACAAACAAATGGCACCAGTTTGGAGCAATTTGCACTGCATGGGGTGGAGAGTGACGCCACAGCTCCCGAATTATATTTCAGGAGTTCACACTTGCATATTATGGAGAGTAATTTTAAATGCGTATTTGACATGCTGTCCGGGGGAAGGGCTTCGAGCTCGGAATTTGTCCTGAACCCAGAGTACCCACCGCCCCCCGTGTATGTAAGTGGTTAGAACTAAAAGTGTGGAGGAGGGTTGCTGATGGACTGTCAATGAAAGGAGGTAGGACTTCGGTGTGTGTTAGGGCTGTCACGATAGTAGATTTTTCACACCACGGTTATTGTGGCCTAAAAAATTCACAATATCGATTAGGGCTGCACGATTAATAGAAATCAAACCTCAATCGCGATTTGGCTTATGTGCGATTATGAAAGCGCAAAGGCTGCGATTTTTAATGAAATAAATAAATGCCCTGCGTGTCAGTGAAGAGCGGCTCTGTGATCAGTGAACACTGCTCCGTCTGAAAGCACTGCGAGTTTGAGCAAAATATGTCAAACATCTTCACAAACTAGTAATGCGAAGCGTTCATAAACCTGTTGTCCAACTAAATAACAGGTTTTAACTCACTTCATATCGTCAGTCGAGCTGCTAATGTGGTTTCTTATCACAGAATGTCAATCAGCACTGCATACTTTATTATTATGAAAATACCCGAGAAGGCTTGAAGAACTCAAATACACCATATCTTGCTGCAGTAGTGTTTATTGTCGTCATGTTTAATCAAAGTGTTTCTATCTTCGTTTTATTCAGCTTCTAGCGCTAGCTTCGCTTCACATTAGGGTTCTCTTTCAAGCATAAGTTTCGGTGTCTCACTATGGGATACGCCCCTTCCGCGTATTCCTCAGAAGCCCTATTACATTACACCAGCCCCAATTGGCTGGCAGACGTGACGTTGTGTCTGGGAGTGGCCTCCCCCTCCCTCAGTATAAAAGGGGCCACACAACGTCACAACGACATTCAAAAACCTCTTCTCGCTTCACACCAGAAGCCTACCTTTTTTTTGACAAACTTTAAGAACAAACTTCTGGACGAACTACTGGTCACCACGCCGTTTTTCGTCTGGCTCCTTCCATTTGCATTCCAGCCGATTGCAAGGATTGTTCGATACAACGATGGCTGCAGCAATGCAAACTATCCCGGTTAGTGAGGGAGATTCTGTGCGACTGTGTTCATGCAGGAACAAAATTTCATGCAAGGACACACACCAGGTCTGCTCTGCATGTCTCGGGCTGAAACATGCCCAACTGGCGATCGAGAACCCCGGCTCCTGTGAACACTGTGCACGTTTCACCATGAAGAGCCTTCGTCGCAGGCTAGCACGCCAAGCTAGCCTGTCAGGCCAAGATCCCCTCATGTTACCTAGCCCTGTTCCAGCTGCCACTCCGCAGGTAACCGGACGAGGATCAGGACGCGCTCGATTTCGAGGAAGAGGGACAATCCAATTTTCTTCTCTCTGAGGACTTCGATCGGTCGAAGGACTCCCTTCGAGGACTCCCTCTTCCTTCCGCCAGCGCACTCGGCACAACTCCACGCCGCGGCGGGATCCACGGAAGAGGAGGGCGGGAAACATCCTCTCCGCTTTTCAGTGTTGATCTGCAAGATGTGTGCAAACGCGCTGCAAATAAACTAAATATTGCGTGGCCGACCGTGGTAGCAGAGACTGCAAAGTCTCGCTATGAGGGCAAGAGGCTGCCGAGAGCGAAACGGGCAGCTCCTTACAGTATTTCCAGAGCTCCTGGAGGAGGTTGCGGTGACATGGAAGGACAAACCATTCACTAGCAAGATGCCCGTGCAGGGAGGATCCGCTCTTGACGTGGAAGGGATGGAGAAGGATGGCCTTCTCCGAATGCCCCCCATGGAGCCATTAGTTGCCGCACACTTACACCCAAAGCGTACGGCGGCTAAAAAAATCCGACTTTACCATCCAAAGCGGACAGATTCCAGTCGAGCATGACGGAGCGCGCTTACAAAGCAGTCGCTCTCTCTGTCAGGGCTCTGAACGCGATCTCTATGCTTACCGCATACCAAGCGGAGCTGCAGGACGAAGCGTCGACCATGCCAGGTCAGACACATTGGGAAGAGATCTGTGTCGTTACGGATCTCTCTCTACGTCTTCAGAGATGCGCGGTTCAAGCCGCGGGCAAGGCCATGGCCACGATGGTCATTCAGGAGAGAGGAAGATGGCTAAACTTGGCCAATCTCTCTGACAGGGAGAAAGAAGCCATCCTGGATGCACCGGTGGTCGCAGAGGGCATTTTTGGCTCAGCACTGTCACTGATGCAAAAGAGATGCGAGGAGAAGAAGAGGGATGATGAGGCTCTTCAACTCAGCATGCCTAGAAAGTCGCAGACTGCACCCCCTCCGCAGACCTTCGCACAGGCCGCGGCCCGCCCACTCCCCAGCTTTCGTATTCCTAAACGGCAGAGACCGAACGTGAATGCAGCGGGTCATGGCGGAGCACCGGAACAGAGAACTGCCTGGGCTAGAAAGAACTATCCGCCTGCAACAGCTCAGACGGTTCAGCCCGCTCCTCAACCTCATCCTCATGCCCATTCTCAGGGAGCGAGGAGGAAGAAGGCAGTTTGATGGGACCTTCCTCAGGGACGGGAGCCCACAGCCCCCCTGTTCGCTGGCTCCCGACCCTCAAAAGTTCAGTGTTCGACAAGGAACGAGTTCCCACTTCCAGATGTTCTGTGTTGAAAACAGAGCCCAGCTGGGCCAGGGGAAGCAGAGCGGTGAAAAGAACGAGAGACGGT
Organism: Gobio gobio; assembly: GCF_949357685.1. NCBI lineage: Eukaryota > Metazoa > Chordata > Actinopteri > Cypriniformes > Gobionidae > Gobio > Gobio gobio. The sequence goes on along the minus strand of NC_137103.1, from coordinate 11,711,540 downwards.
GCAGTGGTGCACACCCACCCACTAGTCACAAGTACTTTCCATGTTCAAAACTCAATAAAGTTTTCACTGTACCCCCAAAACATGTTGAAAAACATAATGCCACAAAAAATGTTGCAAAACATACTAACAGAACACAATATTACATCTCCTCAGGGGGTTATCGCCCCATTAGAGGTGATGAGACACTTAAACTCTGTCCAAACTCGAAGTGCCCACGCATGCGCAGTACAGATCACAAACTCGTTCACGACTCAGCCACACGAGGGCACCAGAACACTGCAAATAAACAAGTGGCGAGAATGCACACAGTCCCGCTGGGTATTGAGAACGATACAGTACGGGTACAGAATGCAATTTGTCACTTCTCCCCAGCAATTCAAAGGGATAGTTCATTCTCAGGTGCGGGGAGAATTAAAGCATGTTTTTCAGGAAGACATTTCCTCTCTTTTGAACAAGAAGGCGATAAGAGTGGTCCCACCCGAGCAAAGCCACAGTGGGTTTTACTCGAGATACTTTCTCGTTCCAAAGAAGGGAACTCGGGCACTTCGTCCCATATTAGATCTGCGTGCACTGAACAAATACTTAAGAAAGTACAAGTTCAGAATGCTCACCCATTCTACACTCCTAAAAATAGTGCGCCAGGTCGATTGGTTTACGTCGATCGACCTGAAAGATGTGTACTTTCACATAGGGCTGGGCGATATATCGCATGACATTGTTATGCGCATCTCGTCAGTAAAGCTGGTTCCTTGATTAGTAGTAAATCGCCATCAGCTGCTTTCAGATGAAGCAGCATTTACTACACAGAGCCGTAGTTCACTGACAAGCTGAGCCATATCGCATTAATTATCACGGACATATCGCCTGCGATAATTAATACGATATGGCTCAGCTTGTCAGTGAACTACGGCTCTGTGTAGTAAATGCCGCTCCATCTGAAAGCAGGTGATGGCGATTTACTACTTATCAAGGAACCGGCTTTACTGACGAGATGCGCATAACAATGTCATGCGATATATAACGCCCAGCCCTACTTTCACATAAAGATATACCCACACCACAGGAAATTCCTGAGATTTGCCTTCCTTGGCGTGGCATACGAGTATCTGGTTCTCCCGTTTGGCCTGTCTCTCAGCCCAAGAGTATTTGCAAAGTGCACAGAAGCGGCCCTGACTCCGCTCAGGGAACAGGGTATTCGTCTCGCTACTTACATAGACGACTGGCTGGTGACAGCTCAGTCAGAGCAGGATGCGAGAGAACACACAGCTATGCTTCTGGAACACATACAGAAGCTGGGTTTACAACTAAACACAGAAAAGAGTGTTTTAATTCCCACGCAGTCCATAACATATCTGGGGCTGTCACTGGACTTGGTGACATTCAGAGCACGACTGTCGGAGGACAGGGTGGTAAAATTCACTCGGTGCCTGGCCGAATTTCAGAAGGGAAAAAGTGTCTCTTTCCGCACATGCCTCAGGCTATTGGGACTGATGGCCTCAGCCCTGATAGTCATTTCCTTAGGCAGACTGTTCATGAGAGAGTTTCAACGCTGGGTAGCGTCTCTGAGGCTGGATCCACTACGGCACTCCCAAAGGAGAGTGAGAGTGACGTCAGAGGCGGTATTAGCACTGCGTCAATGGAGACTCCCGACCTTTCTGGTTCAAGGGGTACCCATGGGCGTGGTTCAAGCCAGGAAAGTCATAACAACGGACGCGTCGTTGTCAGGTTGGGGGGGCATCCACGAGGGCAGGATAGTGAATGGGAGATGGGGTCATCATCTGGCCGATCTTCATATAAACTATCTGGAAATGCTAGCCGTTTTTCTGACGTTGAAGCATTTCCTTCCCTTTCTGAAGGGACATCATGTCCTTGTGAGAACAGACAACACTACAGTTGTGGCTTACATAAATCGACAGGGGGGTCTCAGATCACTTCCCTTGAACATGTTAGCATGCAAACTGATCTTATGGGGCAATATCAATCTTCTATCCCTGAGAGCGACGCACGTACAGGGTGTAATGAATCAGGGTGCGGATCTGCTGTCCAGGGGCAATCCTCTATACGGGGAGTGGAGATTGAACAAGGAAGTGGTCGAACAGATTTGGAGCATATACGGCAGAGCGACAGTGGATCTGTTCGCGTCTCACGACAATGCTCAGTGTCCTCTGTTCTTCTCACTGAAGGACCAGAGCACGCCCCTGGGGATAGATGCGTTGGCGCACGAATGGCCTCGCACTCTCATTTACGCGTTCCCACCGATAGCGTTAATATCCCCAACACTCTACAGAGTGAGGGCGGAAGGATTGAGGCTGATACTAATAGCTCCGAGGTGGCCAGGGAAACATTGGCTGGCGGAGATCATACATATGCTATACGACGATCTGTGGCCTCTCCCGTTGCGCAGAGATCTACTGTCTCAGGCAGAAGGGGAGATATTTCAACCTCATCCAGAATGCCTGGCACTATGGGCCTGGCCAGTGAGTGGTTCAATTTGAACACAACTGGTCTGTCTGACAGTGTTATCAGGACCATATAAAATGCTAGAGCCTCGTCTACTAGGTCTCTTTACGAGTGCAAATGGGGCGTGTTTGAACGCTGGTGCCCGGTTAAACACGAAATTCCCTTTCAGTGTTCGGTGGCGGTCGTTCTATAATTTCTGCAGGATATGATAGACCAAGGGAAAGCGTTTTCAAACATAAAAGTGTTTCTGGCTGCTATATCTGCCTGTCACATAGGTTTTGATAACAAAATTGTTGGGCAGCATCCTTTAGTATGCAGATTCATGAAGGGCGCACGCCGCACGTTGCCAGTTTCAAAACCACTTTCTCCTTCATGGGATTTGGCATTGGTGCTTGATGCTATTTCAATGTCCCCATTTGAACCGTTGGACAAGATTGATTTCAAAATATTGTTATTTAAGACAGCGCTGCTGTTAGCTTTGGCTTCAGCGAAGCACGTAAGCGAGATCCATGCACTTTCGGTGCATTCAGCGTGTATGCAGTTCATGCATGGGGATGCAGGAGTAATTCTGAAACCTTATCCTGCATTCATGCCTAAAATAATTAATTCTATCATCCCTCATGAGTTGAGAGCTTTCTCCCCACCGCCTTTTGCTTCATCAGAAGAGCAAAAGTCAAATGCACTGTGCCCAGTGGGCGCTTTACGCATTTACGTAGAAAGAACCAGAGGGTTCAGGGAGAATGACCAGCTGTTCGTGTCTTGGGCGAAACCACGTACGGGGAAACCGATTACTAAACAGCGTTTATCGCACTGGATAGTGGAGGCTATTTCGTTGGCATATTCCAGTAAGGGTCTTGTGCCCCCGTCTGGTTTACGTGCACACTCAACGAGGAGAATGTCAACGCCGTGGGCTCTATTTAAAGGAGTCCCGATACAGGATATTTGTGAAGCGGCGAGTTGGTCCTCGCCGCATACATTTGCAAGATTCTACAAACTGGATGTTACAGCTCAAACGTTAGCACATGCAGTATTGAGCGTAGGAATGTGAGTCGTGAGTCATGATTCATGACTCGTTCAGCCCTGAATACAGTTATAGTGGTTGGCAGGAGACTTCGAGGCAGGCTATCTGGCAATACGGGAGTTAGGATATCCCATATTGAGACACCGAAACGTATGCTTGAAAGAGAACAATAGGTTACTTGCGTAACCCCGGTTCTCTGATAGCATTAAGTGAGGTGTCTCACCAGATCACCCTCCTTGCTGTGTGAAGCGAGGAAGAGGTGTGCTTGTTTTGAATGTCGTTGTGACGTTGTGTTGCCCCTTTTATACTGAGGGAGGGGGAGGCCACTCCCAGACACAACGTCACGTCTGCCAGCCAATTGGGGCTGGCGTTATGTAATAGGGCTTCTGAGGAATACGCGGAAGGGGCGTATCCCATAGTGAGACACCGAAACTTAATGCTATCAGAGAACCGGGGTTACGCAAGTAACCTATTGATTTCCTGAACACGATTCCTTCTCTGGCAAATGTGGAGTTTCTGCTCGAGGGCGCCCTCTGGCTTCCAGTATGAATGAAACTTTTGGGTAGAAAATAAGAAAAATAATACTTTTAAATAAATTTATATGACAATCCATATGTTTTTCTTCAATGTACAGGAGTTTTAATCCCCACAGTGGCTGCATAAGAGGCTCATATTTCTTATTAAAGACATAGACTTTAAGAAATTGATATCACAGATAAAAAGCACAGATTTTTATAATATTTTTTTTTTACAATAAATCCTTAGACCTAAAATCCTTAGTCATATTTCTTATTTTTATTTAGCCATAATAATAATCATAATTATTATTAGTAATATTAATATATAAAAACAAAACGTTATATACACACTTTTCATTTGTAAAATAAAGAAATAATAATAATAATAATAATAATAATAATAATAATAATAATAATAACCGCATTTTAAATTGCAATCGCAATTTTAACCAGAATAATCGCAATTCGATATTTTCCCCAAATTGTGCAGCCCTAATATCGATATATCACGATATCTATAGAAACCTTGGGGGAGAAAATTATCAAAATAATTTTTACTTTGTTTATTTAGTTTTTCTTTTTTACCCAACGAACATAATTGGATACTGATAAACACAGGGTAATACTCTGTTACTGATAAAGCTTCTTTGAAGCTACCTATGAAGTAACAAGAGAGAAAATACTGACAAGTTCAACAGTATGATGAATAAATATTAACGGCCATGACTAGATTGCAAATACAAATGCAAGAATAGACATTATGTAAATAGACTATAAAAAACTATGTGCTGCACTGGTGGAAACAACATGAGCCCATGCTACCGCGACCGTCTGACTGGCTCTGACTGGTGTTTAGAGTCCGCGCCAGCAGCATCAGTAGCAAGCGAGCGTTCGGTGCAGCTGCAAGACTAGCCTATATGGCCTTTTACACCTGCTCACTTCATTTGTTTTCTCTGATCAGATATCTATAATATTGTGAAGAGAACAAGAGAAAATGTCTTCCAAAATTCTTTCGAGGCAGATTTAAATCCGATCACTCAAACCAGAGCCGTCGCTCCGGCCACGTGTTGCGCGTAGGGCACCACAAGAAAATGCAAGAAAAACATGCAAACGGTCACCAGTGAAACTGGAAGTAGTCCATGTCTCAGATGCTCAAAAACACAATCATCTTCATTAAAACTAGCGCTCATAAAAATAACGCTCTCTCATATTGCGGCCTTTGATCTTGAAATGAGCTGATGACAAATAGGCTATAATGCAGCTCGAATCTTTTGCTTTCGTTGACGTGAACTGTTTTTGCATAGCCTATAGCGCAGGAATTGAAAATCGGATTTATATTAATTTTGCGGATAGGTGTAAGGTAAGACAACCTGCGTGTTTTTTTGTTGTTTTTTATTTGGTTTATTAGTTTAGATTGTATAGCCCGTTTCGTTTGTGAGTGCCGTTGCGAGCTGCGAACAGCATCAGTCCACCTCAGCTTGTCAAAAATGTATTTTTACTGTGGTGGTGATAACATTTAAACTAACATTGTGATATTATAGGCAAGACAAGTCAATTGTGGATTTGAGAGGCTAAATTGATCAAACGTGTGGCGAACTCACTGTCGGCCGCTTGGTCGTTACTTTAAAAAACAAAAACTTTAATTTAACAAACAAACTCCAAACATTTTTTCTAAATTAACTTAAAGAAACGAAAAAAATTTGCATTAAATTAACACAATGTCGATATTTCGTGCTTTGAATATCACGGTTATTGCCAATACCGGTGTATATATATAGCATGTATATATATATACACCTCTTATTGTTGATTAGCTGAGGGCTCTCCACTTGTGCCAATTATCTGAACGTGCTCCTCCCGAACCTTGTTAATAAAACATCATTTGTTATTACTAAAGCGGGGAAATAGATACAGTGTTCATTTTACGGCACAAATCGAGCACAAACTAACGACCAGTTTTGTGTGATTTAGACCAAGTGGGGTGGAGAGTGACCGAATGATAATTGTTATATATGCGAAAGGAAAATAGATACAGTGCTTGTTTTAAAAGCACAAACAGAGCACAAATTAATGGCACCGGTATGGAGCGATTTGAACGACGTGGGGTGGAGAGTGATGTCACAAAACCAAAAAAAATTATGATTAATATCTCAAACACCAAACCAGCACAAACGTTTGTTTTTAGCGCAAAAATCAGCACAAACGTGAGTCTCACATTTACATGAGTGTGATGTATTTATTGCATTGATCCCAATTGAATGGTCTTTCTCCAGAGTGAATGCGCAGATGATAGTTGAAATTCATCCTTTTTCTAAACCTCTTGTCAAACTGAGGAAAACGGCAGTTTCTTTCCAGAATGAGTTTGTAAATGCCGTTTCAGCTCTGTGTGATATGAGAAACTCTTCTCACACTGAACACACTTGTAAGGCTTCTCTCCAGTGTGAACCCTAATGTGAATCTTGAGATTTCCTTTAATTGTGAAGCTCTTTCCACACTGAGGGCAGGTGAAAGGCTTCTCTCCAGTGTGAATCCTCATATGATTATTAAGGTGTGTTATAGTTCTGTAGCTGTTCCCACACAGTTTGCAGGTGAATGGCTTCTCTCCAGTGTGGACTGTATTGTGGGAATCGAGTTCTTTTTTCTGTTTGAAACACTTTCCACACTGAGAGCATATGAACGGTTTCTCTCCAGTGTGAACTCTCATGTGAATCTTAAGATTTCCTTTTATCGTGAAGCTCTTCCCACAGTGTTGGCAGGTGTGGGGCTTCTCTCCAGTGTGAACTCTCATGTGAGTCTTAAGAGTTGCTTTCAGTGTGAAGCTCTTCCCACACTGAGGGCATATGAACGGTTTCTCTCCAGCGTGGACTTGCAAGTGTTTTTTAAGGCTGTCTTTTCGTCTGAAACTCTTTCCACACTGAGGGCATATGAACGGCTTCTCTCCAGCGTGGATGTTCAAGTGGTCTTTAAGGCGTTGTTTTCCACTGAAACTCTTTCCACACTGTTGGCAGGTGAAAGGGCTCTCTTCAGTGTGAACTCTCATCTGGAGGTCTCTAGTTTCTGTTTCATGAGTCTGTGAGTAATTAAAAGATTCTTCACCAGTCATGAAATCATGATATATCTCATACTGATCTTTCTCTTCCATTTCATTCAGTTCTTGACTCTCCTCTTTCAACTCCATCAGGTCTAGGGTGAAAAGAAACAAAAACAAGTTAACACCATTTAGACATGTATGCTGAATCCTATACCTACTAAACAAATAAAAAAGGTGTGACCTGTAGAGCCCGACCGATAAAGGATTTTCAAGGCCGATACAGATACAAATATTTGGTGATTTAAAAATCAGATATAAAAAATATATATATAAAAAAACAGAAATGCGTAAAAAAAAACAGATTTCCCTTACATTAGTTATTTGTAGTTACTAAAATATGATAATGCAGTTTAAAAATAAACTTGTTTGTTTTATTGTCACAACAGAACAGAGGAACACATATACAACCCCAAATCAGAAAAAGTTGGGACAGTATGGAAAACGCTAATAAAAAAAAAAAGATAAGTGATTTCTAAATTTACTTTGACTTGTATTTCATTGCAGACAATATGAACACAAAATATTTCATGTTTTGTCTGGTCAACTTCATGTCATTTGTAAATATGCATCCTTTCCTGTCATTCAGACCTGCAACACATTTAAAAAAAAGTTGGGACAGGAGCATTTTAGGGCTAGTAATGAAGTAAAATGGTTAAATAATGATGTGATTTGAAACAGGTGATGTCAACAGGTGATTGTAATTATGATTTGGTACAAAAGCAGCATTCAAGAAAGGTCTAATCCTTTAGGAGCAAAGATGGGCCGAGGATCGCCAGTTTGCCAACAAATACGTGAGAAAATTATTGAAATGTTTAAAAACAATGTTCCTCAAAGAAAGATAGGAAGAGATTTGGATATTTCAAATTCAACATTGCAAAACATAATTAAAAGATTCAAGGAATCTGGAGGAATTTCAGTGCGTAAAGGACAAGGGCGCAAGCCTAAGCTGAACAACCGTGATCTCCGATCCCTCAGGCGGCACTGCATCAAGAATCGTCATTCATCTATAAGCCATATCACCACATGGGCTCAGGACTACTTTGGCAAACCTTTGTCAAGTGCCACAATACTTAGTTACATCCACAAATGCCAGTTAAAACTGTACTGTGCCAAAAGGAAGCCCTATGTTAAAAGTGTCCAGAAGCGCCGTCGACTTCTCTGGGCTCGGAGGCATCTGGGATGGACCATCACACAGTGGAAACGTGTACTGTGGTCAGATGAATCAGTATTTCAGGTATTTTTTGGGAGGAATGGATGCCGTGTGCTCCGGACCAAAGAAGAAAAGGATCATCCAGACTGTTTCCAGCAACAAGTGCAAAAGCCAGGGTCTGTCATGGTATGGGGTTGTGTCAGTGCCCTTGGCAAAGGTAACTTGCACTTTTGTGAAGGCACCATTAATGCTGAAAAGTACATAGAGGTTTTGGAGCATAATATGCTGCCTTCAAGAAGACATCTTTTCCAGGGACGTCCATGCATATTTCAACAAGACAATGCAAAACCACATTCTGCACACATTACAAAGTCCTGGCTGCGGAGGAAGAGGGTACGGGTACTTGACTGGCCTGCCTGCAGTCCCGACCTGTCTCCAATAGAGAATGTGTGGCCCATTTCGAAGCGCAAAATGCGACAACGAAGACCCCGTACTGTTGTCCACCTTAAGACTTGTTTGCAGGAAGAATGGGACAAAATTACACCTGAAACACTTTATCACTTGGTGTCTTCAGTCCCTAAACGTCTTTTAAGTGTTGTGAAAAGGAATGGCAACATTACAAAGTGGTTAATGCTTTACTGTCCCAACTTTTTTTGAAATGTGTTGCAGGTCTGAATGACAGGAAAGGATTCATATTTACAAATGACATGAAGTTGACCAGACAAAACATGAAATATTGTCATATTGTCTGCAATGAAATACAAGTCAAAGTAAATTTAGAAATCACTTCTTTTTTTTTTTTCATACTGTCCCAACTTTTTCTGATTTGGGGTTGTATATATATATATATATATACTAAAATATATATATTTTAGTTCTGGTAAATAAAATGTATAAAAATACTAACTTAAGATATGAAACTTAAAGTCCTTTGGACGAAAACACAATAACAAAACAAAAAATCAAAGTTACCAGTATTAATAGACGTAGTAAGCTTCATAAATATAACTTTGAGCAAGAAAAAAAATATTCAGTTAAGTTCTATAAGTTCTGATAAATAACAACAACAGCAAAATATAAACTATATACAGTATAAATATGAACTACCTTATAATTACAATGTCAACTTGCTTATCCCTTTACATGCACTCTTTTAACTCTATCCATCAAGCTACCACAAACCATTTTCAATCATCATTTGGTGTCTGCCTTCTAAAATCTACTAATGATGCAGTAAATCCATTATGTGACTCGTTAATGCTGCGTCTGAATGTCTTTCGTTCACTCCTGACGTGCCTAACTTACTATTTACAATGCAGGGACTGGAAATACAAATATACAGTAATCATTACTTTATTTAGGCAGAATAAGTTTGTCGTGATTTCCAAGTGCATTAATGTTAGCGGTCTTCCACTGATAGCCATGGCATTAGCTAGCTTTGACGGGCAGGGGAGAGATAATCCGTCTCATGCTGTCAAACTATTAAAGAAATACATCTTATTCAGTCACATTGTCCGAGTTAAACTGACAGACAGTCAGTCAACTATACTGTAACAACCTAATCTAATTACAAGCTCTCTTGGCTTACATGTAACAGCAAAACTGGACTTGGCAGTCACAAATTTTGTCATGGTTATTTGAGTTAAGAGAACTGATGGGGATGTTCATTTAATTGCTATTCAAGCAATCTATGTCTCGTGACAGCAGTTGTAGAGCGCCCTCTGGTGGACAAACTATGAAACGCCAACACTCATAATGTGTTTGAGCGGTGTTTCGTCCGTTTTTATTATTTTTTTTAATAATAATTTATCGGCCACCATAAATGCCGATAGTTTGGAAAATGCCTAATTACGGCCGATAATATCGGGCAGGCTCTAGTAACCTGTAATCTCAGAATTTAATGATAATTGTTAATTCTTTGCTTTCTTTATCACACGTCCCAAATACTCTTACGCTGGCTGTCGAGTTAATTTTGGATTCCACACATCAGTTTTGCCTCTAACTCGAAAAAGAGCTCTTTAAAACACGGACACAAGAATCAACTCAAAAATGGCAGTTACTTTAAATCTTTAAAGGGTTAGTTCACCCAAAAATGAAAATTCTGTCATTAATTACTCACCCTCATGTCGTTCGACACCCGTAAGACCTCCGTTCATATTCGGAACACATTTTTGTTGAAAGCTGATGGCTGAGAAAGGCTTCAGATAGGCCTCCATTGGCATTCAGTACATTTAGGCCCAATCCCATTTTTACCCCTTAGCCCTTCTCTTTTCCCTACCCCTTCGTTTTGCAGAAAGGGGTAGGGGTGTCTCGATTCTTTTTTGGCTGGAGTGGTAGGGGGAAGGGCCAGATAGCCCTTCAAACGAAGATTTTTCAGGACCACACTTCGAACGAAGGGGTATGAGAAGTTTCCCTCCACTGACTACCGTGCTGCTAGAATGTGTGTGTGTTGCCACTCGGGATCGATCACTTGCGCGTCGCCTGGCTGCCGTTTCTCCGTAGCTTGCTAAACTCACTATTTGGGTGATTTGAACACATATTAATAATAGTTAAAAAAAAAATATATCTGGTCATCCTTCATAACACAGTCGATATTTACAATACATATCGTCTGTAAACTCTCGCGTTACCAAGGCAACGAATGACTTGACGTATAACGTATGAACATTATCGCAGCACCACAGTGGATATCGACACCATATCCGTACCGGCCGGCTCGGATCAGCACGGAATGGAACGGTTAATAAACAAAGAGAACTGTTTGGTCCAATGGAAAAGCGGCTTCACTAATCTTGTATGTTCTGTATCATTCTGTATCATCTTAGGAAACTCTGGCTCATATGTTTTTGAACTGAAAACGAGGGCCATTTTATTAAGTCCAAATACAGCGCAAAACTCTGTTGGGAGTGAGTAATTTGTTAAACGTGCTCGCGCCTGATTTCTGTTAGATATAGCCTACGCACTTCATTGCTGTTCATACTGGTTAAATGTCACAGGATTTTATAATAAAAGAAACGGGGTATGATGACGTGTAATGGTATGGTATTGGTGTCCCATTTCGTAGGGGAATATTTTCACCCCTACTCCTTGGCACTCTGTTTCAAGGGGCAAGGGGAACAGGTAGGTGTAGGGGTAGGGGAAGGCGAAGGCGAAGGGGTATAAAATAGAATTGGGATTGGGCCTTACACTCCCAAGACCCATAAAAGGCACTTAAAACGTCGTTACATAGTCCATCTCACCACACTGACTCTACAATAATTTTACGATGCGACGACAACGATGACGCGATTACGATGTGATGCCTCTTCTTGTCTTCCGTGTGTGCCTCCACGACGCATGCGCGAGAATATGACGTAGCGCCGGGGTTCGGGAATCCATGAAATGCACACTTTAACCCTATTTTGAGAACTACGCCGAGACCTAAAGCACGATCAATGTAGAATTCAACAGCTTAGATACGCGCGTCTTCCTCTGCTTGTAAACAAATCGCTTCTGAGCACTATTACGCAAGTAATACCGAACTGGTGCCTTGATATCAAACTTAACCCTGCCTAAGAAATGATAAGAGGGTTAAATTAATGATTGATGGTTCGTTCAGGTCATGTCTTACAAGTGCATATATTGCTAGAAACTTGGGATTTCTACAAGTGCATATATTGCTAGAAACTTGGGATTTCATAATTTCAATCTGTTAGAACTCATCTTTTCTTCACTTTCTTTCTTTCTTTCTTTCTTTCTTTCTTTCTTTCTTTCTTTCTTTCTTTCTTTCTTTCTTTCTTTCTTTCTTTCTTTCTGCAACTTGTGTGAATGTGTGTGTGTGTGTGTTTATGTTAGATATTAGTTTTATGTGTTAGAATAATCAAGTCTTGTTTGTATTTAAAGAGAAGTGTTCTTGTGTTACGTTTAAAACTGCTGATCTATGATACCTGGCTATTAAATAGTGTTTGCACGATTGTTTGGATATTACTTTCCGCTGCAGAGTTGATAGTTACAGCCTGGTCCTACCAGACTCTCGTACATTTCATTTGTACAGAGAGTCTGGCCACTCTCCGTTGACAAGCGTTAACTTCCTTGAAGGCGGGTACTCTGTTGAAGTTTAAAACTATTGGATCTGCCCAGAGCCACTCTGGATCTGCCATAGCCAATCGCTAACGTTTGGTCATGACGCATGTCATCTTAAACTAGCGCACGACATCAACGTCATCGTTCTCAGCCACTCCCATTGTTCGCTGATTGGAGCGGTTAAAATTTGACCGAAGAAAACCAGAGAATATACCGCAATCCCAGACGGAGTACTGAAGGAAAATGAAAATTGAGCGGAAGTACACAGGAGGGCGGAGCCAGGCTAGATAGTTACAGCCCGTTCAAATTAATTACGGGATGAGTCCTTTGCTCGGCCATAAAATAAGTGACTCTATCAAAATTCCTTGTAAATTAATTAATAATTCCCTTTGAGCTAAATAGACCTGTTTCCCTTATACACATCTTACACGTACCTGACCCGTTTCGGGGGTCCTGAGCTGCAGTTTTGGAGATGCTCTGACCCAGTCGTCTAGCCATCACAATTTAGCCCTTGTCAAACTCGCTCAAATCCTTACACTTGCCCATTATTCCTGATTCTAACACAACAACTTTGAGGACAAAATGTTCACTTGCTGTCTAATATATCCCACCCACTAACAGGTGCAGTGATGAAGAGATAATCAGTGTTATTCACTTCATCTGTCATAATGTTACGCCCAATCAGTGTATATATTATTACCACTTGAACTACTCTTTGATGCTTTCTCACCCTCTCTCAGCAAATGATTCTTCGATTGTGATGATCATATTGATGATACTAAATTAGTATTTATTGTAATCTTGTACAATGCAATGAAGGATTGACCGTGCAATGGGGGTCTGCAAGAAGCTAATCAGCAGCTTTTCCTATAGTTGGAAAAAAAAGAGGGATCTTGCAGAGGCACGGAAACAGCTGATTCTGCCTGAACACTCCCTTAACACAGAATGTCCAATCCGATGGGATCTAGGCAGGCCATGATTGACAGTCAAAGCACTAAATGGTTTAGCTCCCCACTACTTGAGCGAGCTCTTAATGCATTATAGTCCTTCACGTCTATTGCCATCTCAAAATTCTGGCCAGTTGATAATACCTAGAATATGAAAATCAACTGCAGGCGGTAGATCCTTTTCCTATTTAAGACCCTTAGACTTCAGTCAAACACTTTTCAAACGGGAGACTGATGATTAATCATCAGACTCTATGGAAACATACAATAGCAGGTCATCAGAATAAAAATGATAGCTAACTCCATATTTCTTAAAAATGAACCCCAGGGCAACATATACAATGAAGTTGGACCAAGAATCGACCCTTGTGGAATCCCCCAATAAATATTAATAAATGACGAGGCACAGGTCCCGATCCTAACTGAGCATGTCCCGTCCTGCAAATATGAGGAGAAGCACTTAAAGGGCTACACCCTTGATACCCACATGATCTCTGAGATGCTCTATTGAGATGACATGATCTAGGCCAGGGGTTTTCAAACTGGGGTCCGGGGACCCCCAGAGGTCCTCCAGAAGGTTCTAAGGGGTCCCCAGGAATTTTCTGAGAATAAAAAGACAAAGCAAAAATGGATCAAGTCTACTGAACATTCGGTTTCATTTCTAAATGTTTCTCTCCTTTCTTGACGTATATACTTTCCCGAATTGTATTTGTTTGCTTTGCATCTTTCTAGTGAGTTGTTCTCACTATAGTCCCCTTTGTCTCACTCACTGGGGTTGTAAGGCTCTTAACCAGGGAAGGCTCTTGACGGTATACGACGATATATCGATATATTGAGTTCAGTATCAATTGATAGCCTGCTGTACATATAACGAAATAAGGATATGTACGTTATTAACATTTTAAAATTTCACATTTAAAGAAATCTAGTGTTTGATCATATCTAAATATTTATTAAAATGCAAAACTGCAATACTTTTTTGAGCAACTAGATTAGATACATGTATATTGATTAAAGAGCCATAAAGGCACCAGTGGGTAATGGCATTACAAATGGAAATTATTATTTTTCAAGCCACAAAATGACTCTAATTTGCCTCTTTGAATAAGAATTCTCTAATTTAACCTTAATTATATACTAATTGTAATTTAAATAAGAAAAATATTAGAAGAAAAATATTTTAAGTGGTCATTAATGGACCATAATTATTGCACAAATAGTATTTAGTACCAAAATATCTCTAAATATTCAATAAATATTATTGAACTAAAATATAGAACATTTATTCAATTGAAAAATAGTTAAGGTGTATGGTCACATTTGACCATCAATGAGTATGAGTGTGACCAATTAGTATGGAATACCTGAGGGCTAAATACAAAAAAAAACATTAACATTAATGTAAACTATGTTGCATCTCCATCACTCTCCATTATAAAACGATCCTGTATGGTTGACGTAATAATCAATGCACACTATGCTGTAGTGTTTACCAAAACCTGCTGCAAACACCTGTAAAGTGGAGCTGTTGAGTATCAAGCCATTCACCCACGAGATGAGAGAGGATGTCGCAACACCGTTTTTCAACACTCTGGCCATGTTGCCATATTAGCGCCAAAACGCTATTTATTGTTTGAATTTCGCATCAAAACTTTAAGTTTAAGTTTGGCGTGAGATTAAGGCCCAATCCCAATTCTATTTTATACCCCTTCGCCTTCCCCTACCCCTACACCTACCTGTTCCCCTTGCCCCTTGAAACAGAGTGCCAAGGCGTAGGGGTGAAAATATTCCCCTAAGAAATGGGACACCACTACTTTACCATTACACCTCATCATACCCCGTTTCTTTTATTATAAAATCCTGTGACATTTAACCAGTATGAACAGCAATGAAGTGCGTAGGCTATATCTAACAGAAATCAGGCCCGAGCACGTTTAACAAATTACTCACTCCCAACAGAGTTTTGCGCTGTATTTGGACTTCATAAAATGTCGCTCGTTTTCAGTTCAAAAACATATGAGGCAGAGTTTCCTAAGATGATACAGAACATACAAGACTAGTGAAGCCGCTTTTCCATTGGACCAAACTGTTCTCTTTGTTTATTAACCGTTCCATTCCGTGCTGATCCGAGCCGGCCGGTACGGATATGGTTTTGTGATCCACTGTGGTGCTGCGAAAATGTTCATACGTTATACGTCAAATCAGTCGTTGCCTTGGTAACGCGAGAGTTTACAGACGATATGTATTGTAAATATCGACTGCGTTATGAAGGATGACCAGATATATATTTTATAACTATTATATTATTTTTTAACACATATTATTATATGTGTTCAAATCCCGCAAATAGTGCGTTTAGCACGCTACGGAGAAACGGCAGCCAGGCGACACACAAGTGATTGATCCCGAGTGGCAACACACACACATTCTATGCAGCACGGTAGTCGGTGGAGGGAAACTCCTCAAACCCCTTCGTTCGAAGTGTGGTCCTGAAAAATCTTCGTTTGAAGGGCTATCTGGCCCTTACCCCTACCCCTACCCAGGGGCGCCGCTAAGGGGGGGGTAAGGATGATTCTAAGGGCCCACACACTTTTGGGGCCCCCGGAGATCATTAAGTTTTGTTTTGTATAAATTGTATCTTAACTTTAATCAGTGTTTCATCAGCCAATTGGGGCATTCTGGGTCGAGCGAGCAGTGCTTAATTGGTCAGTATTATTAAATTGCAGAAAGATTTTGGATAGCTAGGTTGGTGTGGTAGGGGGCCCAACATCATATTCTTTCATAGGGGCCAAAATTGCTAGCGGCGCCCCTGCCCCTACCACTCCAGCCAAAAAAGAATCGAGACACCCCTACCCCTTCACGTGAATGCGCTAAACGAAGGGGTAGGGGAAAGAGAAGGGCTAAGGGGTAGAAATGGGATTGGGCCTAAGTTGGGCAGCGTGAGACAGAGCCTGAATGTGTGAGTATCACGCCAAATGCGTGAGAGTTGGCAACCCTGTCTTAACGCAGTGCGTGAGCTGATTACATACATTAATTGTGAAAATAAAAATATTTTTTAATTGAAAATGTTCTTCTTCAGGTTTATACATCCAACATTAAGTATAGCCAATTTAAGTTTGGAAACAATATGTTGTACTAATAATGTACTAATAAACGGTTTAAATTTTATTTTATTTTTTTCATGTACATAAAAATATATAAATTTTAGGAAGGGGGTCAAAAATCATGTGGCTCGCCAGGTCTCTCACCCTTTACCAACAAATGGCCGATAAAAAATGAGACACATCAACAGAGATCCGCTCTCTGCAGAAAAAAGCAGCCAATAACAATTCCCTTGTTGTACGGCCTACCAAAGTTAATGAAAAGTTCATGACAATAATATTCATGTTGTACCGGCCGCTCGTGTACAGTGTCGTTCGCGAGTGTCACAAGTCGTACACTAAATAAACTATTGTAGCTCTAAAGTGGCGTTTACGCTTGTAAATTCATGAAACATGGGGCCCGTTTCAGAAAGGAGGTTAAGTGAAAACTCTGAGTATGTTAACCCTGAAGTAAGGGAAACTCTGGGTTTTCTGTTTCAGAATGGGAGGTAGGTCAAACCCGAGAAAGCAGGGTAAGTCAAGCCCCTTTCTAAAAGAGAGGTAACTTATACTCGGAGTCAGTTACCAGGGTAACTTACTCTGTGAACCTAACCTGGTCTGGAGCAGGTTTTCTTTGGTAAACCCAGAGTTTCTTTCGTTCTCCTCCCCCTTTTTAAAACACCAGCAGTGTTTAAATACTTAATTCATTCATTCAAACTGCACAAATGCTTTTCTTACTGAGTATTTTGGTCGTATTTCAAGTATAAATATCAAAAAATTATACATTTTATCTAAATCTAAAGTAAGCGAAGTTTACTTAAAACAAATTAAATTGCCACTTGACAAAAATATAAAGTAAGAAAAGCATTCTTTGCAGGAACATTCATTGCTTATATTTTCATCATGAGGACACTGTCAAAGAGACAAAAATGACATGTCCTTTTGATACAGGATCCTGACCTTCACTTGATAATCCTCTAGAAGTATCCTAATAATTTGAATTTCCTTTAGGATTTACAGTGGTTGGATGCATAGATGACACTCATATTCCCATCATCACACTTTCTGAAAACGGATAACTGTATGGGATGGAAGAATGCCAGATGGTAGTACGAGAACGAGATATATGCCATAACCACCACCACAGCTGTTAAATACATTTATTTACAATTTTTATAGTCATCTTTATTTCCTACAAATACTTTATTCTTTTTCCTGTTGGGTGTTAATATTCTTCCTCCATCTCCTCTTCATCTGTCAGTGGTGCTGGTGTTTTGCTGGCCTGAATAGAAGTCAAATGTTAATATCATTACCCTGATTAATAAATGTAACCGGTGGGATCAGAGAACATTTCATTATGTGAAAGAGCACAGACCCTTTTCACATTTCTGGGTTTCCGAAGCTGAAGTCGTCATAGTTGGGTTAACTCTTATAGCGGTGACTGAGAGAATACATTAAATATATATTTGTGTGTCTCCATTTGCTCAAATAGCAAAAGAAAAACTCCATAATAGTGATTTCACAACTTTCAAAAAGATGGAAAAATTAGAGTGAGATTGATAACGGAAGTGAAAAGAGAGAAAGATGTTAATTTTTACCATCACTCCCATAGACACTGTATTAGAAACACTCTCACAGCAGCGATAACTTGATTTTTGTAATTTGATGCAAAAGTAATATAATACAAAGTATTAGTGTTATAAATGTACATACATTAAAAAAAAAATACAAAAAACGTTTCAGGATTTACGATACTGATGACCATTAAAGCACGTCATCACAGTGAAAAGGGTCTATGTGGGAAAAGCTGCTGCACATTGGACTCTGAATTATATTTATTTAATATGTCAACCCCCGGTTTCACAGACAATGCTTAAGCTAATCCTAGACTAAAATGCATGTTTGAGCTGTTTTAACTGAAAGAATCATGCACTGACAAATCTTAAAATATGTCAGTGGCATTGTTTTGTCTCAAGATGCACACCAGTAATGTTTTTTTCTTGGGCACGTTTATAAAAGTTACTTAAATGTCCTAATTGAACTAAGGCCTAATCCTGGCTTAGTCTAAGCCCTGTCTGTGAAACCGGGCCCAAATGTTTGTAAAGTCATTAAACCAACACCCATGAACATTTTATGCTTAAAGCTTTTCCTGTTTGAATTATGTTTTTTTTTTTTCATTTTTAGCTGCTGCTACATTCTTTGTTTGCCTTTTGGATACCATGAAAATTAAATTTTATTAAAATAATTAAAAATTAAACTTGTGTATTGACCCGGAAGTATGCAAACATCTTTTTGTTGGGTGCTGTTGCCATGGTGAATCGTAATTTCGGAGCTCCATTGATCGTGGCTTTTCATAGTTGGAGTGCATGAGCTTAACTCAGGGTCAGTCTACTCAGAGTTGATTGAACTACCTCAATTCAGCTGTTCTGAAACACAAAACTCAGAGTTTCCCATCTCAGAGTAAGTCAACTCAGAGTTCAGGTTTAAACTCAGAGTTGGTTGAACCTCCTTTCTGAAACAGGCCCCTGCTCCGATCGTTGAAAACGATCCTTATTTACAGCAGAGTCTCGCGATTAAAAAGAGACCAAAGTAACCATAATCCGTCACTCGGATCGAAAGTTATTCCTCATGGAGTTATAACACATTTAACCTGACAGGCGCACATAAGCGAAGTAAACATAGCTTTAAAGTGGCGTTTACGCTTGTAACTTCATGAAACATGCTCCGATCGTTGACAAATGGCACATCAGTACTTACAGTTGATGCTCCCGATTGAAATGAGTCCAGAATCAACATAATCCCCATTTAGGGGAACATAACCAAAAAAGAATGATGCAAAAGGCACTGAATACCAGGAATGACCCACATTGCAGGAACAAGCAAGTAATGTTTACAAACCCTGATTTGATGAAGTGATTTTGAGGATGACAAAAACAAATCTATTCTAGACAACAAATGCAAAGTTGATCACTCACATTTCAGGATTTGAAAAATAAATGTATAGATATTGTTGCATACTTTAGTAACAGAAATTAATGATTTTCATTGTTTATAATTCGGTTAAAATTCAGTTGATATTGGGTTTGAAAAAATAGCCATTTCTTTATAGTTTATCCTCATTTAATGAGTGTCATCATTGATTTGGTCACAAGTTGCATCAATACAGATAAAGACAAGCATGAGGCAGAATGACTGAAGAAAGACTTTGAGAAGGAAACCAACCTGTTTGTTCCTCAGTATCTTCATGTTTGACTCTGAATGTCTCTTCAATCTTCACGTCTTCACTCTCCTCTTTAATAAACGCCATCTTTATAATAGTGTGTCACATGGATCTCAGTCGCTTCACCAGGAGTTTTTCTGTGTGTTTGGACACTCTGTCATGTTTAAGATGAGAATAATGAACAGAAAGAAACACACATCCAAACTAAATCTCTGGGTGCGTCTCAATCAGCTCCCTAGTTCAGTAGTCAACGCACTGGTAAGAGTGTCAGTCAGAGTGAGAGTTCATGGACTTTAATGACCTGATGAGACTAAAAACACTCAAAACTAGCACTACAAATTAATAAAGGAACACAGATTATTCAAACAACTCATATTTAGGCATGTATGATTGACATGATTATATTGAATGGAACATTATCAGTTAATTTGTAGAAGTTGTCATTACACATGTTTGTGTTGTTGTTCTTGTTCACTGGTGAACTGCAGGTTACAGACTCTGAATCATTTGATTCAGTTGAATCTGAATCGGTTTCGAAAAGCTCCGTTTCTCTATCATTACTTGCCAGAGAGCAAACAGCGGTTTATGATGAACTGACTCACAATATAAGGAGTGAAATGAGACGCACCTTTTCTGTTACTCGAGTGTTTACACACAACAACTGTTCATTACTTTGCTTATGCACTTAACTCGAACAAATACACTACCATGCTACGTTTAAAGAAAAATGTCAAAGTCTTCTATAAAACTGTCTGAACGGATTGTATTGATTTAAACACTTTCAATGATGAAAAACACAAACCTTTCATCAGCAGAATCACAGATGCAGGAGAGCGGCGCAGCCTCATGACGTCATGTCGCCACACCAAAATACAAGTACCTTTCACACGAAATAGAAATTCACATACAGAAAACACATTAAAATGATAAGATAAAGGATTCATAGAGGCTATCAACACCACTGATCCTTGGTGAAAAAAAGTATACTTTATTGTATTTCACATATATTCCCTTTTCAAACCTATACTGCAACTAACAAAAAATTGTATCATCTTTAAATATATAAAAAGTATAGTACCATCATATTTTCACAATACAACTTTTAACACATAATTCTATAATTGTAACACATAATTGTAATTTAGTATAGGCTAGTTTTCAAAAAATATTCTTAAAATGAAATTAAACATATGACAAAATTAATAAAACATTGAAAGCGAAAAGCACATCGCTCATTCTTGGGAATTCGGACCAGTTTAATCAAGTGATATCGCAGCCTGACCTTGATGGCCACGCTTACTCGATCCTGAAAAGCACTTTTGACAAAATTAACGCATTCTTGCTGAATAAAACTATTAATTTTTTTTAAACAAATTCTTACTGACCCAAAACATTTGAACGGTGCAAAATAGGTGCATTAATAGTTTAAGCAAAACAAATGTGGTTTTTTTTTTCCTGTGGCTTCCGACATGTCAAATCACGGCAGCACAAAACTTTTCCCACTGTCACTGATATACTGGACTCCAGAGATGGGATTAAAAGCAAACTGCCCAATTTTTATGAAGACAGTGACGAATCCTCTACTTCAATACAAGCTAAAAGAGAATGACCTACAGCTTGATATGATTTCTGCATACACTGCTGATAATGCAAGTGTAAATTATGGCAAACACAATTCTGTTTTCCAAAAGCTAAAAGCAGAAAACTCTGGCATTATAAAGGCAAACTGTATGGCTCACATTGAGCACAACTGTGCAAAATAAGCTGGAGACTGGAAATAGACATTGAAACCACAGGCAACAAGATTTTTTGTCACTTCTCATATCAACGCACAAAGAAGAATTGATGGTCTGTTGTCTCAAGGCTACATGACAGCTGGTCTGCAATCAAGGCTTTTTTTTGTCACTGGGGGAGGAACATTGTCCGAAGATGCTAACAGGATCAAGACAGTAAGGGGCATCCTCTTGAGTTACAAACTTACCTGTCCTTCCTCAATAATGGACTGAAGATATTCCATGAGGTGGTTCTGCTTTTGGAGGGAGATGGCCGTACTGTCTGTGAGCTAAATTAAACTATGTCCACTCCCAGCGACAAGTGGACAGCTTTTTTGGTGTAGAGACCAGTGCTCTCCAACAGTTCACAGACCAAAAGAGAGCAGCAATCAAACATGATTTTCTCCAATTTCTATGAGTCTGCACTCTGCTACCTTGAAAAATGGTACGACTTCTCAGACAACGAATACCACAAGAATGCTGCAGCCTCGGGGCTGAAGAGAGTCCACACTCTCCCATCTTTGTGATGTGGTGGAAATCCTTCAGATAAAGGAAAAACGGGAAATAGATGAACTGTATGAAGCCTCTGAGTACTTTTGTAAATGTATTTTGCAAATACATTCTTGTAAGTGCTTTTCTTGATTTTATCTTTAATAATTGTTTTGTATGATTACTGTTTTTGTGGTTATTTATGTATGAAATGATGTGCTGCTGTCTTGACCATGTCTCCCTGTAAGAAGAGATGTAATATCTCAATGGCATCTCCTGGTTAAATAATGGATAAATAAATAAAATAAAATTACTTTGCCACACCAACAGGAAATGGTAAAGACAACAGCTCATGTTGCTAAGAAGTGATCAACCTTGCTCCAAGGCACAAATACACCAAATTTTACTGCAATTGTATTTTTTCTCTTAAGTATCCCTGTTACCAATGCATTTGTGGAGAGCATTTTTTTTCCTCATGACGGCGGCATGGACTGACCAACGAAACCAGTGCTCTTTAGACCTCATCAAGTGTGAAATTCAGGTCAAGAACAACGTTGGATACAGCTGTAAAGAGTTCTACAGCTATGCACTTAAGCAGAAGTATAAATTCAAGAACAACTAAGGTAAAATTAATTATTTATGATCTCCAAAGGTCTAGGAGCTGAAACACAACATTTAGATATTACATTACTGCTGGTGAACTGGAATAAGCAGAAACGGCCATGATTGAAAAGTACTTATACTTTATTAATAGGCTACAATAAGCCAAAACCACTAGATTCACTGAATGAACATTTTACGAAGTGATAAAGTTAAAATAAAAGGAAAGCATTGTTGAGGAAAATAACTAAAGTGGCACCAAAGCAAAGAACAAAATAAAACCAAATAATGATTTTTAAAGCTAACCCCACTCCCTCTAACCTACCAAAAGAAAAATGTGAAAATCAAACCGAAATCTTCAGCGCATACGATTCCCTGTCCCTACTCTAACTGAGAAAACAGAAATACAAGGGGTGGCGCACACTCCTTACCTAGTAGGCCTGCACGATTCTGGGAAAAATATGAACCACGATTTTTTTAGCTTAGAATTGATATCACGATTCTCTGCAACATTTTTTTTTCTCATGAAGTTTAATGTTTATTGCACACATGAACCATGACAAATCAAATTGGCAGTACCAAAAATATTTGTTTTGGCACATAGAACATTGCACATCACCACAAGCCTGTAAACATAGAGGCTTCAATGAATAAAGAAGAAACACTCTTTAACTGCTTGCCTTTTGTACAATTAACATTCAACTGGCCATTCAAGTAGGTTACCAAAAATAGAAGTTTAACGCACTGCGCTGAATTTGGCCTGAACATGGCTCTAAATCGGCTAATTGAAACGTCATTCAACATTCTGAGGGTTCAGTGTCTAAAGAAAAGGAGCATCGATTGGCATTGAAGTGCAGTTGCAGTATCAAACAATTATAATTTATTTTGCATATAGCAGCACATTGTCTTTAATTGCTGGCCTTTTAGTAGTTTAATGTTTCTTGAGCCAACTCCACACACCTGTAAATGAAGGCTTCAATGAAACATTCAATTGGCCATTCAATTGGGCTCTAAAAATTGTAACATAAATAAGCATAAATAAAACACAAATCTGCCAACCTACTAAGGTGTCAATGACAAAAGAAAATAAATATTAATTTGGCCATTACAAAAAGTAAATTAAATGATGTTTTCTTAGGGACATAGGCCTCTCACATAACCCTATATGTGACCCTGAATATGGCACTTAAAGATTCCTGGCCAGAAACACAAGACTGTCAACATGCTCTGGCTTTAGTGATGCATGGTGGCATGTCACAAAGTTGCCCCCTGTACTGAACAGCCGCTCAGAAGGTGAACTGGTAGCTGGAATGCATAGGTATTTCTTCCCCAACACAGACAACCGAGGATATACATTGCTATTTTGCCGCCACCAGATTAAGGGGTCATCTTCACTGTCGATGTTGCATGTCAGAAGATATGCCTCCAGCTCTGTGGACACTGCTTGCTCTAGAGAAGAGGACTTGTCATCATTGCCTTGTGCTCCTTTGAAGAAACTTCCCAGAGTCTTTCGGCCCTTCTTCATGGGGGGTGCTGGGGAGGCATTTGGCTGGGGATTTAAAATAAATTAATAATCTCAATCAATATTAAGTAATATAATATCATAACAGTTCAGGACTAGACAATTGTATTGAAATGTGGAAATTACAATACCATAGCTAGAGTTATGCCAGTCATCTCGTCTGTCAGTCTCGCTCTAATTGTGGCTTTCTTCTCCTCACTGATGTAGTTCATCTTGAACCTAGGATCGAGTGTTGTGGCCATGTCGAGTAGATCCTGAGTTTGGGGATTACTGTACTTCTCTAGCAGATATTTCAGGATGTTTGACTTGATTGATTTTATGAATTCTGTGTCATCCTCTTGCACAGCCAAAACAGAGGTTTTGAAAAGGTGGAGAATCGGCTTCACAGATAATATGCTGACATATAGTTCTCCAGAGAGGGCATCGGTGAATTCCGCCAGAGGACTTAGGGTGTT
Organism: Gobio gobio; assembly: GCF_949357685.1. Classification (NCBI taxonomy): domain Eukaryota; kingdom Metazoa; phylum Chordata; class Actinopteri; order Cypriniformes; family Gobionidae; genus Gobio; species Gobio gobio. The sequence goes on along the minus strand of NC_137103.1, from coordinate 11,687,153 downwards.
GTTCATTGCCTCAAGGACTTCTATGTCCTGCCATGTGGGCACTAGGTGTCAAACCTTTCGATCATTAAGGATCTGTGAAATGGCTGGAAGCTGTTCCAGGATCCTCTGAATCATCTCTTGCCTTGATCCCCATCTTGTTGGGCACTCTGTTTTCAGTTGATGCTCAGGGAGTTTGAGCTCTTTCTGGACCATGGCAAGGTTTCTCCTCCGTAGCCAGCTGTGACTGAAAGTGCTCACAATCTTTCTGCAAAGGCCTGTGACACGGTCAATCCGTGGATCTTTCATGGCATTTTCTAGAAGAAAGTACAAACACAAACTATTAGTCTGTGTAGTATCACAAACTTTTTTTATTTTATTTTTATTTGTTGTAGTAGCAGTATGCCCTACAGTACAAGGGCTAACTTGGACACACACACACACACACACACACACACACACACACACACACACACACACACACACACACACACACACACACACACACACACACACACACACACACACACACACACACAATTTATTTATTTATTTGTAGTAGTATGCCCTACTACAGTACAAGGGCTAACTTGGTCACACACACACACACACACACACACACACACACACACACACACACACACACACACACACACACACACACACACACAGTCAGACATACATTTATTTAGTTATTTGTAGTAGTAGCATGCCCTACAGTACAAGGACTAACTTGGACACACACACACACACATTTATTTATTTATTTATTTATTTATTTATTTGTACTAGTAGTATGCCCTACTACAGTACAAGGGCAAACTTGATCACACACAGACAGACCCTGTCAGACATACATTTATTTAGTTATTTGTAGTAGTAGTATGCCCTACAGTACAAGGACTAACTTGGACACACACACATAAATGTATTTATTTATTTGTAGTAGTAGTATGCCCTACTACAGTACAAGGGCTAACTTGGTCACACACACAAACACACCAACTCACCAATTGCCAGAAGTAGCCTATGGCCAAAACATTGGAGCCTGGTCCAATTGTTGATGGAGATTGCCTTCACTATGTTTGATCCATTGTCTGTTGTTATACATGCCATTTTCTCCTCTTCCAAACTCCAAGATGCTAAGGCATCCTTCAGTCCCTGTGCCAAGATCTCACCTTTGTGGTCGTCTGGGAAAAAAGCAGTCTGTAGGCACTTGCTCTTCATGGTGAAATCAGTCGCTATGAAGTGGACAGCTAGGCTCATGTACGGTTCCGTTGTTCGGCTGGACCATAAATCCGTCGATGCTGAAAATTAATCCGCTTGTTGCACTTCTGCCTCGACTACAGTCCTCACTTTCTTGTACATAGATGGCAGTGCAACATATGAAAAATAGTTGCAGGATGGTATTGAGTAGCGTTTGTCCAATGTATGGATCCTCTTTTGAAATCCGTCACGTTCTACGTTGTATATTGGAACCATGTATTTTGCTAGATGGTAAACAATGGCTTCTGTTATTTCCTTACTCCTACGGGAGTTATGTGGGTATGGCGTCATTGTGCAAGGTGTCCGTAATAGATGTCTGCGTTTTTGGACGACTTTCGGACCTCTTGCCTTGTATGGCTTCATCATATTGCACTTTGTGGTGACATTTGAGGTGCTGGTAAAGATTTGTGGTGTTATCTTGTGGTGCTGCAACAAGGGCAAAGCATGCCTTGCAAATCACATCCGACTGACCCTCGTCTTCTTGCTTGAATCCAAAATACTTCCACCCCACCGAATGTGAGCCTTTTTTCGGAACAAGTTCAGTTTGAGACTGAGTGGTTGGCTGATTCTCGTCACTAGGACCTGGGTTTTCATACATTTTTTTATTTCCGAACTACTGCGCTCGCTCGACGAGTGAAACACGTGACTAAAAGGCGCTTTGTCATTGGCTGAGGGTGAAGCCCTGAACTTTGTGAGAGCTGTCCTTTCACAATAAAGGCCCAATTTTTTTTTTTTTTATCGAAGTAATTAAAAAATCGATAGTGAATCGAGATCGCGATTTTATAACGATTTATAGTGCAGGCCCATTACCTAGTGTGTAAAAACACTGCGGGTACCATGTATGTCGCGCGGCCTGCTTGCCTATCTCTTTTCTCCAACAAAGAGCGGCCAACTCAGATCACCGACAAACACATGACTAACACTCATGAATAAATTGAACGAAAGACTAATGCCCACGCTGCCCTGCCTAAACAAGGCACGCTGGAATGCTTTTAAACCCGCGGACCGGCAGCGGATAGGACACCGAAGGACCGTCCTGACGATGATTGACAGCTGCCATAGCCTTTCACAGGAAACCTGAGAGCAAAACAGCAAATAGGAGAGACAGAGAGAGAGGGAAAGAAAACAACAACAAAAACACGCGTGGAACGTAACAACAATATAGAATATACACTGAACAAAATTATAAACGCAACACTTTTGTTTATGCCCCAATTTTTCATGAGCTGAACTCAAGGATCTAAGACTTTTTCTATATGCACAAAAGGCCTATTTCTCTCTAATATTGTTCACAAATCTGTGTTAGTGAGCACTTCTCCTTTGCCGAGATAATCCATCCACCTCACAGGTGTGGCATGTCAAGATGCTGATTAGACAGCATGATTATTGCACAGGTGTGCCTTAGGCTGGCCACAATAAAAGGCAACTCTAAAATGTGCAGTTTTATCACACAGCACAATGCCACAGATGTCGCAAGTTTTGAGGGAGCGTGCAATTGGCATGCTGACTGCAGGAATATCCACCAGAGCTGTTGCCCATTAATTGAATGTTCATTTCTCTACCATAAGTCATCTCTAAAGGCATTTCAGAGAATTTGGCAGTACATCTAACCGCCCTCAAAGCCGCAGACCACGTGTAACCACACCAGCCCAGGACCTCCACATCCAGCATCTTCACCTCCAAGATCGTCTGAGGCCAGCCACCCGGACAACTGCTGCAACAATCGGTTTGCATAACCAAAGAATTTCTGCACAAAATGTCAGAAACCGTCTCAGGGAAGCTCTTGTGAATGCTCGACATCCTCATCGGGGTCTCGACCTGACTGCCGTATGTCGTCGTAACGGACTTGAGTGGGCAAATGCTCACATTCGATGGCGCCTGGCACTTTGGAGAGATGTTCTCTTCACGGATGAATCCCGGTTTTCACTGTACAGGGCAGATGGCAAACAGCATGTATGGCGTTGTCTGGGTGAGCGGTTTGCTGATGTCAACGTTGTAGATCAAGTGGGTCATGGTGGCGGTGGGGTTATGATATGGGCAGGCGTATGTTATGGACAACGAACACAGGTGCATTTTATTGCTGACATTTTGAATGCACAGAGATACCGCAACGAGATCCTGAGGCCCATTGTTGTGCCATTCATCCACGACCATCACCTCATGTTGCAGCATAGAAGGAAGCTGGGAGAACTCCGCCAGTTCAAAGAGTCGGCAGCAGAGTTTGCAGAAGAGGTACAATATTTAGTCTCCTTAGCCTACCCTGGTGTGGACCTGGATCTGCAAGACCAACTTGCCACAGATTTCTTCCTCAAGGGGCTTTGTAACCAAAAGGTGGCTTATGAAGTAATGATTCAAAAGAAGCTCTGTGTGGAAAGGTTCTGGAACTGGATGATATAATGACCATGGTCATTAAAACAGTGAACTTCATTCGAGCACGTGGACTGAATCACCACTAGTTCAAGGTGTTTTGCTATGTTGTGTGATATAATAAAACTAAGCATCTCGTCCAACTGAATCAGAGGCTGCAGGGACACAAACAAATCATCACAAAGATGTCTGACATGATCGTAGCTTTCCAGCGTAAACTTCACGTTTGGAAGTCCCAACTGGAACAGGATAATCTTACCCATATTCCTGTTTGTCAGAGCATCTCAGCCTCAGTTCCCGGTGCGTTTTCATGCGCTCGGTTAGCTACCAAAGTAAGCCGGTTAATTAATGAGTTTCATTGGCCCTTCTCTGGCTTTATAACACAGCACTCAGCCTTTGCCATCTTTGTCAATCCTTTGACCGCCGATTTCGACAGTGCGCCCCATCACCTTCAAATGGAGTTAATAGAGTTCAAAGCGATAGTGGCCTGAGAGCAAAGTTCCAGCATTATTATGGCTTGCTACAGCACAAGACCTGAAACCAGACATTGACACACTGACCATGGGAAAACGGTGTCAGACATCTGATAATGTAAGTATTACATTTTTTTTTCCAAGAATTAAAAAATATTTTAAAGTGTACTTCAACCAAGAATAAGAATTTGTTGTTTGTGCTTACTTTTTGTTTTGTGTTTTTTCAGAGCATGATGGATGGATGAGAATGGTATCTTAGGGTGAGGAGGGATTTACATTGGTGTGCTCAAGGACAAGCAGCATCACCTCTTCAACCCAAAACTTGACCAATATAGCTAAGACAAACTGTTTACAGCTGTATGTTCATGCAGCCAAATATTTACTGTAATCAAACTATTTCTTATTTGTTGAATCTATGTCCTCTGCCAGGCTGTGTAGCCATTTGTTTTTGTAAATGCCGCATCTGTCACACGTTCTTAACATTTCACATTTATTTGTTGTACCATAGATATGCCCCTTTCAAATGTGACAAAGGTCTTAATAAAGTAAAATATCAAAGAGCAATGACATATTTTTACATCTATGTAAATACATATACAATATTTGTAACTTAAATAATAATCAAATAAAGAGACAGTTATTTAACAATATGTTAAGGAGTAATATCATTTTTACAGTCTTACAGTTACACCCGGCCCTTTGAGGGCAGCCATAATGCTGAAGTGGCCCTCAGTGAAAATGAGTTTGACACCCCTGGTTTAGAGGGTAGCTTTATGATAGATCCTGACATAGAGTCCAAGTTATCCGCTGACAGTAGCCCTACCGCGTGTCCTCCACCTACTGCTTTTGATTCCTCTGCGTCATATGAAGGCGGCGCGCACAGTTTGCTTCACGCTGTGCTTGAACAGCAGAAGCCGTTGGAGAGCTTTGGTGGTGAGCACATGTCTAGGGCAGGGGTTTTCTAGGGGCTGCACATTTTGTATTGCTGCGTCGCAATTCGCCTACTTATACTACGACCTAAAAGTATGTACTCTTTTTGTGAAGAAAAAGTACATGCTTTTGAGTGTGTAGCAGAAGAGTATGCAAGCTTTGGGACATACTACTTTGTCATCTTTAACGGACTCTACCGCTTAGTAACGTGCATCCGGTCACCGTTTAAACTGCCCTGTCAATCATCGAACTTTATGTCTCATGATTTTGAGCAGATGGCCAATCAGCTGAACATCACCCACTGCTTCTCAAGTGCTTGCCACCCAGAAAGTCAAGGTGCACTGGGCAGGTTCCATCAGACTCTCAAGTTGATGCTCTGTGCCTACTGCCTTGAATTTGAAAAGGAGTGGGAGGATGATGTACAACTCTTGCAGTTTGCAGCTCGGGAAGTTGTACAGGAGTCTACAGATTTAGTGTTTGTCTGGGGTAGGTTGTAACACATACTGGGGTAAGTTGTAACAGGTAGACAAAATGCACAAAAACTAATGCCGAGTTCTGACTGCACAATTTTCAACCTCGTCAGATAGCTGTTCTTTTCACACTGCATGACTATCTGGGCCAGCATTCAGTTGCTACTGTGTTCACACTGCATGATGGATCGGCGATGGGGGATTTCACACTGCATGACTGAACAAGAGGAAGAATTGCCGACAGCTGTCCCGTCCGCAAACTACGTTTCACAACAAAATACACGTGAGAAGTGAGAAGGAAACAACGCAAGATCATACGAGCATCAGACTGGAGTTCTCGCGCGAGACTGGAATTGTTATCAAAAATATAGACTGCAGTGCAGAAACCTGCTATCCAAATTGTCTGTGCGCTGATTTGCAGCAAAAAGGAGAAAAGGAAAAAAGATTATGGAGGAGGAAATGGTTGGGAAGACACAGGGAGCAATGATTGTGTTCTGCAAAGAAAGTAGGAGGTAAATAAATAATTTTGCAATGTGCTGCTGTTACAGCTGGTCAAGCAAATTTTTGTGCTTTGTTTCTGTTTGATTGAATTGTAAATATATCTATTAAAATACTGATATTGCCAAGATAGTCCATAACTCCTCCCTGAACCTCCCGCTGCCCTGTATCTTGCTCTCTCATTGGCTGTTGGTCATCGCCGATGTATTTTACAGTCAGAACCGTCAGAACACATTGCACACAGCAGCGGCGGAGCCAGAGGGGTGTCCAGGGTGAAATTCAGATCGCTAGTCGCTACTTCCATATCACTTCCTATTGAAAGAAGTGTGTATTTTGACGTGCAGCGGCACGGCACATTGTTCATGTATTAACGTTTAATATTAAAGGAACACTCCACTTTTTTGGGACTTTAGCTTATTCACTGTATCCCCAGAGTTAGATAAGTCCATACACACCATTCTCATCTCCGTACATCCCATAACTCTGTCTGACGCACCCACCGTTAGCCTAGCTTAGCACAAAGACTGGAGGTATATGGCTCCAGCTAGCCTACTGTTGACAAAATAACACCAACATTTCCTATTTACATGTTGTGATGTGTATAGTCATAGCGTGAACAAATAACAAGGTTACATGAGACACAGCCGTATTATAAACGTATACACACTGGGGACTATATTCTCAGAAGGCGCAGCACTGCTCTACTTCTGTGGAGGGTGGAGTGATTTGCTCGCAGGACCGGAGAAGCCCCGCTGTTATATCTGTCAACAAAACCAACATGACTAGGAACATGACGTGACTGTTGCATGGCTGACTTTGAGGAATTGTCAGAGGATTTTTACTTTGTATCAAACCAAAATCCAGAACCATATCGTTTTGAGCCAGAATACACAGACAAGGAGTTACAAACTTTGGAAGCTGATAGACAAGACGCCGAATTACCTCTGGCACCGCTCATTTGTTACTGTGACAGTCAGAGCGCGTTCGTGACAACACAATACTAACATTACAGGGGATACATGGAGCACGGGCACAACTGCAATACAGTAGTGACCACCCTATTCATGTAATAGTGTCACTAAAGTTACATTAGATCTAGCTAATGACACTGTTACAGTAGGCTAGTCATCTAAAAACATAAAGGAAGTACTTACTGCAGCTGCTTGCTCTGGATATGGATCCAAAGACACCTGTAGCCATCATCAAGTCTCGCCTTCTGAGAATATAGTCCTTAGTATGTATACATTTATAAGATGGCTGTGTATCATGTAACCTTGTTATTTGTACACGCTGTGACTTTACACATCACAACATGTAAATAGGAAAATGTTGGTGTTATTTTGTCACTTATTGAGCAGTAGGCTAGCTGGAGCCATATACCTCCAGTCTTTGTGCTAAGCTAGGCTAACGGTGGGTGCGTCAGACAGAGTTATGGGATGTACGGAGATGAGAATGGTATGTATGGACTTATCTAACTCTGGGGGATACAGTGAATAAGCTAAAGTCCCAAAAAAGTGGAGTGTTCCTTTAAGAGAATATTAACTTTAGTTGCCTAACAGATGATTAATAACAAAAGGGGTCGCGCATAAGCGCAGAGTTGTTAACAATCCTGCACTGCCATTCATAGTTTTCATTTAAAGGACACAATTTGTCTTAAAACGTTGTTAATGTATAATGACTTCACCCTAGGCTGGAAGAGTGTGTATAGACCACTGATCTATATAAATGACTGGATTGGCCATGACATTATAAAAAGTGAAGCCGTCGCGCCACCATGTTGGTATTCCCTAGTAAACTCATCATTCGATTGAATTGATAGGAAATTATATGATTTTACTGAGAAAACATTGCCTAACAAGTCAGCGTTTTTATATTTGAAGTCTCCCTGTACACAACACAAACATCCTAAGCATGTAAATAGTTATTCGTTTAAAGTCATGAATTTCCCATGCTTATTAAAAAGTTATGTTCATATTCATTATAGTGGAGAACATCAGCTCGGCGGGCGGACGAGACACTTCAGCGTATCTATTACAAATGTCAAAGCGCAAATTTGTATGACTTGTAACCTGAAATCACATTGTACTGTTGTGTTTATGTGTTGTGCTGTAGTATTGTTTTTATTCATACAGTAGCCTAGGCTAACTGCAAATGTTTCAACAATGATTTTGTTAACAGCATGCATTTTGAAACAGTTAATGATTTAAACGATGATTAAATAAATAACACGGCATACATTACACTTATGGAATACTCATATAACACTTATACTCATATGGAAACAAACGGCATACATTTGCACTGTCTTTAAGAGTCTGAAATAGATGTTGCTCAAGGGGGAGCACCTTTAACATACACATAGACATTCCATAGAATTAATAAAATCATAAAATGTTCTTAGTTGTATGTAAGTGGATGGTTATTTCAAACTGCCACTGTTATCCATTGTTTAGCTAGCTGTATTAGCATGGTGCTTTGAAATTAGCAGGAGGTTGATACACCATTCTTTACTAGAGAAACTACACTTTGACCTGATTTAACCCATACAACATTATCTACAATGGTATGTACTAAACAAAATATCTTATTTTAATTTAATTTTAGTTATTTATTTATATTTATTCTTACCTCAGAATAAGGTTTTCTGCTGTATCTTCAGGAGAGATAGCAACACAGATTGGAAAACCTCCATGTGGCATCATAAAGGAAGTCAGAGGAAACTGAAACTGTCATATGAGTCCTATCTTATCAGTGATCTGTGGAATTGGTAGTGTTACAACTCTCGTGTTACAACTATACCTGGTCTCCCCTAGTCAATTTGAGGAAAAAATGTTAAAGCCAGTAAAGGTAAAAATTGAGACCATCACAACATTCCCAGTTCCTTCCACTCGTCCCTCCTGATGCAACTACACAACAAGTGAACTCTTAGGCGAACTATTAGTTTAGTTAAATACTTGTAGCACATTTTTTGTTTCTGAAAGTACACTTTGAACTATATTCTCAGTAAACTACTAGTTTAATAGTTTTATACTGCAAGTGCACTATATTATACTGTATTTTTGATCATTTTCACACAAAAAATGGTCACCAGAATATTTTGTTGTATCAATATCTGAACATGCAGTATATTAAAAGAAAGAAAAGAGCCTCTACTTTTAAACAACAACAACAACAAAAGACATTCTTTTTATTTTTTTTATCAACACGTGAATGTGGGTAAAAAAAGCAACATTTTGAACAAAAAGCTGAAATAAATCATGATTTTGTCAAATATTACATCCGGATCGATGATCAACGTACATGACATGACAGAGTACATCGAGTCCATCAACACCAACAAAGATTAACAGTCGTTTCCTCTTAATGGGTTCAACGAGTCATTCAGTAACATTTGGCATTAATGATTGCGTTAGATTACATGACTTCTATCGCTTGTTTATGCTTCTTTGCCAGTGAAGTATAGAAGTATACTAATAGCACACTTGAATAATATTTTTGTAAGGGTACACAAACAGTCTCACATTTACATCAGTATGATGTTTTTATTGCATTGATCCCAATTGAATTGTCTTTCTCCAGATTGAATGCGCAGATGCTTGTTGAAATTCATCCTTTTTCTAAACCTCTTCTCAAACTGAGTAAAACTGCTATTTCTTTTCAGAATGAATTTCCAAATGACGTTTCAGGTTTGAGTGATATGAGAAACTCTTCTCACACTGAACACACTTGTAAGGCTTCTCTCCAGTGTGAAACCTTATGTGACGCTTAAGATTTCCGTTAATTCTGAAGCTCTTTCCACACTGAGGGCAGGTGAAAGGCTTCTCTCCAGTGTGAATCCTCATGTGATGATTAAGGCTTCCTCTAATTGTGAAGCTCTTTCCACACTGAGGGCAGGTGAAAGGCTTCTCTCCAGTGTGAATCCTCATATGACGATTAAATTGTAGTTTATTTCTGAAGCTCTTCCCACACAGTTTGCAGGGGAATGGCTTCTCTCCAGTGTGATGTGTTATGTGGGAATTGAGTTCTGTTTTATGTTTAAAACTCTTTCCACACTGAGAGCATATGAACGGCTTCTCTCCAGTGTGAACTCTCATGTGAATCTTAAGACTTCCTTTTATCGTGAAGCTCTTCCCACAGTGTTGGCAGGTGTGAGGCTTCTCTCCAGTGTGAACTCTCATGTGAGTCTTAAGACTTGCTTTCAGTGCGAAGCTCTTCCCACAGTGTTGGCAGGGGTGAGGCTTCTCTCCAGTGTGAAGTCTTAAGTGGGCAATAAGGTTTTTTTTCCGTTTAAATCTCTTTCCACACTGAGGGCATATGAACGACTTCTCTCCAGTGTGGATGTTCAAGTGGTCTTTAAGGTTGTCTTTTCGTCTGAAACTCATTTCACACTGAGAGCATTTGAACGGCTTCTCTCCAGTGTGGATGTTCAAGTGGACTTTAAGGCGGTCTTTTCGTCTGAAACTCTTTCCACACTGTTGGCAGGTGAAAGGGCTCTCTCCAGTGTGAACTCTGATCTGGAGGTCTCCAGTTTCTGTTTCATGAGTCTGTGAGTATCTAAAAGATTCTTTACCAGCCATGAAATCATGACATTTCTCATACTGATCTTTCTCTTCCATTTCATTCAATTCTTGACTCTCCTCTTTTAGCTCCATCAGGTCTAGGGTGAAAAGAAACAAAAACAAGTTAACACCATTTAGACATGTATGCTGAATCCTATACCTACTAAACAACTAAAAATGGTGTGACCTGTTATCTCAGAATTTAATTATAATTGTTAATTCTTTGCTTTCTTTATCACACGTCCCAAATACTCTTACACTGGCTGTGGAGTTCATTTTGGATTCCACACATCAGTTTTGCCTCTAACTCGCAAATGAGCTCTTTCAACCACGGACACAAGAATCAACTCAAAAATGGCAGTTACTTTAAATCTTTAATAAAAAATTTACGTTCTTAGTTGGTTTGCAGTGTTTCATTTCCTTTCATATACATTCCATTAAATTTAACAATTGATTAGAGCAGCTTTCCAACAGATGAATTTTGTTGGAAGTTAGATAAGTGACTTGAAACAGTAGTTAGCCATTTCAGTAGAAAAAGTTCAAATTAGGTTGATAACCTTTAAAGAAAACAGAATAAAATACCTGATTATAATCAAACATTTGACATCCTATGTATTAACACATGTATACACACTTTAAACACATGCCCTCAGTACACATATATCCGATGACGCTCTTCATAGCTTTCTGTAACTGCTTCCTCTAGGTAGCCCGATGTAGGATTTGAGGGCGCACCAGACACAAATTAATCTTCCAGATGATTCGTTCAAACATAATTCCACACATAAAAACCCAACTCAACACTCCAGACCCCAAATCAACAAATGAAGTGGGCCCCATCCTGTCTGAGATAACCCATGAAACCCCCAGCTAAGTACTCTATGGCCTTGCAAGCTTAAATGAGATTAGCCTTGCAAAAGGAAGAGCGTTGTCAATGCTAGGCAGTTTGTAAATGACAGATTGGTTTGGAGAGGGCAGAGCTCAAGCCACAGCTTAACGTCTCTGATCCCTTAGACCAGGGGTCTCCAAACTCGGTCCTGGAGGGCCGCTGTCCAGCAGAGTTTAGCTCCAACCCCAATTAAAAACACCTGAACCAGCTAATAAGTGTCTAACTAGGGCCTTGTAAGACACTGATTAGCTGGTTCAGGTGTGTTTATTTGGGTTGGAGCCAAACTCTGCAGGACAGCGGCCCTCCAGGACCGAGTTTGGAGACCCCTGCCTTAGACAAAAGATCCAAAACGGATCTTCTTCTCAGCAACCTTTGAATGAAGACACAGACTCAGAATTGAAATCCACAAGAAAACCCACAGAGACTGTTTACATATAAACTGCATCAAATCATTCAAAAAAAGGATAGTAGCCCTACTATTAATAAAACATCCTTCTACTGCATAGTTAAATATCATATCTACAACCAATACATTGCATAGACCATTGCATAGATCACTCAAAATTCATATAATTGGTATTACTATTGTATGGCTGATTGAAAGTGTGCCTTGTCTGGTATGAGTGTAAATCTCTGTTCATAATTCCAAGGATGGCTTAATTTAAATATGAGTAAGATGTATCGTATTCTTATTAATATAAATCATGTCTAAACTGTACTCTCTGCTTAGAGCGGGAAGTTAAGAGACCACAGATAACGTGTAATTTATGGTGAGAGGTGGAGAAACAGTCACCTCTGAACCAAAGATGATACCTAATTGGTCGAAACTCATCCAGGAGGATGGGCACACATTTGATTTTAAAACCCCAGAACATGAACAAAGAATCAGACGACAGAATCAGAAACAGACTGCGGACAAAGAACAGAAAAAATGGGTTAACAGCTTAAAGGGTTAGTTCACCCAAAAATGAAAATTCTGTCATTAATTACTTACCCTCATGTCGTTCGACACCCGTAAGACCTCCGTTCATCTTCGGAACAGAAATGAAGATATTTTAGTTGAAATCTGATGGCTCTGAAAGGCCTCCATTGGCTCAATGCACGGTTCACTCTCAAGACCCTTAAAAGGTACTAAAGACGTCATTACAAAGTCCATCTCATTACAGTGGTTCTAAAATAACGTTATAATAACTCACTGATTCATAACGCTTCGAAGCTTCATGATGCCTTGTTTTGAAATCGTCATCACTATAAAAGTCGATATTTAGGGTTTTTTTGCGCACAAAAACTATTCTCGCCGATTCATAAAGTTATTTTTAGAACCACTGTAGTGAGATGGACTTTGTAACGACGTCTTTAGTACCTTTTAAGGGTCTTAAGAGTGAACCGTGCATTGTGTCAATGGAGGCCTTTCAGAGCCATCAGATTTCAACTAAAATATCTTCATTTCTTTTCCGAAGATGAATGTAGGTCTTACGGGTGTCGAACGACATGCGGGTAAGTAATTAATGACAGAATTTTCATTTTTGGGTCAACTAACCCTTTAAATTCAAGCCATCTAGCTACTCCCCTCTCACTTTTCTTTCTTTTACTTAAGCTCTTTTCTTTCCGTTGAGTCTTGTGTTTTAAGTGAAGTTTTGCCGCAAAGTTTCGGTTAACAATTCTACAGTCAACAGTTAACTTCAAACCTTATCCACAAGACTTTCAATCCATCTGCAACACACCACGTGATTGGCTTCCCAAGACATCGATCAAAGACACGACAAGACCACCAGCGAATGAAAGAACCTGGGAAATCCTCTCCAGCCAAGACCGAAAAGGGAATCCCCATTCAAAGAAGATACGAACTACAAACGCAAGTAATACCACCAGATTGTAACTGAATGGGTGCCTTGATATCAAACTTAACCCTGCCTAAGAAACATAGGAGGTTTAAATTAATGATTGACGGTTCGTTCAGGTGTTACATATCAGAAGGGACGGAGGACAAGAGATTCAGGTAAATGGTGTTTATTGAACAACCAGAGGAGTTGACAGCAGTGTAGGTGAGTGAGCTTGGAGTTGGTAAGAGTCTGATGAGGATAACTGAATGACACAGTCTTTGTATTTGCAGATGCAGCGGGCTGGAGACAGAACTGGAACAAAGGAGACTCTGGAGGATCACACAAGACGAGGGAACACGATGGAGACTTGGAGAAACACAGGAGACAGGTAAGTAGGTTTTGGCAGTCCTTAAGGTAAGCATGAAGGTAAGCTTCTTGGTGCTAACGAGACCGGACAAAGACTGAGGCTGCATCCCAATTCGTCTACTTATACTACGTCCTAAAATTATGTACTCTTTTTGTGAAGAAAAAGTACATACTTTTGAGTGTGTAGCAGAAGAGTATGCAAGCTTTGGGACATACTACTTCGTCATCTTTAACGGACTCTGTTACGTGCGTCCCATCACCGTTTAAACTGCCCTGTCAATCATCGTCACAGTTCAAATCCCCCACTTTCAATTTAATTTCCTACTGTATCGGAGAGAAATGTAGTCGCTCGTTGATCTGCCTTTCGTGGGTCTTTAATGCAGAGACTCCTCTCATGTGTTTGCAAAGTTAATGGCCAAACGTATCATTACAAAAGTTCTCAATGCTGCTGCAGGTGAAATATAATGTGGATAACATTGAATAAATATCTTTTCGTCAGGTTAAATACTGATAATTGCTCCCTCAAACCACTTTATCTAATCCTCTCCACTTAACCGTCAGACTCGCGTAACCGTCATGTTTGTAGTTTTTTTAAACACTTTTTATCCGCATTTGTAGCTCTAATCGAATCCTCGTCCATCTCGCAATGGGTTGTGGGCAATATCAGCCGTTAGAGTGCGCATCGATCTGCACTTCGGATTCTGACCGGAAATAGTAAACCATCCGGGAATCTATGGAATACTTTTTTCAACATACTAAGATTTGGGACATACTAATTCTTTTTTCGAATACTATTTAGTACGGATAGTATGCGAATTGGGACGCAGCATAAGTGCGTGAGTGTGTCTTTTGTGTAGGTGATTACTGTGCTGATGAGGTGCAGGTGTTTGTGATCAGTACTCTAGGGAAGGAGTGCGCTGTGATTGTGATAAGATTTTAAACTGGTCTCATTCTGTCCTTGGTTGAAGCTGTGTTCTGTGTTTAAACATATGGTTTGTTTATGTATGGGAATCATTCCCATAGAAGGCTCCACTAGGATAGAAGGGTAGTCAGGAAAATGGTCCCAGCTTTTCTGTTGCAATACATGATAGGGTCCTGTAGGATCCCTAGGAGAAGCTTGGGTATCTGACCATATTTAGACTTGTTTGCTATATGTATCACATTCCTAGACCATGAGCTGCTATATGATGTAGTCTCTGTCTCATTGGTTAAAAGCATGCTGCACCTCTTGTGCTATGTCTATATAATCTCTGATTTTCTCTAAATAAAAGTGAGACGTTTTATTCTCCCTCAGCGCTGAGTACTTATTCATTCAATTGCCAATACACAGGACTGAGATGAGGCAGACGATGGGACAGAAAACCTAACAGATTGGGTGACAGTGGAGCCTGGCGTGTCTGTGACATCAGGTCATGTCTTACAGTATAATATATTGCTAGAAACTTGGGATTTCATCATTTCAATCTCTCAGAACTCATCCTTTCCTCACTTTCTTGCTATTAAATAGTGTTTTCACTATTGTTTGGATATTAATATCCACTACAGAGTTGATAGTTACAGCCCGTTCAAATGAATTATGGGATCATTTGCTCGGCTGTAAAATAAGTGACTCTTTCAAAATTCCCTATAAAACATTTATAATTCCCTTTTAGCTAAATATACCCGTTTCTCTTATACACATCTTACACGTACCTGACCCGTTTCGGGGGTCCTGAGCTGCAGTTTTGGAGATGCTCTGACCCAGTTGTCTAGCCATCACAATTTGGCCCTTGTCAAACTCGCTCAAATCCTTACACTTGCCCATTTTTCCTGTTTCTAACACACAAACTTTGGGGACTAAATGTTCACTTGCTGTCTAATATATCCCACCCACTAACAGGAGCCGTGATGAAGAGATAATCAGTGTTACTCACTTCATCTGTCATAATGTTACGCCCAATCAGTGTATATATTATTACCACTTGAACTACTCTTTGATGCTTTTTCACTCCCTCTCAGCAAATGATTCTTCGATTGTGATGATCATATTGATGATACTAAATTAGTATTTATTGTAATCTTGTACAATGCAATGAAGGATTGACCGTGCAATGGGGGTCTGCAAGAAGCTAATCAGCAGCTTTTCCTATAGTTAAAAAATTAGGGATCTTGCAGAGGCACGGAAACAGCTGATTCTGCCTGAACACTCCCTTAACACAGAATGTCCAATCCGATGGGATCTAGGCAGGCCATGATTGACAGTCAAAGCACTAAATGGTTTAGCTCCCCACTACTTGAGCGAGCTCTTAATGCATTATAGTCCTTCACGTCTATTGCCATCTCAAAATTCTGGCCAGTTGATAATACCTAGAATATGAAAATCAACTGCAAGCGGTAGATCCTTTTCCTATTTAAGACCCTTAGACTTCAGTCAAACACTTTTTAAACGGGAGACTGATGATTAAATCATCATACTCTATGGAAACACACAATTGCAGGTCATCAGAATAAAAATGATAGCTAACTCCATATTTCTCAAAAATGAACCTCAGGGCAACATATACAATGAAGTTGGACCAAGAATCGACCCTTTTGGAATCCCCCAATAAATATTAATAGATAATGAGGCTAGGGTTGGGTATCGCCAAACTGATACTTTTAAAATGGTACCAGTGCCTAAATGGTGCCTGAACAGTTACTTAAAGAGCACCTATCATGGAATTTTGAAATTTACCTCTCATGTAGTGTGTAACATAGATCTAAGTGAACAAAAACATCCTGCAAAGTTTTGAAATATGACAGTGCACCGTATATATAGTTATTTTCTTTCAAAAGTAAGAGTCGACTCTGAGTCATTTTTAAGAATCGTTAGAAGACCGAAGCTTTTTCTCTGACTAGATGACGTCAACTTGTCAAGTTATTTGAATACGATACGCCCACTTATTGCGCTCCAAGACGCCAGTGAAAACTAGAAAACATCATGGCGACGAGACACTGTGTTCTGAAGTGCGACTCAAAAGCAAACTTTTTTCATCTGCCCAAGAATGAGCATTTGAAGACTAAGTGGCTTGAAGACAAACCATACATCGTCGTGATTGTGTGTTTAATAGTCTTCAAATGTCTATTTGCATGTTTCGCGATTTCAGGAAGCTTTTATTATGGACTTCTATTATGGCACATGGTTCTTCTTCGTCTGTCTGTACCATATATGGACTACATGTGCACAGAGCGCCCTCCGGCTGCCAGTATGAATTGAAAACAACACATAAGAGACTCAATCACTCATGATTAGGCTATATCTGCGCATTTTGAGGAAGTATTGAATAAAAAATACTCCTCTGTTTAGAAATTTGACACAGACATATGAGAATCTATCAATATGTCTCCTCATCTGCACACTTTTGAACTAAAAGCCCTGAGGGATGTTGATTTGTCGCGAGTCTTCGTGAGGAGAATAGAGGAGTTTTTTTATGAATGAGATCAGCTGAGGCTCATATTACAATCAAACGGTTCCGACGCGGTTTTCATATTCATAACTCCTGACACATATTAACAAATTACTGTCACTATAAGACTTTGATGGGCGTTCCGTTTCCGAAAATATCTGCACAGACTATACCAATCACAACTGACTGGGTCATCGGACCAATCACCGCAGATTAGCGTCACGTAAAGGCGGGGTTTTGAAAAGTGAATCACTAAAGGAATCATCTGAGAATCGCTGTCAAAACAGGTAAAAATAAATGCATATTATAAGAAAACTAAAGTCTTTTTTGTCATTGCATGCATGCAAAACTGTTGTTGGGGACTTCTAAAACAATATTTGGAACATTTTAAATGCCATGATAGGTGCTCTTTAAAAAAAAAAAAAATTTAAGCCACAAAACGATTGTATTCACAAACTAAACTATGTCATGAACTATCTGATATTCTGATTTTCAAATATATGTAAGTGAATGTGTTTTGTCATTTAAAGCCATCATGTTAGTCTATAATGCGCAAGTTTGCGCCGCAATTCAGAGAATCAGATCTGTTGGATTTACATCACGTAACTTCATCCACGCCTCACAAAATGAACTGAAGAAGAAAATGAGCTGAACTGGGAGAAGAATAGAGTAAACTATATAGTTAACTGAAACCTAAAATAAACATTATGTGATTGAAAATACTAAATAGTTGTGATATGTGACAAGCGCTGAACGTGTTTTTCTCTGGCTCAGCGCCCGCGAAAGAGTGACAGCACAGTTTGAATTTAAATGGCACCAAAATGAAGCACCGAAATCTGCGTTTTGGTTTGGTCTGGTTACATGGCACCGGGTTTCGGTACCCAACCCTAGAAGGAAACCAACCTGTTTGTTCCTCAGTATCTCCATGTTTGACTCTGAATGTCTCTTCAATCTTCACGTCTTCACTCTCCTCTTTAATAAACGCCATCTTTATAATAGTGCGTCACATGAATCTCAGTCACTTCACCAGGAGTTTTTCTGTGTGTTTGGACACTGTCATTTTTAAGATGAGGATAATGAACAGAAAGAAAAACACATCCAAACTAAATCTCTGGGTGCGCCTCAATCAGCTTTCTAGTTCAGTAGTCAGCGCACTGGTAAGAGTGTCAGTCAGAGTGAGAGTTCATGGACTTAAAGAGTTAGTTCACCCAAAAGAAAAATTAGCCCATGAGTTACTCGCCCTCAAGTCCTCCTAGGTGTATATGACATTCTTCTCTCAGACGAATAAAATCGGAGTTATATTAAAAATGTCCTGGCTCTTCCAAGCTTTATAATTGCAGTGACTGTTGTGTCATTTTTGAAGTCCATAAAAGTGCATCTACATTTAAATTTACATTTATGCATTTGGCAGATGCTTTTATCCAAAGCGACTTACATTGCATTCAAGGTACACATCTTACATTTTGTCAATTCTTGCTTTCCCTGGGAATCGAACCCATGACCTTAGCGTTGCTAGCGCCATGCTCTACTGTTTGAGCTACAGGAAAGCTAATCTATCCATCATATAACTGCTCCACACGGCTCCGGGGGTGTATGTTTGTGTAAGAAAAATATCCATATTTAAAACTTTATAGACTAAAATAACTAGCTTCCAGTGGTCAGCAGCTCGACTTGCACTAAAAAAATAACCCCTGACATGATGTACAGGAGCATCTCAAGCTTTGACGCCTCTTGTGGATAGTGCTGGGCAACAAACGCAAGCCCTTCTTCTCTTATATCAAAATTCTCCACCATTTCTCTTTAAAAATTCTTGTTTTAGACTTCTAATTCATAACCAGTGTTTTGTTTTGCCCTATCCTCTGTGCTTCTGCATTCCTCAATACGCATGCTTCAAGGTTTAAAAATTTTAGCGCAAGTCGACGGACATACTGCTGACCGCCGAAAGCTAGTTATTTTAGTCTATAAAGTTTTAAAGGTGTCATGAACTGAAGACTTGGAAGTAACCCCACTGCTAGGATTGGATAAGATTTGCAAGAAAGGAATGTTATTTCACTATTTAAGATAACCCATTGGGAAAACACATAGCCCCGGGACGTTAGGCTTTGTGAGCACTGGCCCATAACCAGGGATGAGCAGTATTTCAGATACATGTATTTAAAATACTATTTTGTATTTTAAAGCCTTTGGAAAAAATCTAATGTAATTTGTATTTAAATACACTTAAGATGAGTATTTCTGTATTTTCAAACTACTCAAAATACTTTGAGCCAGTCAACCTCTTTATCAGGGTGCTGTTTTCATGCATCAACTAGTTCAGACCAGACACGCCCCTCCCCCCACCCCCAACATTCATGCACAACTTTTCTGGAATAAGGATGTCATGGTCAATTCTACTGGTTGATTGAAGTAGCTTGTCAAATGTGTTTGAAGCATTAGCGTTACTGCATGTTAGGGATGGGTGATATCATATGACAATACATATTGTAGATTCGTAGCGATTATATAAATATCGAA
Source organism: Gobio gobio (assembly GCF_949357685.1). Lineage (NCBI taxonomy): Eukaryota > Metazoa > Chordata > Actinopteri > Cypriniformes > Gobionidae > Gobio > Gobio gobio. The sequence goes on along the minus strand of NC_137103.1, from coordinate 11,667,597 downwards.
TCAGTGAATCGATGGAACTTTTTCTAAAACGTTTACATAGGCCTATCGGGATAAGCAAATATATATGTGCAGCTTTTAGTGGGCGCGAATAATTGGAATGTTGGAGTGGAAAAAGAAGCAAGGGCGAATGAGAATGGGTGTGATGTGATTTGTGACACGAAAGGAAATTCAAATTCATACTTGCATGTTGGCAGGCAGTTTTTTTGCGCACGCTCCGAGGCGGAGTGGAACGCTGACAAATAGGCCTACGCTTTTGACCTAAAAGCAGAGGTGGAAAGTAATGAATTACATTTACTCGCGTTACTGTAATTGAGTAGTTTTTCTGTGTACTTCTACTTTTTTAAGTAGTTTTAAAAATCTGTAATTTTACTTTTACTTAAGTATGTTTTGTTTTAAGTATTGTACTTCGCTACATTTTAAACCACATCTGTTACTGAGTAAAATAAATAAATAATACGAAAGTGGGGAAAAAGCGATCCGGAAACGACATTGTGTTGCGACACATGCATTGAATTGAAGTGCGGGAGAACGCGCAACAATCACAAAAAGATGGAGACGGACAAGACATGTCAGTTATGCAGATGAATATTCAGCTGAAAGCGAAATGCCGTCGTGAACCAGTTAGTATGGGAATACTTTGGATATAGAAAAAAGGCTGGATATAGGATAGGCTATCAAAGTTACAAAAAATGTTGATGCAAATGAGGAAACGGATAGAACATGTTCGGGAACATCCCTCTGTGCAGATAAAATCCCTCTGTGCAGATAAAGGTGTGTTTTTAACTTAAGGCCGAGTGATTTCTGTGATGCAGGGGGAATCCCGGAATCCAGTCACGACAATTAATTTACAGTATAACGCAGATATTAAAGCAAAACACTGCTATATAAATAAATTATCTGCTTGTTCTGTCTCTGTGATGAGCAGCGCCGTTTCATCTACTACATAGCCTACTCAAGTACGCAATGCGCGTGGTGGTGTTTTAACCATGGTTTTAACGTCTCACAAACCATATTTGGACATGAACACATGAACATTTTAAAAACCAGTCAAATACACTCTGAAACAGGTTTTCACAGAAGCAGCTCTTCACTAAAACCCATCAAAATAAACGTTTTTGAAAATCTCTGTTTTGCAGCATTTGCCAAAAAATAAAACGATAAAGGTTTGTTACATTTTATTTAATTACCACAGTTTTGGTCATATATTTGTATAAAAATCATAAAAAGAAAAAATTCATAGGATTCTTAAACATTTTAATTAGTTAATGATAAAAATAAGTTGTTAATCTAATTCATAACCATTTATTGAATTTGGTTGATTAGACATGTTTAGGCATGTGCCGGTATCAAATTTTCATGTTGCGATTAATTGCTGAAGCTTTTATCACGGTATACGGTATTATCACGATATTTAAAAAAAGTTGCAAAAAAAGTGTTGTCATACTATAACAGGTTTAAAAACTTTATTATAACAAAAGAACCAAACATTTAAATACAATAAAGCAATACACAAAAATGTATAAAGTAAACAAATATTTGAAACAGATTAAAGTGCTAAAGAATTATAAAGAACAATAGGTAACACTTTACAATAATGTCTCGCCAGTTAATGCATTAACATTAACAAAGAGCGAATAGCTACATTTTTACAGAAGTTATTCTTCTTTGATAATGTTAGTTTAAAAAAGCAACTGTTAGTGTAAGCTCAGGTCCATTAAATAATAGTTACAACTTTTGATTTTAATAATGTGTTATTAAATGCTGAAATGTACATTTAACTAAGATTAATACATGCTTTAGAAGTATTTTTCATTGTCAGTTTGTTAATGAATTAACTAATGTTAAATAATGGAGCCATATTGTAAAGTGTGTGATTGAACAACAGTCAGAACATATTCAAACAATATCTAGGGCATGTAATTTAAAACTTAAAAAAAAAAAAAAGTTTGAAAATGACTTTAAGTCTTTAAGTATTAGGTTATGTGATGACGAGCACCGGATTGTGATTACTGGGGAAACGGCTGTATTTCTGCTGTTCCATCAGCGCCCTCTGCTGTCTGAAAGTGAATGTGCACTTCAGTGCGTCTTCACGCCTTCCGCCATGTGCTCGGCTCATGAACGGTCTGTTTACATCAGTGCGCGTTCCTCTTTGACGCGTTGTTCATATTAAACGGTTGACGGGTAAAGTATTCTTAAAATACATTCTAAAAATCGGAATAATTCGTAATAAATAATTATTCACGGTATTTTGAAGTGCCCACGATAACAATATTGTGCATGTTCATTATTGCGGTATATCGTATTACCGTTTACCGGCACATGTCTAGACATGTTTTATTGAAATTTTAATAAACGAAACAAATGGTTTCAAGTTTGTTATAATAAAGCATTTGTTCAACCAAAAAAAAAAAAAAACAGTTTTCATTTATTTAATGCCTATTTAACTGGTGACAATAATAACGTTTAGGGGTGTAACGTTACACGTATTCGTACTGAACCGTTTCGGTACAGGGCTTTCGGTTCGGTGCGCGCGTGTACCGAATGGTTATGAATGCAATCTTTAACAGTTAACAGTCGGCTTGTTTAAAGCGCGGAACACACTTCAATCCGAGTTCCCACACGAACATATTGAGTATTCAGTCCATTTTATCACGAAATTCAAACGATAAATGCCGTTTTAACGCTCTATAATGTGACGTGACTGATAGACGCAGCTTCAAGCGGCAGCGTGCGAGTGACCGCGATCATCTCTTCTAAAGAATAAACATAAATTAATATCTTAAGGTATGTTGAGGATACATTACAACTTACTGAAACGTATCATATGTTGTGTAATCGCTCCATCCGGGTTTCAACCGCGGAAAGACAATAAAACAGCTTGTAAACAATTTTATGTAGAATCACGTTTACCTCAGAAGTCATTCAGTGTCCACAGCTGTTAGCTCACTAGAGAGATTAACTCTTTCACTGAATACATGCACTATATTAGCCTATTCGTTATATTAGCCTATATATATTAATTATATACTAGTTAGCCTTTTAGTGATGTCTTGTTTATTTAAAGGTCCCATGGCATGGCATTTTTCTATTATTTTATAATGTTTCCTGAGGTGTACTTATATTGTTAGTATGATTTTTACATCATAAAATGTCATAATTTAGAAATAAAAGGCATTTTTTCAATACTGATGTTTGCCCTGTGGCTGAATGCCCTGTTTCAAGAGGCGTGTCTGGTGTGAGACTTCAGTAAAAACGCCCACTGTTGTGATTGGCTGACATCTTTGCATTTGAAATGAGCGGAGGAGGCGTGGTTTAACGAGGTCTACGAGGCACGAGCTGCTGCCAGAGAGACGGATGGACCCGAGTTCACTTCACATCAGTTCTGTCAGTCTCAGTTCAGTGAACTGTTGTAGTTACAGCATATACTTCAGGTTATTAGTCTATTTCTAGTCGGAGGGACTGTCACTCATGTCAGAAAGTTAGTAACTTTTGTAAATTATGGATCAGCGCTGACTGGAGACGCGAACCGTTTAGAATGATTCAGTCCGATTTGGTGAACTGATTCGGTTCACTAAAAAGAACCGGTTCAAAAGAAAGATTCGTTCGCGAACCGGACATCACTAATGTAACGTTACCAGAGACGGAGCTCAGCGATTGCTAACAAAGTTATTTATAGTAACTACTGAGTTGTGAGAGCGCTGTCAGTCAGCGCGAGTTTATTGTGTTTGTATCTGAGAGTTCTGAATAAACACAAGTCCAAGTCACACAGAGTCCGTCTTCATCATTATTACCAACTTTGTAACACATGCAATGTACCATTACAGCTGTCGAGATGAACGAGTTACGAGTAAGTGTTGATAATAGCATTATTTTTTAGATATGTTCCTATCATATGAAAAGCGTCAGTGATGCGCATTGAGTACACAGCCCAAACAAAGACACAACAGCAGTAATCGAATGTAATCCAGTTTATTGTGGGGATAGCTGGCTAGCCTAGCCCAGATACCCTCACGCTTACCCTCCTTCTGCTTAATCTCACGCCGCGTTTGGTGCCTCCGCTGTGGGCCAGATGCAGTACTGGGGGTCGGTGATGTTGAAGGCCGACCGGTCAGTGCAGCCCGAGCTTCGGCGTGCGTGAGGTTTATCTCTAAAGATGTTACTCTGCTGATGTTGAGCAGAAACGACTGTATGCACATTTTAGAACAGATAGTGTTTTTTACGTCCTCGTCGCGTCTGACTCACAAGATAGAAAACACGAAAACACCGTTCTGTCTGGAGAGAGAGAAGCCGCTGCGTGTGCACGAATAATAAATAATTAGCTACACATCAGAAATCACTGATCACAGATCAGAAGGAACTGAAAAAAGACTTCTGTTTTCATTTGTACATCCAAACACTGTGAAACTGCCAGCATTCACTCGTTCACAAGCAATGATCTCGCGAGCGTTTGCATGGGCCAGATTCTCTGGGCGGAGGAAAGGGAGGAAACCGTTCCTGCTTGGACGTCAAACCAGGAGACTTCAGGATTGGCTCGTCTGGCCTGTCATTTTCTCAAAGGCAGAGAAAGACAGCCAGAACTCGGGTTTACACCGATCAACATTTCTATCCACTTGGGGACAATATTCAGGCTAGCTGTAAAATAAGTGACTCTTTCAAAATTCCCTGTAAATTAATTAATAATTCCCTTTGAGCTAAATAGACCTGTTTCTCTTGTACACATCTTACACGTCCTTGATCTGTTTCGGGGGTCCTGAGCTACAGTTTTGGAGATGCTCTGACTCAGTTGTATAGCCATCACAATTTGGCCCTTGTCAAACTCGCTCAAATCCTTACGCATGCCCATTATTCCTGCTTCTAACACATCAACTTTGAGGACAAAATGGTCACTTGCTGACTAATATGCCACCCACTAACAGGTGCCGTGATTAAGAGATAATCAGTGTTATTCACTTCACCAGTCATAATGTTATGCCTGCTCATTGTATATGTTATTACCACTTGAACTACTCTTTGATGCTCTCACTCTACCAGGAATGACCCACATTGCAGGAACAAGCAATGGTCAGAAATTCAGCACGAGTGGGATTAAGAAAACACCACATAACCAGACTATAACCCACAGTCTGACCCAGGAGAACTGGTTAATCACAGACGCATCTCAAATCTGACACTCATCTATAACATAATATACAAATACTGTCCTCTCAACTGTGTTCAGTTCTGTGTTTTCAGTCTTATTTCCTTTTAAAAGTTATTATTTTGAGGAGTAAAGATGTTTTAATCAGTATGCCTGGAAAAGAAAGTAATGTTTACAAACCCTGATTTGACAAAAACAAATCTATTCTAGACAACAAATGCAAAGTTGATCACTCACATTTCAGGATTTGCTAAATAATTGTATTTGTTAGATATTGTTGCATACTTTAGTAATAGAAATTAATGATTTTCATTGTTTTTAATTTGGTTAAAATTCAGTTGATATTGGGTTGAATAAAATAGCCATTTCTTTATAGTTTATCCTCATTTAATGAGTGTCATCATTGATTTGGTCACAAGTTGCATCAATACAGATAAAGACAAGCATGAGGCAGAATGACTGAAGAAAGACTTTGAGAAGGAAACCAACCTGTTTGTTCATCAGTATCTTCATGTTTGACTCTGAATGTCTCTTCAATCTTCACGTCTTCACTCTCCTCTTTAATAAACGCGTCTTCACTCTCCACTTTAATAAACGCCATCTTTATAATAGTGTGTCACATGGATCTCAGTCGCTTCACCAGGAGTTTTTCTGTGTGTTTGGACACTCTGTCATGTTTAAGATGAGGATAATGAACAAAAAGAAACACACATCCAAACTAAATCTCTGGGTGCGTCTCAATCAGCTCCCTAGTTCAGTAGTCAGCGCACTGGTAAGAGTGTCAGTCAGAGTGAGAGTTCATGGACTTTAATGACCTGGGGCCTCATTTATAAAACTTTGCGTAGGATTTTCGTCAGAAGTGGCGTACGGATGAAACATAGGACGTGCGTACGCACAGAACTATTCGGATTTATAAAACCGTGCGCACGCACATCCTACGCAGTTTTCCTTTAATAAATCACAATCAATTCTAAATGTAGCGCAGCTTTTGTGGCTTCATGTCACGCCCATAGTTGACCATAAATAGTCTGTGAAACGCCCACAAGTTAATATTCATCGATTGCGAAATCATGGCAAACACAGAGAGGAAATAAAAAAAACGTAACTTCACTCAATTTGAAGTAGAAGTTATCGTTGGCGAGGTGGAAAAGAGGAGAAAAATTTTGTCATTATTCCAAGCTGGTAAACTGAAATATTGCGCGTGATTTGAGATATGTTTTCCACGCAGGTTGTAAAATAGCGGCTATGGCAGTTCATAACACAGCAAGCGGTGACCATTCAAATGTGTTTTTAACTGTATAATACAAGTTTTAAAGTCTACCTCCACTACTACTCATTCTCTAAAGACCACGAATGCATTGCGTTGCTGACGTCACGTTCCCATTCTCTATTGAACAGATTTGAAGCTGCACCTGTCATTCAATATGAAAATACTTTGATTTGGTTAACTATGTATGTAGGCTATTCTTAATGGTCTTTGTAGCGGTCTCATCTCCTGCGCTTTCTTTCCCAAGTGCAGCTGCACAGTAAACATTCCTGAGGTAAATAAAGTAAAATATAAAACATGACAGCCCTCAGGTGCTTCTCAACACTTTTAATTTGTTTATATTTTCATAAAATATAATATACAAATGTAACAGTTATTGCCATAACCATTCATAAATACTCTAGTTTGTATAATAACTATGAATATTCAAATGCATATGTAAACTCCTTAATCGCAGAGCTGTTTAAAAACAACCAACGGCTCTGCACCATCATTAGTTCAGACAGGTGATGCACGCGACGCGCAAAGACATTTGGGTGATTTTCACTCTCTACTTCCTGTGAAGTGATGTATCGATGTTCCCTTCTTCCCTGCGCCGTTCGCAGAGCCCTTCGGACTGAACATGTTCGCTCCCTTTGGATTGGAATCTCACTTAAGATGGCGGAATACCCTCTGAAGTCCACTTCGCAGTCCACTTACGGTCGACTGGAACGCACCCTCTGAATCATGTGATTCAGTTGAATCGGTTTCGAAAAGCTCCGTTTCTCTTATCATTACTTGCCAGAGAGCATACAGCAATTTGCGATTTTTATGATGAACTTACTCACAATATAAGGAGTGAAATGAGACGCACCTTTTCTGTTACTCGAGTGTTTACACACAACAACTGTTCATTTCTTTGCTTATGCACTTAACTCGAACAAATACAATACCATGCTACGTTTAAAGAAAAAATGTCTGAACGGATTGTATTGATTTAAACAATTTAAATGATTAAAAACACAAACCTTTCATCAGCAGAATCACAGATACAGGTGAGCGGCGCACCCTTATGACGTCATATCGCCACACCAAAATACAAGTCCCTTTCACACGATATAGAAATTCACATACAGAAAACACATTAAAATGATAAGATAAAGGATTCATAGAGGCTATCAACACACTGATCCTTGGTGAAAAAAAGTATACTTTAGTGTTTTTCACATATATTCCCTTTTCAAACCTATACTGCAACTAACAAAAAATTGTATCATCTTTAAATATATAAAAAGTATAGTACCATCATATTTTCACAATACAACTTTTAACACATAATTGTATAATTGTAACACATAATTGTAATTTAGTATAGTTTTCAAAAAATATTCTTAAAATGAAATTAAACAAATGACAAAATTAATAAAACATTGAAAGCGAAAAGTACATCGCTCATTCTTGAGAATTCGGACCAGTTTAATCAAGTGACATCGCAGCCTGACCTTGATGGCCACGCTTACTCGATCCTGAAAAGCACTTTTGACAAAATTAACGCATTCTTGCTGAATAAAACTATTAATTTCTTTAAAACAAATTCGTACTGACCCAAAACATTTGAACAGTGCAAAATAGGTGCATTAATAGGTTAAGCAAAACAAATTTTTTTTTTTTTTTTTTTTTTTCCTGTGGCTTCCGACATGTCAAATCACGGCAGCACAAAACTTTTCCCACTGTCACTGATATTGTAAGTGGCCACTAGGGGCCGCTAGAAGTAATTCATTCACAGCTGTGTCTCATTTCGTTTAATTTTGAAGGCTGCATCCTCTGGAGGACACATCCTATGAAGGATGCGGTATACGGAGAGTCCTTAATCAGAATTAAACGAGACGTCCTCCGTAGGACACACAGGCAGGAAGTATCACGTTGCTATGCCAACACGTTCACCGTGGAGTTGCGCTCTCACACCAGTTATATGAATGAAAATTATTTATAACTTGAAAATGACTATGAAATGTTTTGCCTTGACAGCAAAGTACTGTTCTAAACGTTTAAAAAAAAAATCACAACACTTGTAATCCTGTTTACCACAACTATCTATTTGAGGTATATACACAGCTTAAAAACAAAAACAAGCTTTAAACTACTTAAGTTTAAACACCACATCTTCGCTTGCATGTATATCAGCCGGCGGCGCCATTTTTTCAAATAAAATTTAAAAAACATGACGGTTGTTAATGGCGACGCAAATAATTGTGGGTTATCTGCAGCAACGAAGGATACATCTCATGCACACTCCGAATTCCTGAAAAGAAGGGCGCATTTGAAGGTCGCATTCGGAGTATCCTACTTACTTTTTTGAAATGAGACAGCCTTCAGACGCAGCCTTCAAATGCGACCTCCGGAGGATGCAGCCTTTCGAAATGAGACACAGCTACAGTCAGGTCATTCACAGTGATGCCAGTAACGCGTTACCCTAATCTGACCACTTTTTCCAGTAACAAGTAATCTAACGCGTTACTATTTCCAAACCAGTAATCAGATTAAAGTAACTTATCCAAGTCACTGTGCGTTACTATTTTTGTCATTTTCCTTACTAAAAATATATATATTTGCTTTCTTGTTGAGTCTCAGCAGGGGTTTTCCTGCATAGAGGAGAATTACGAGGCAGCCACTCCGTCTCAAGACAGGCAGTCACTTGCTCAGATTAGGCATGTCGTGATCATAAATAATCATCAGAAATATATATTGTCACATTATCCTTCAGCAATCATTATTCACATATTATTATTTGCTAGCAGCCTACAAAGTCATCTAAAGCCATTCCATAGCTGAATGTATGTCTTTCCTCCGCTGTAGCTGTCAATCATTCTCCGTTCAGCAAAACTGCGCGTCGCGTTCGGTTCCAGTCAGCAGCTGCTCGGTAAAGCTCACTCCATATGAAATATTCCCGTTATAATACTTGATATGTTGATAAAATAATTTATCTTGCTGGAGTTTATCTAGCGGTTTCTGAAAGATGTTGTGCTCGAGCTACCCAGGTGACAACACAAGGACTATTAATTAGCATCACACGCACAATAACCGGAATTTAAAACTGTGAAGAAACAAATAATCAGTGAATGTTTGGACCGATATAGGCTACATAGTAGACTAGGATTTGTGGGCTCGACGCTCATCTTCTCTTTATGCCGTGAACTCTTCAATGTGCACTCGCGCTGCACTGCACACTCTGATTCCATGTTGCTTTAAGCGCATCATTCTGCACACGGGATGCGCATAAGCGCTTTGTTGCCGCTCTGTTTTGAAGCGTTTCATATATTTTCATAGTTTTGAGCACTTAATTGATTATTAAAAAATATATTGTTCTCACGTATCGATCATATAATTGTTGTCCCTTTACAGAGCTGCACATCAGGTTTACAATAAACTATAAATCTTGTAATTTTATATTATTTGTGTAGGCCCATATAATTATTTATATTCATATATAAATATAAATTAAAAAAATAAATTTAAATTGTTTTTCATAAATGTATTTAATAAGAACACAAAGTAATTTGTACCTTTTCATTAACATGTTTAGATTTTATAAAATTAGTCAAAATATTTTTTTTGGAGATACAATTTCAGGAGATACATTGTTGACGTTACTATTAAAAATGCACTTTCCAATAAAGTGTTGGCAAAAACGGTTGTCATTTCTATGTTGAGGCTGCAGAGGTGTTGTCGGCAACTGATGAATGTAACTAATAAAGTAACTTGTAATCTAACTTAGTTACTTTTAAAATCAAGTAATCTGTAAAGTAACTTAGTTACTTTTAAAATCAAGTAATCTGTAAAGTAACTTAGTTACTTTTAAAATCAAGTAATCTGTAAAGTAACTAAGTTACTTTTTCAAAGTAACTGTGGCAACACTGGTCATTCATGTGACTGGGTTTGAGTCTGTGAGCCCTGGAACCTGTATAGCGAATCAACAGTTTTCACTCATCATTTCCCATGCCAGATTTTATCTTCTCAACCTCAGTGAAATGTAAGTTTACTCTGGTGCTGTTCACTCTGTAGCATTAAGTAGTTGTATTTCCTTTTCTCATTGTTTCTGTGAAGGTATTTTGTCTCATGTCCACACATTTTGTGTGCTGTTTTAGTTCAGAGATCATCAAGTTAGCGGCTAACTCAGGAAAGCAGCCAGTAAGTTTGCACCCTTGGTGAGCGGAGCGAGGTGTGTATTATTTGACTCCATATATAAGAGTCTAAAAGGTGTAAAATGTCTACATTGACTTTATTGAATTTGTTTTTGTTGTGGATCTTGTAAGTTTAGAGTTGCATATGTGATATCTGAGTAAATTACTGTTTTCAAATAGCTTTAAAAGGGCATTTAATGTAGATTACATATGTACAAATGCATGATTATGCACTGCAAATGTGGGTGAAGATTTATCTGTAAATTTATGTAATGCCAAAGGGTTATTAACCAGCTATTTGTGTGTTTACTCATAGTTTTCACGGTGCTTATGCTGAAACCAGATGAATAAAAAACAATTGCACCCGTTCGAGACTCTCTGCCATTATTAAGAAGCCAAGGGCTGCTACAGTGAAAACTCGCCGCTGAGTCATCCACCAACGTCGACGTCTTCATCAGCCAGTGGACACAAAATCATCTGATGTTCTGCACGTCAATAAATGGATGCCACAGCTGCAGTGAGAGACTTTTGCTGACTAAGTGGGTAAAACAAATCACAGATACATACAGGAGCACTACATTGAAGTCAATGTGGTAAAAGGACTATGTGCTCAGCTAATTCATCACATTGGACATTGGGCATCTAGAGAAATCAAGAATTGCCATATCCTTAAGAATTCTAAGGAGGGTTTTGAATGTGTAATACAAAATACTGCAAATGCTAGATCTGTATGGTTGACAAGTACAAGGTCTAAGAGTGTGGCTAAGGTCAATGTCATCTCACAAGATCTTAATTCCTGAACCTAACAATATCTGAAGGGTGAAATTGTCTGACTGTAGATTATCAGCAGTATTCTCGTTTATGACATTTGGTATTGTTTCTGTTTACTCTCCTGGGTGTGCCCACAAAGTGTAAATGTCTGATGTGCGTGGTAATATATCATTTTAAAGATAAGTTAAAGCAACCACTCATCCAAATTCGAGACTAGATGTAAAACACTCTAAGGCCTTACAGTACAAACAGATCCACTAGACCAACAAGATGTCATCACCTGCTGAAGAAACAGACAACCCTCCAGAAACACCACAGGTCAGGTCTAGCTCCCGTGAGCGTAGTTTAACAACGAAGGGTCAAGAATTACATGAGCAGGAAGCAAAGAGAAATGAAAAAGCATTTAACAAAGCCTATGACTCTTGGAAACTCACAGCAAAGGAGGGTAGAGTGAAACTCAAGGCTTTCTGCTTATCTGAGGACCTTGATAAAATCCAAACGAACATTAAATCCAAACAAGCCATAGTACACCAACATTATGAGCCCATCCGACGAAATCATACCACTAATCCAGATATTGTCAAAAGAATGGATGCATGTGACACCCTTACAGCTGAGATTTGTGACCTTGTCTGTAAACGACTGGAGAAAATAGATGAGGCTTTCAATGACCAACTAGAGAAAGAGAGAGTGAGAATAGCGCTAAATAAGGATGAGTATGAGTCAGTCTTTGGAAATACGAAAACAGAAACCGTAATTTCAGAGTCATCACAAGGATCTGGCATCAACTCAAACGCCACCTCCAGGTCCTCTAGCAAGCGTGCAGATGCAGAAGCAGACCTGGCAGCCAAAGTTGAACACGCAAAAGCTATGCAAAAAATACACGTTCAACAAGCAAGACTCGATAAACTGGAGAGTGAATGGAAACTCAAGGAAACACAGATGCTAGCAGAAATCAAGCAAAAGGAGGCTGAAATGAAACTAAAGCTAGAAGAGAAAAAAACAAGGTTACTACAGCTACAAGCGGACAATGAAGTGAAGGTAGCAGAAGCTCGGGTGAGGGCGTACAACAATTTTGACGGCCTTGAAAGTTTCAGGGAAGAGACTGACCATAAAACTCAGTATGGTTGGCAAAATGCTGGACTCAGAAGCCCACTAAACCCACAAGCAATGCCATTCCAGCCTCATCCCACACCCTCCAAGGCACCAGCAACTCAGGAGGAGGTCAGCCTTGCCCAGGCAATTGCAAGCTCACTTACCCTAAGCCGTCTACCTGTCCCAGAACCAACCACGTTTACAGGTGACCCCTTAAAATTCATGGACTGGAAGATATCCTTTATGGCTCTCATTGACCAGGAGCCCCTCCCAGCTAGTGAGAAAATGCTCTATCTAAAGAGTTATCTTGCTGGGGAAGCACCCAAAGCTATTGAAGGATTTTTCTATCGAAATTCAGAGAATGCATATCAGGGTGCCTGGGCAGTCTTACAAGATAGGTATGGAAGTCCATTCATTGTCCAAAGGGCCTTCAGAGAAAAGCTCATGAAATGGCCAAAGATACCCGTAAATGACCCTATTTCACTAAGCGAGTTTGCAGATTTCCTTCAAGGTTGTGTTGAGGCCATTCCTCATGTTAAGGGCCTGGGTATTCTAAATGATTGTGAGTAAAATCACAAGCTTCTTAAAAAGCTGCCCGAGTGGATGGTGCACAGATGGAGTCATATAGTTGTGGAAGAGCTAGACAGATCTGGAGACTATCCAAGCTTTATGCACTTCACAGAGTTTATGCAAACTGAAGCTAGTATAGCTTGTAATACCATTGCCTCCCCCCTTCTGATGAACATTAAAAGCACAGACGAGAGGCTTCCAAGGAGAGCCAAGGCACTCAACACAAGCACGAAAATGAAGAACTCTGGAAAACTCCAAGCCAAAGCCACCTTGCTTAGTTTGTAAGGATGAAACACATGGTGTTGTTAAGTGTCCAACCTTTGCAGCAAAAACTATGGATGAAAAGAAGGGCTTCATCCATGAAAACCACCTGTGTTTTGGGTGTTTAAGAAAGGGTCACATTACCAAAGACTGTAAATGGTGACACACCTGCAGTACATGTGGTCGACGTCATCCAACCTGCTTGCACATAGAAAAAATCAGAACCCCTGTTGAATCAGCAAGCAAAGATCCCGTAGCCACAGGAGATCATGCACGCAAGGAAATCCACAAGGTTATGACCCATGCATTGACACAGCATGTTTCCGCCACCTCTAGCATTGTTCCAGTTCTTGTGTCATCAAAAACAGAGCCCCAAAAGGAAATTCTCACTTATGCTCTACTCGACACACAGAGCGACTCGACTTTTATCTTGGAAGATTTGGTCGCCGAACTAAATGTGAACACTCAGTCAGTGCAACTTAAACTCAGCACAATGACAGCTGTCAACACAGTCATTGCAAGCAAGCCTGTGGTCTACAAGTTCGGGGACTCAACTCTGAAGCTTACATCCAGCTACAGCAGACCTACACACGAGACTTCATCCCAGTCGACAAGTCTCACATCCCTACTAAAAGTACAGCGCTCCAGTGGCCTCATCTGAAACATCTAATGAACAAGTTACATCCACTTCAAGATTGTGAGGTGGGACTGCTAATTGGTTATGTTTGCCCGTCAGCACTAGCTCCCTTGGAGGTAATCACAGGTGGTGAAAATGAACCTTTCGCGCAAAGGACAATGCTTGGCTGGAGCATTATAGGGTCAGCCAATCCCCACTTGGATAGAAAAGGAAATGAGAGCTTTGTGCACCGTGTTGTAGTGAAAGAGTTGCCAGTGGCCACTGATGTGCTGAAAGTACTGGAATCAGACTTCAACGAGAGAAGCTATGTGGACAAGTTTGTGTCGCAGGACGATGTTCGCTTCATACAACTCCTTAGTAATAACGTTAGGCAGAAAAAGGATGGACATTTCGAGATCCCCCTCCCTTTCAAAGGCATCGGTCCACCGACTCTACCAAACAATAAGAAGCTGGCTACTGTACGGCTGCAACACCTAAAGAAGAAGTTAAAGGCCAACAAACAGTATTTAGACCATTACACGGCCTTTATGGAAGAAACTATCGGGAAAGGTGATGCCGAACCAGCCCCTCCACTTTCAGATGGAGAGACTGTGTGGTATATCCCACATCACGGGGTATACAACCCCAAGAAACCAGGCAAACTAAGAGTTGTGTTTGATTGCTCAGCAAAGTTCCGGGGGGTCTCCCTAAACGACACTCTACTGACAGGCCCTGACCTAATTAACTCTTTGGTAGGAGTTCTTTGTTGCTTTAGAAGGGAAGCAGTTGCTGTGATTTGTGACATCGAAAGGATGTTCCATCAGTTCAGTGTCTCACCCGAAGTTCGCAACTATCTAAGGTTCCTTTGGTGGGAGGGTGGACTTTTAGAAACAGAACCACAGGAGTATAGAATGACAGTCCACCTTTTTGGTGCCGCGTCCTCTCCTGGATGTGCCAACTTTGGCCTTAAGTATCTGGCACAGCAAAACAAGGTTGACCACTCTAAAGCTTCAGTATTTGTTGAGAAGAACTTCTACGTGGACGATGGGTTGACCAGTTTTCCAACAGTCAATGAAGCTATGGAACTAATTGTCGAAGCACAGGAACTGTGCAAAAGTGCAGGACTACGTCTGCACAAGTTCAACTCAAACCAAATGGAGGTCCTCTCCTGCGTAGCCCCTTCAGAAAGGGCAGTAACCACTGATCCTCTCAACCTTAACCCAGATGCAACACTGGAAGGACACATACTAGGCATTCAGTGGTCCTCAGAAAACGACACCTTCAGCTTCAACATTGACGCAAAAGACCACCCCCCAACTCGTCGTGGTCTCTTGTCAGTCGTTGCGTCTCTGTATGACCCACTAGGGTTCGTAGCTCCCTTCACTCTGAGTGGCAAGTGCATCCTGCAGGAGCTATGTCGTAGAGGTATTGGATGGGACGATCCTATTCCTGAGAACTTACGTTCACGGTGGGAGGAGTGGAAGAATGGTTTACAAAGGTTAAAGGAAGTTGCCATACCCAGATGTTACCATCCTCAAAGCTTTGATAAAGTTGTTAGGGTGGAACTGCACCATTTCTCAGATGCCAGTAATGCAGGATATGGTTCATGTTCCTATCTCAGATACAAAAACGACAAGGATGAGATTCATTGCAGTCTTGTAATGGCCAAAGCGAGGGTTGCGCCTACAAAGATCACAAGTATCCCAAGATTGGAACTCTCAGCTTCAGTCACCGCTGCCAAGATGAGTGTTATGCTGAAGGCGGAACTCGAGATGAAAATCAAGCAAGAATTCTTCTGGACAGACTCGCAAGTAGTGTTGGCTTGCATCAATAATGAGGCACGAAGGTTCCATGCGTTTGTGGCAAACCGTGTTCAACTGATAAGAGAGATTACAGACCCAAATCAATGGAACTACGTAGATACAGCACAAAACCCTGCTGACCACGCCTCTAGAGGTCTTCAGGCAGCAGACATCTCTTCAACTAGCTGGCTATCAGGGCCCAAGTTTCTATGGGAACAAGAAGTGCTCCCTACACCTAAGCCTTCAATCGAGCTGCTTGCAGGTGATCCAGAAGTTAAATCGATTCAAGTGCTTGCAACCCAAGTCAGTGACGGGAACGACATTCTAAGCCGTCTGAGCCGGTTTTCCACCTGGAAAACGCTTGTTAAGGTGGTTGCAAGGATAAAAAGACTAGGGTCTAAACTAAAGCATCATGGTGAAATTGTGACAGTCGAGGAACGTAGGCGGGCTGCTGAGGTAGTAATTCAGCTTATCCAGCAGCAAGCTTTCCCCCTAGAGCTAAAAGTACTGCAAAGGAGCCATCATGGGGACATTATTCCAAGCTCAAGTCCTCTCTTTTGCCTCGACCCCATTCTGGACGGGGGACTTCTTCGCGTCGGTGGAAGACTTAAAGGATCAACCCTCAGTCAGGAACTAAAGCACCCCATCATTCTCCAAAAAGACAGCCACATCACCAAGCTGATTCTGTCACACTACCATGCCCAGATCTGCCACCAGGGCCGGAGCCAGACCTTAATGGAACTCCGGGCCAATGGTTTTTGGGCCATTGGTGGGAGTAAATCAGTCGCCAAGTTAATACATAGATGTGTGAAATGCCGGAAACTCAGACGACCAGTTGAGGAGCAACGAATGTCTGAACTCCCCAGAGAACGCTTGGAAGCCTCAGCTCCCTTCATGTTCTGCGGAATGGATTGTTTCAGCCCTTTTGTCACCAAGCGAGGTCGCAAAGAGTGCAAAAGATATGGACTCATCTTTACATGCCTGTCTTCTCGAGCAGTCCATCTTGAAATGCTTGAAGACATGTCCACAGATGCCTTCATTAACGCTTTGAGGTGTTTTATTAGCCTTAGAGGAACTGTTTGCCAACTCCGCTGTGATCAAGGCACGAACTTCGTGGGTGCGAAAAATGAGTTCAGGGAAGCCCTCAAGCAATGTGATACAGAGGCACTGGAAGCCTTTCTGGCGGATAAACAGTGTGAGTTCATTCTCAATGCTCCTTCAGCGAGTCATGCAGGCGGTGTGTGGGAGCGGCAAATTCGGACCATCCGCAATGTGCTGAATGTTACGATCGCTCAGTGTTCAGGTAGACTAGATGATGCCTCCCTTAGAACACTGTTCTACGAAGCTATGGCCATCGTCAACAGTCGCCCATTAAATGTTGATGGAATCAATGATCCCATGGCCCCAGAGCCTCTGACTCCAAACCACCTTATCCTGATGAAAGCTAAGGCTGCCTTACCACCTCCCGGAAAGTTTGTGAAGGAAGATATGTACGCTGCAAAAAGATGGCGTAGAGTACAATATTTAACCGAACAGTTCTGGAGCCGGTGGAAGAAAGAATACCTTCTGAATATGTCCATTAGGCAAAAGTGGCATGTACCTCGGCGCAACCTGAAAGTGAACGACATAGTCATTATCAAGGAAGATACACTCCCAAGGAACCAGTGGCAACTAGGACGAGTGGTTGAAACTACAGAAGGGACAGATGGCTTAGTTCGTCGGGTAAAGGTACAAGTTGGGGAGTGGAAACTAACACAGAAACAGAACCATTACTCTAAGGCTAAGCCCTCGATCATTGAACGCCCTATCCAAAAACTGGTGCTTCTCCTTGAGAATGAATAATGGTCTGTCAATCTTAAACACGCACTTACATCAAGCATGTTGGCCTAACAAGTTTTATTTAAGGTGAACCTATCTGTGACCTATTCACCTATAGCTCTATATTTAGTCATTTATTATAGTCTAGGAATCATGTATGAGTAACTGTTTGTTTTGCCGCTGAGTTCATTTATCAAAACATGATTCGGTGGGAGTGTAAGTGGCCACTAGGGGCCGCTAGAAGTAATTCATTCACAGTCAGGTCATTCATGTGACTGGGTTTGAGTCTGTGAGCCCTGGAACCTGTATAGCGAATCGACAGTTTTCACTCATCATTTCCCATGCCAGATTTTCTCTTCTCAACCTCAGTGAAATGTAAGTTAACTCTGGTGCTGTTCACTCTGTAGCATTAAGAAGTTGTATTTCCTTTTCTCATTGTTTCTGTGAAGGTATTTTGTCTCATGTCCACACATTTTTTTCGACTTCTCGGGTACTTTTGGGGCACTTAACATGCTCGAAAACTCTTGAAACTTCGCACAGGCGTCGGAATGCGCGGCCATCAGAGTCGGGCTGAAGCTGGTACCCGGGCGTGGCAGGGGGGCTCGACAGCGCCCCCTAAAGTGGGGTCTGAAAACTTGGTCCATATATCAAACACACTTGCACGTACATGTATGAAACTCGGTACACATATAGACCTCATCGGGCCAAACAATTTTCGTGCTCATAGTTATGTGTCAGGCCAACAGGAAGTGAGCTATTATGGGTTGTTCGGAAAACGCATGCTCTGGAATTTAATATACTCCTCCGAGGCCATTGTTTCGATCATTGCCAAACTCGGTCAGCATCAAGTGAACATATCCAGGATGCTAAATTGCGAGCGGATTTTTGATATCTCGAAAAGTCTGGCCGTGGCGATGCAACGAATTTATGGCGAGAAAAGGGAAACAGGAAGTGTGTTTTAACTTGTGCAAACATTGACTGGTTTGGATGAAACTTCAGCTGTGTGTTCGTTGTAAGAGGTCGATCACATGGATATGACTTTTGTGAGTCAAAGTTATAGCGCCACCAACTGGCAGCAGGAAGTGTGTCACTTTCAAAAATGCTTTGAATCACCATATTTTTTTCACCCGATTTATTTCAAACTTCATCAGTATAATGTGAAAACATGACAGATAGAGACGTATGAAATGGATTCCTGAAATTTCAAATACTGTTGCCATGGCAACGTGTCAAAGTTTAATAATCTTTTGGCTGTTCTGAGGCTCTTAGCATGCTTGAAATTGCTTGAAACTGCTTGAAACTCAACACACACATCAGAGATGTCAGTCAGTACACATGGGCAAAGCCTCAGAAACGGGTGGGGATGAGGGGCTCTCTAGCGCCACCTTTTGACAAAAGTGAAGGGCTTCGTTTCATCTACAATCACCAAACTCAGTATATATATTGACCTCATCGAGCCGGACAACTTTCTAATTTACAGTCATTAGCTCCGACCAACAGGAAGTCAGATATTTTGGTTTGAAGGTGAATGTTTGGTTAAATCGGGGTCTGAGTTTTTACGTTCTCCTCGTAGGCGATTTATTCAATCTCCACCAAACTCGGTCAACATGAAACAAAGATACTGAAGATGCTAAAATGTGAACGGATATTGGATATCTCAAACGGTGTTTCCATGGCAAGGGATTAAATAAGGACAAAAAAGGGGAACAGAAATTCTCTGTGTCTGCTGCTCTCCCCTCAATGAACACAAGATGGCAGCATTGTATTAGTTTTGAAGCAGGATAAAAAAAAAACTTGTTTCTCTCTCTCTCTCTCTCTCTCTCTCTTGTTTGTGATTTTTGAGGACACAAATTTGTATAATGACATGGGTATTACACTGGTATTACAACGTGTATGTGTGTGTGTTTAAAAACATACTAAAACAATGTTTTATTCAAATGTAACCAAATAGCTTTAAAATAATCATACTATTTTTCAGATCAATATATTTATTTTATTTAATATATTTCTTCTGAATATTTATTCTCTGTCTGCCCTCCCCTCACTAAAAGGTAGCAGTGTTGTTATTTTTGAAACTCTCTCTCCGTGTGTGTGTGTGTGTGTGTGTGTGTGTGTGTGTGTGTGTGTGTGTGTGTGTGTGTGTGTGTGTGTGTGTGTGTGGGTGTGTGTATGTGTGTGTGTGTGTGTGTGTGTGTGTGTGTGTGTGTGTGTGTGTGCTTGTTTATGTGATTTATTAGGGACACAAATTTGTATAATGACATGGGTATTACACTGTTATTACAACGTAGTGGTTAATGAGGACATTTCATGTGTCCACATAATAAAAATATCTTTAAAAACATACTAAATAATGTATTATTAAAATGTAACCAAGTAGCTTTAAAAATATACTACAAATTACAATGAAAACATGGTTTATGAGAATATTTCCTGTGTCCCATAAATGAAATAGCTTTAAGGGGTTTGTGTGTCTGTGTGTCTGTGTGTGTGTCTGTGTGTGTGTGTGTGTGTGTGTGTGTGTGTGTGTGTGTGTGTGTGTGTGTGTGTGTGTGTGTGTGTGTGTGTGTGTGTGTGTGTGTGTGTGTGTGTGTGTGGGCATGTTTTTGTGAAATATCAGGACACAAATGTGTATAATGACATGGGTATGACATAGGTGTTACAAAAAGAGGGTGAAATATGAGGACGTTCCCCATGTCCTCACTTTTCAATGCTTATAAATCATACAGAACAAGTTTTTTTTTCACAGAAAGTGAACTGCACAGTCTCCTGTGATGGGCTAGGTTTAGGGGCAGGGGCAGTGTGTGTGTGTGTGTGTGTGTGTGTGTGTGTGTGTGTGTGATGGGTAGGTTTAGGGGCAGTGTAAGGGGATAGAAAATACGGTTTGTACGGTATAAAAACCATTACGCCTATGGAATGTCCTCACATTTCACAAAAACAAACGTGTGTGTGTGTGTGTGTGTGTGTGTGTTTGTGTGTCCACCAACTGGCAGCAGGAAGTGTGTCACTTTCAAAAATGCTAAATAACTGTCTTGTTTTCAACCGATTTACTTCAAACTTCATCAGTATAATGACAAAACATGGCAGATGTAGACATACGAATGGATTCCTGATATTTTACATACTGTTGCCATGGCAGTGTGTCAAAGTTTAATCATCTTTTGGCTGTTTTTGAGGCTCTTAGCATGCTTGAAATTGCTTGAAACTCAACACACACATCAGAGATGTCAGTCAGTGGAAATGGGCAAAGCCTCAGAAATGGGTGTGTTGGAGGGGTGTTTATTACAACATAATCATGGTTTATGAAGACATTTCATGTGTCCCCGTAAATCAAAATAGCTTTAAAAGCATACTAAACAATGTTTTAATAAAAATGCAGAATGTTTTCTGTGATGGTAGGTTTAGGGGTAGTGTGTGTGTGTGTGTGTGTGTGTGTGTGATATGTAGGCTTAGGGGTAGTGTAGGGGGATAGAATTTACAGTTTGTACAGTATAAAAACCATTAAGTCTATGGAATGCCCTCTGCCTGTCTTTCCCCTTCCCCCTCTCTATCACTCTCTCTGTGTGTGTGTGTGTGTGTGTGTGTGTGTGTGTGTGTGTGTGTGTGTGTGTGTGTGTGTGTGTGTGTGTGTGTGTGTGTGTGTGTGTGTGTGTGTGTGGAGGGGGGGGGGGGGTCTCTCTCTCACCCTGTGAGTATGTGTGTGTGTGTGTGTGTGTGTGTGTGTGTGTGTGTGTGTGTGTGTGTGTGTGTGTGTGTGTGTGTGTGTGTGTGTGTGTGTGTGTGTGTGTGTGTGTGTGTGTGTGTGTGTGTGTGTGTGTGTGTGTGTGTGTGTGTGTGTGTGTGTGTGTGTGTGACTTTCTCTATTTATTTTTTATATTGGACCACACATATTGATTTCAAATATATTCAACATATTTTTTTCAGAGAGTGAAATAAAAAAAACTTTCTCCCACCATTTAGATTTTATTTCTTTTTGTTGTTAAAATCTTGTGAACCTTGTTCAATGTGCAGAGTGCCTCTCTCTCAGTCCTTCCCCTCCCCCCTCACTCTCAGGCTCACCCTGGGTGTGTGTGTGTTTGAGTGTGTGCGCGCACGTGTGTGTGGTGTGTGTGTGTGTGTGTGTGTGGGGGGGGGGGGGTGTCTCTCTCACCCTGTGAGTTTGTGTGTGTGCCTTTCTCTCTCTGAATGATAATTTACCCCTTTCGTATCATAGACTATCACAAAAAACTATCACTTTAGTGTGAATAAGTAAAAAAGAACTACAAACACCTTGAATTAAATACTGGCCTTCTGGACTTACAAAATTTTGAGCAGGAAAATATAACTTTTATTTATTT
This sequence comes from Gobio gobio, assembly GCF_949357685.1. Classification (NCBI taxonomy): domain Eukaryota; kingdom Metazoa; phylum Chordata; class Actinopteri; order Cypriniformes; family Gobionidae; genus Gobio; species Gobio gobio. Next base: position 11,645,766 of record NC_137103.1, on the reverse strand, counting down.
TATCCTATGACATTAAAATTAATCTAGATTTAAATTACATCATGGGTGTGGCTTGTGGTGATAGTGGCACCAGTTGCTGCGGTAAATGTGGCATATTCGAGCGATTCTAAAATATTCTCCTGTTTAAATGCATATTGCCTGCCGTGCACAGTTAAGCTGATGCCACCGGCGTGGCGGTGCCACCGGCTTGGGCCCGTCATCGCTGCTCGCAGCTTTAATTGAATTTGTTTTTGTTGTGGATCTTGTAAGTTTAGAGTTGCATATGTGATATCTGAGTAAATTACTGTTTTCAAATAGCTTTAAAAGGGCATTTAATGTAGATTACATATGTACAAATGCATGATTATGCACTGCAAATGTGGGTGAAGATTTATCTGTAAATTTATGTAATGCCAAAGGGTTATTAACCAGCTATTTGTGTGTTTACTTATAGTTTTCACGGTGCTTATGCTGAAACCAGATGAATAAAAAACAATTGCACCCGTTCGAGACTCTCTGCCATTATTAAGAAGCCAAGGGCTGCTACAGATATACTGGACTCCAGAGATGGGATTAAAAAGCAAACTGCTAAATTTTTATGAAGACAGTGACGAATCATCTAATTCAATACAAGCTAAAAGAGAATGACCTACAGCTTGATATGATTTCTGCATACACTGCTGATAATGCAAGTGTAAATTATGGCAAACACAATTCTGTTTTCCAAAAGCTTAAAGCAGAAAACTCTGGCATTATAAAGGCAAACTGTATGGCTCACATTGAGCACAACTGTGCAAAATAAGCTGGAGACTGGAAATAGACATTAAAACCACAGGCAACATGATTTTTTGTCACTTCTCATATCAACGCACACAGAAGAATTGATGGTCTGTTGTCTCAAGGCTACATGACAGCTGGTCTGCAATCAAGGCTTTTTTTTTCACTGGGGGAGATGCTATGGAAACTATTTAAACAGGATCAAGACAGTAAGGGGCGTCCTCTTGAGTTACAAGCTTACCTGTCCTTCCTCAATAATGGACTGAAGATATTCCATGAGGTGGTTCTGCTTTTGTTGGGAGATGGCCGTACTGTCTGAGCTAAATGAAATTATGTCCACTCCCAGCGATAAGTGGACAGCTTTTTTAGTGTAGAGACCAGTGCTCTCCAACAGTTCACAGACCAAAAGAGAGCAGCAATCAAAAATTATTTTTCCAATTTCTATGAGTCTGCACTCTGCTACCTTAAAAAATGGTACGACTTCTCAAAAAAAGACTACCACAAGAATGTTGCAGCCTCGGGGCTGAAGAGAGTCCACACTCTCCCATCTTTGTGATGTGGTGGAAATCCTTCAGATAAAGGAAAAACGGGAAATAGATGAACTGTATGAAGCCTCTGAGTACTTTTGTAAATGTATTTTGCTAATACATTCTTGTAAGTGCTTTTCTTGATTTTATCTTTAATAATTGTTTTGTATGATTACTGTTTTTGTGGTTATTTATGTATGAAATGATGTGCTGCTGTCTTGACCATGTCTCCCTGAAAGAAGAGATGGATGATATTCACTGGATGATATAATGACCACGGTCATTAAAACAGTGAACTTCATTCGAGCACGTGGACTGAATCACCACTAGTTCAAGGTGTTTTCACAGGAGGTGGGCTCGAAGCATGGAGATGTGCTGTACCATACAGAAGTAAGGTGGCTGAGCAGAAGTGCAGTCCTCAAACTATTATTTGTACTTAGGAAAGACATTGCTCTTTTCATGCAAAGCAAAGGAAAACCATTGCCTGAACTGTCAGATCCGAACTGGTTGTGTGATTTTGCTATGTTGTGTGATATAATAAAACTAAGCATCTCGTCCAACTGAATCAGAGGCTGCAGGGACACAAACAAATCATCACAAAGATGTCTGACATGATCGTAGCTTTCCAGCGTAAACTTCACGTTTGGAAGTCCCAACTGGAACAGGATAATCTTACCCATATTCCTGTTTGTCAGAGCATCTCAGCCTCAGTTCCCGGTGCGTTTTCATGCGCTCGGTTAGCTACCAAAGTAAGCCGGTTAATTAATGAGTTTCATTGGCCATTCTCTGGCTTTATAACACAGCACTCAGCCTTTGCCATCTTTGTCAATCCTTTGACCGCCGATTTCGACAGTGCGCCCCATCACCTTCAAATGGAGTTAATAGAGTTCAAAGCGATAGTGGCCTGAGAGCAAAGTTCCAGCATTATTATGGCTTGCTACAGCACAAGACCTGAAACCAGACATTGACACACTGACCATGGGAAAACGGTGTCAGACATCTGATAATGTAAGTACTACATTTTTTTTTTACAAGAATTAAAAAATATTTTAAAGTGTACTTCAACCAAGAATAAGAATTTGTTGTTTGTGCTTACTTTTTGTTTTGTGTTTTTTCAGAGCATGATGGATGGATGAGAATGGTATCTTAGGGTGAGGAGGGATTTACATTGGTGTGCTCAAGGACAAGCAGCATCACCTCTTCAACCCAAAACTTGACCAATATAGTTGTGAGCTAAGACAAACTGTTTACAGCTGTATGTTCATGCAGCCAAATATTTACTGTAATCAAACTATTTCTTATTTGTTGAATCTATGTCCTCTGCCAGGCTGTGTAGCCATTTGTTTTTGTGCCGCATCTGTCACACGTTCTTAACATTTCACATTTATTTGTTGTACCATAGATATGCCCCTTTCAAATGTGACAAAGGTCTTAATAAAGTAAAATATCACAGAGCAATGACATATTTTTACATCTATGTAAATACATATACAATATTTGTAACTTAAATAATAATCAAATAAAGAGACAGTTATTTAACAATATGTTAAGGAGTAATATCATTTTTACAGTCTTACAGTTACACCCGGCCCTTTGAGGGCAGCCATAATGCTGAAGTGGCCCTCAGTGAAAATGAGTTTGACACCCCTGGTTTAGAGGGTAGCTTTATGATAGATCCTGACATAGAGTCCAAGTTATCCGCTGACAGTAGCCCTACCGCGTGTCCTCCACCTACTGCTTTTGATTCCTCTGCGTCATATGAAGGCGGCGCGCACAGTTTGCTTCACGCTGTGCTTGAACAGCAGAAGCCGTTGGAGAGCTTTGGTGGTGAAAACATGTCTAGGGCAGGGGTTTTCTAGGGGCTGCACATTTTGTATTGCTGCGTCGCAATTCGCCTACGTATACTACGACCTAAAAGTATGTACTCTTTTTGTGAAGAAAAAGTACATGCTTTTGAGTGTGTAGCAGAAGAGTATGCAAGCTTTGGGACATACTACTTCGTCATCTTGAACGGACTCTAACGCTTAGTAACGTGCATCCGGTCACCGTTTAAACTGCCCTGTCAATCATCGAACTTTATGTCTCATGATTTTGAGCAGGTGGCCAATCAGCTGAACATCACCCACTGCTTCTCAAGTGCTTGCCACCCAGAAAGTCAAGGCGCACTGGGCAGGTTCCATCAGACTCTCAAGTTGATGCTCTGTGCCTACTGCCTTGAATTTGAAAAGGAGTGGGAGGATGATGTACAACTCTTGCAGTTTGCAGCTCGGGAAGTTGTACAGGAGTCTACAGATTTAGTGTTTGTCTGGGGTAGGTTGTAACACATACTGGGGTAAGTTGTAACAGGTAGACAAAATGCACAAAAACTAATGCCGAGTTCTGACTGCACAATTTTCAACCTCGTCAGATAGCTGTTCACGAGTTCACACTTACATATAATTTATGGAGAGAAGTTTAACTGCGTATTTGGCGTGCTGTCCGGGGGAGGGCTTCGAGCTCGGAATTTGGCCCGAACCCAGAGTACCCCCCGTATATGAAAGTGGTTGATAAAATAAAAGTGTGGAGAAGGGGTGGTGGAGGGATGCTAGAAACTGTCAATGAATGGAGGTAAGACTGCTGCGTGTGTATATATATACCTCTTACTGTTGATTAGCTGAGTGCTCTCCACCTGTGTCAATTATCTGACGTGCTCCTCCCGAACTATGTTTATAAAACATTATTTCTTTTCACACTGCATGACTATCTGGGCCAGCATTCAGTTGCTACTGTGTTCACACTGCACGATGGACCGGCGACGGGGGATTTCACACTGCATGACTGTACAAGAGGAAGAATTGCCGACAGATGTCCCGTCCGCAAACTACGTTTAACAACAAAATACACGTGAGAAATGAGAAGGAAACAACGCAAGATCATACGAGCATCAGACTGGAGTTCTCGTGCGAGACTGGAATTGTTATCAAAAATATAGACTGCAGTGCAGAAACCTGCTATCCAAATTGTCTGTGCGCTGATTTGCAGCAAAAAGGAGAAAAGGAAAAAAGATTATGGAGGAGGAAATGGTTGGGAAGACACAGGGAGCAATGATTGTGTTCTGCAAAGAAAGTAGGAGGTAAATAAATAATTTTGCAACGTGCTGCTGTTACAGCTGGTCAAGCAAATTTTTGTGCTTTGTTTCTGTTTGATAGAATTGTAAATATATCTATTAAAATACTGATATTGCCAAGATAGTCCATAACTCCTCCCTGAACCTCCCGCTGCCCTGTATCTTGCTCTCTCATTGGCTGTTGGTCATCGCCAATGTATTTTTCAGTCAGAACCGTCAGAACACATTTCACACAGCAGCAGTGGCGGAGCCAGAGGGGTGTCCAGGGTGAAATTCAGATCGCTAGTCGCTACTTCCGTATCACTTCCTATTGAAAGAAGTGTGTATTTTGACGTGCGGCGGCACGGCACATTGTTCATGTATTAACGTTTAATATTAAAGGAACACTCCACTTTTTTGGGACTTTAGCTTATTCACTGTATCCCCAGAGTTAGATAAGTCCATACATACCATTCTCATCTCCGTACATCCCATAACTCTGTCTGACGCACCCACCGTTAGCCTAGCTTAGCACAAAGACTGGAGGTATATGGCTCCAGCTAGCCTACTGTTGACAAAATAACACCAACATTTCCTATTTACATGTTGTGATGTGTATAGTCATAGCGTGAACAAATAACAAGGTTACATGAGACACAGCCATATTATAAACGTATACACACTGGGGACTATATTCTCAGAAGGCGCAGCACTGCTCTACTTCTGTGGAGGGCGGAGTGATTTGCTCGCAGGACCGGAGAAGCCCCGCTGTTATATCTGTCAACAAAACCAACATGACTAGGAAGATTGTAGCGAACGTGACTGTTGCATGGCTGACTTTGAGGAATTGTCAGAGGATTTTTACTTTGTATCAAACCAAAATCCAGAACCATATCGTTTTGAGCCAGAATACACAGACAAGGAGTTACAAACTTTGGAAGCTGATAGACAAGATGCCGAATTACCTCTGGCACCGCTCATTTGTTACTGTGACAGTCAGAGCGCGTTCGTGACAACACAATACTAACATTACAGGGGATACATGGAGCACGGGCACAACTGCAATACAGTAGTGACCACCCTATTCATGTAATAGTGTCACTAACGTTACATTAGATCTAGCTAATGACACTGTTACAGTAGGCTAGTCATCTAAAAACATAAAGGAAGTACTTACTGCAGCTGCTTGCTCTGGATATGGATCCAAAGACACCTGTAGCCATCATCAAGTCATCATCAAGTCTCGCCTTCTGAGAATATAGTCCCTAGTATGTATAAATTTATAAGATGGCTGTGTATCATGTAACCTTGTTATTTGTACACGCTGTGACTTTACACATCACAACATGTAAATAGGAAAATGTTGGTGTTATTTTGTCACTTATTGAGCAGTAGCCTAGCTGGAGCCATATACCTCCAGTCTTTGTGCTAAGCTAGGCTAACGGTGGGTGCGTCAGACAGAGTTATGGGATGTACGGAGATGAGAATGGTATGTATGGACTTATCTAACTCTGGGGGATACAGTGAATAAGCTAAAGTCCCAAAAAAGTGGAGTGTTCCTTTAAGAGAAAATTAACTTTAGTTGCCTAACAGATGATTAATAACAAAAGGGGTCGCGCATAAGCGCAGAGTTGTTAACAATCCTGCACCGCCATTCATAGTTTTCATTTAAACGACACAATTTGTCTTAAAACGTTGTTAATGTATAATGACTTCACCCTAGGCTGGAAGAGTGTGTATAGACCACTTATCTATATGAATGGATTGCCCATGACGTCATAAAAAGGGAAGCCGTCGCGCCGCCATGTTGGTATTCCCTAGTAAACTCACACGTTCTATTGAATTGATAGGAAATTATATGATTTTACTGAGAAAACATTGCCTAACAAGTCAGCGTTTTTATATTTGAAGTCTCCCTGTACACAACACAAACATCCTAAGCATGTTAATAGTTATTTGTTTAAAGTCATGAATTAAGTTAAGTTCATATTCATTATAGTAGAGAACATCAGCTCGGCGGGCGGACGAGACACTTCAGCGTATCTATTACAAATGTCAAAGCGCAAATTTGTATGACTTGTAACCTGAAATCACATTGTACTGTTGTGTTTATGTGTTGTGCTGTAGTATTGTTTTTATTCATACAGTAGCCTAGGCTAACTGCTAATGTTTCAACAATGATTTTGCTAACAGCATGCATTTTGAAACAGTTAATGATTTAAACGATGATTAAATAAATAACACGGCATACATTACACTTATGGAATACTCATATAACACTTATACTCATTTGGAAACAAACGGCATACATTTGCACTGTCTTTAAGAGTCTGAAATAGATGTTGCTCAAGGGGGAGCACCTTTAACATACACATAGACATTCCATAGAATTAATAAAATCATAAAATGTTCTTAGTTGTATGTAAGTGGATGGTTATTTCAAACTGCCACTGTTACCCATTGTTTAGCTAGCTGTATTAGCATGGTGCTTTGAAATTAGCAGGAGGTTGATACACCATTCTTTACTAGAGAAACCACACTTTGACCTGATTTAACCCATACAACATTATCTACAATGGCATGTACTAAACAAAATATCTTATTTTAATTTAATTTAATTTTAGTTATTTATTTATATTTATTCTTACCTCAGAATAAGGTTTTCTGCTGTAGCTTCAGGAGAGATAGCAACACAGATTGGAAAACCTCCATGTGGCATCATAAAGGAAGTCAGAGGAAACTGAAACTGTCATATGAGTCCTATCTTATCAGTGATCTGTGGAATTGGTAGTGTTACAACTCTCGTGTTACAACTATACCCGGTCTCCCCTAGTCAATTTGAGGAAAAAATGTTAAAGCCAGTAAAGGTAAAAATTGAGACCATCACAACATTCCCAGTTCCTTCCACTCGTCCCTCCTGATGCAACTACACAACAAGTGAACTCTTAGGCGAACTATTAGTTTAGTTAAATACTTGTAGCACATTTTTTGTTTCTGAAAGTACACTTTGAACTATATTCTCAGTAAACTACTAGTTTAATAGTTTTATACTGCAAGTGCACTATATTATACTGTATTTTTGATAATTTTCAAAGAAAAAGAGCCTCTGGTTTTAAACAACAACAACAAAAAAGACATTCTATGCTAGCGTCATGCATTCTTGTTTTTTTAATTTTTTTATCAACACGTGAATGTGGGTAAAAAAAGCAACATTTTGAACAAAAAGCTGAAATAAATCATGATTTTGTCAAATATTACATCCGGATCGATGATCAACGTACATGACATGACAGAGTACATCGAGTCCATCAACACCAACAAAGATTAACAGTCGTTTCCTCTTAATGGGTTCAACGAGTCATTCAGTAACATTTGGCATTAATGATTGCGTTAGATTACATGACTTCTATCGCTTGTTTATGCTTCTTTGCCAGTGAAGTATAGAAGTATACTAATAGCACACTTGAATAATATTTTTGTAAGGGTACACAAACAGAGTCTCACATTTACATCAGTGTGATGTTTTTATTGCATTGATCCCAATTGAATTGTCTTTCTCCAGATTGAATGCGCAGATGCTTGTTGAAATTCATCCTTTTTCTAAACCTCTTCTCAAAATGAGTAAAACTGCTATTTCTTTTCAGAATGAATTTCCAAATGACGTTTCAGGTTTGAGTGATGTGAGAAACTCTTCTCACACTGAACACACTTGTAAGGCTTCTCTCCAGTGTGAACCCTTATGTGACGCTTAAGATTTCCGTTAGTTGTGAAGCTCTTTCCACACTGAGGGCAGGTGAAAGGCTTCTCTCTAGTGTGATATGTTATGTGGGAATCGAGTTCTGTTTTATGTTTAAAACTCTTTCCACACTGAGAGCATATGAACGGCTTCTCTCCAGTGTGAACTCTCATGTGAATCTTAAGACTTCCTTTTATCGTGAAGCTCTTCCCACAGTGTTGGCAGGTGTGGGGCTTCTCTCCCGTGTGAACTCTCATGTGAATCTTAAGGCTTGCTTTCAGTGCGAAGCTCTTCCCACAGTGTTGGCAAGTGTGAGGCTTCTCTCCAGTGTGAAGTCTTAAGTGGGCAATAAGGTTTTTTTTCCGTTTAAATCTCTTTCCACACTGAGAGCATTTGAACGGCTTCTCTCCAGTGTGGTTGTTCAAGTGGTCTTCAAGGTTGTCTTTTCGTCTGAAACTCATTCCACACTGAGAGCATTTGAACGGCTTCTCTCCAGTGTGAACCCTCATGTGAATCTTGAGATTTCCTTTAATTGTGAAGCTCTTTCCACACTGAGGGCAGGTGAAAGGCTTCTCTCCAGTGTGAATCCTCATATGACAATTAAATTGTAGTTTATTTCTGAAGCTGTTCCCACACAGTTTGCAGGGGAATGGCTTCTCTCCAGTGTGATATGTTATGTGGGAATTGAGTTCTGTTTTATGTTTAAAACTCTTTCCACACTGAGAGCATATGAATGGCTTCTCTCCAGTGTGAACTCTCATGTGAGTCTTAAGACTTGCTTTCAGTGCGAAGCTCTTCCCACAGTGTTGGCAGGGGTGAGGCTTCTCTCCAGTGTGAACTCTCATGTGAGTCTTAAGACTTGCTTTCAGTGCGAAGCTCTTCCCACAGTGTTGGCAGGGGTGAGGCTTCTCTCCAGTGTGAACTCTCATGTGAGTCTTAAGAGTTGCTTTCAGTGCGAAGCTCTTCCCACAGTGTTGGCAGGGGTGAGGCTTCTCTCCAGTGTGAAGTCTTAAGTGGGCAATAAGGTATTTTTTCTGTTTAAATCTCTTTCCACACTGAGGGCATATGAACGGCTTCTCTCCAGTGTGGATGTTCAAGTGGACTTTAAGGCGGTCTTTTCGTCTGAAACACTTTCCACACTGTTGGCAGATGAAAGGCTTGTCTTCAGTGTGAACGCTCATCTGGAGGTCTCTAGTTTCTGTTTCATGAGTCTGTGAGTAATTAAAAGATTCTTCGCCAGTCATGAAATCATGACATTTCTCATACTGATCTTTCTCTTCCATTTCATTCAGTTTTTGACTCTCCTCTTTCAGCTCCATCAGGTCTAGGGTGAAAAGAAACAAAAACAAGTTAACACCATTTAGACATGTATGCTGAATCCTATACCTACTAAACAACTAAAAAAGTTGTGACCTGTAATCTCAGAATTTAATTATAATTGTTAATTCTTTGCTTTCTTTATCACACGTCCCAAATACTCTTACACTGGCTGTGGAGTTCATTTTGGATTCCACACATCAGTTTTGCCTCTAACTCGCAAAAGAGCTCTTTCAACCACGGACACAAGAATCAACTCAAAAATGGCAGTTACTTTAAATCTTTAATAAAAAATGTACGTTCTTAGTTGGTTTGCAGTGTTTCATTTCCTTTCATATCCATTCCATTAAATTTAACAATTGATTAGAGCAGCTTACCAACAGATGAATTTTGTTGGAAGTTAGATAAGTGACTTGAAACAGTAGTTAGCCATTTCAGTAGAAAAAGTTCAAATTAGGTTGATAACCTTTAAAGAAAACAGAATAAAATACCTGATTATAATCAAACATTTGCCATCCTATGTATTAACACATGTATACACACTTTAAACACATGCCCTAAGTACACATATATCCGACGACGCTCTTCATAGCTTTCCGTAACTGCTTCCTCTAGGTAGCCCGATGTAGGATTTGAGGGCGCACCAGACACAAATTAATCTTCCAAATGATTCGTTCAAACATAATTCCACACATAAAAACCCAACTCAACACTCCAGACCCCAAATCAACAAATGAAGTGGGCCCCATCCTGTCTGAGATAACCCATGAAACCCCCAGCTAAGTACTCTATGGCCTTGCAAGCTTGAATGAGATTAGCCTTGCAAAAGGAAGAGCGTTGTCAATGCTAGGCAGTTTGTAAATGACGGATTGGTTTGGAGAGGGCAGAGCTCAAGCCACAGCAAGATAACGTCTCTGATCCCTTAGACAAAAGATCCAAAACAATCTTCTTCTCAGCAACCTTTGAATGAAGACACAGACTCAGAGTTGAAATCCACAAGAAAACCCACAGAGACTGTTTACATATAAACTGCATCAAATCATTCAAAAAGGATAGTAGCCCTACTATTAATTAAACATCCTTCTACTGCATAGTTAAATATCATGTCTACAACCAATACATTGCATAGACCATTGCATAGATCACTCACAATTCATATAATTGTTATTACCATTGTATAGTTGATTGAAAGTGTGTGTTGAATTACAAATTTATACATTGCTATATCTAGGTCCCAATGTAATAGAATATAACTGAAAACATTATCTATATTTGTGTTTTACATTTTAAAGTAAACTTGAGGAAATTCTAAGGAGATTACGTCAGGCTGTGTAAGTGGTTGAGACATTAAGTATTTTGTCTTTATGCACTTCCTGACTATTTACCATGACAAGTTTAGAGCAATACTGCCTGAGTGATTGGATTAGCATCTATGCATTTGAATGACACTGTTATGCTGATCACATTACGGCTGATGAGACAGGAATGTTTGGGGTTTGTCCTTTACCTACACAACATATGCATTCCTTTGTTTGAATGTCTCCTCCCCTGCTGTATAATCCCTCCCCTTGAAATGTATATAAAATACAATGTTCAACTGGTTTTAGTCAGACTTGGAACCTCAGCAGAAAGACAGCACGTTTTTTCTCAATAAAGAATCCTGCTGAAAAACCTATCCAAGTTCTCCTGGTCTCTACTTCAAGAAACAACAGAAGTTCACAAAGTGCCTTGTCTGGTATGAGTGTAAATCTCTGTTCATAATTCCAAGGATGGCTTCATTTAAATATGTGTAAGATGTATCGTATTCTTATTAATATAAATCATGTCTAAACTGTACTCTCTGCTTAGAGCGGGAAGTTAAGAGACCACAGATAACGTGTAATTTATGGTGAGAGGTGGAGAAACAGTCACCTCTGAACCAAAGATGATACCTAATTGGTCGAAACTCATCCAGGAGGATGGGCACACATTTGATTTTAAAACCCCAGAACATGAACAAAGAATCAGACGACAGAATCAGAAACAGACTGCGGACAAAGAACAGAAAAAATGGGTTAACAGCTTAAATTCAAGCCATCTAACTACTCCCCTATCACTTTTCTTTCTTTTACTTAAGCTCTTTTCTTTCCATTGAGTCTTGTGTTTTAAGTGAAGTTTTGCCGCAAAGTTTCAGTCAACAATTCTACAGTCAACAGTTAACTTCAAACCTTATCCACAAGACTTTCAATCCATCTGCAACACACCACGTGATTGGCTTCCCAAGACATCGATCAAAGACACGACAAGACCACCAGCGAATGAAAGAACCTGGGAAATCCTCTCCAGCCAAGACCGAAAAGGGAATCCCCATTCAAAGAAGATACGAACTACAAACGCAAGTAATACCACCAGATTGTAACTGAATGGGTGCCTTGATATCAAACTTAACCCTGCCTAAGAAACATAGGAGGTTTAAATTAATGATTGACGGTTCGTTCAGGTGTTACATATCAGAAGGGACGGAGGACAAGAGATTCAGGTAAATGGTGTTTATTGAACAACCAGAGGAGTTGACAGCAGTGTAGGTGAGTGAGCTTGGAGTTGGTAAGAGTCTGATGAGGATAACTGAATGACACAGTCTTTGTATTTGCAGATGCAGCAGGCTAGAGACAGAACTGGAACAAAGGAGACTCTGGAGGATCACACAAGACGAGGGAACACTATGGAGACTTGGAGAAACACAGGAGACAGGTAAGTAAGTTTTGGCAGTCCTTAAGGTCAGCATGAAGGTACCCATACGGAAATGTATGACATATATGTCCCTATATCGCAAATGACGCCGTCATATATGCTAAATATAAGACAATATATTGCTATCACATATATACATATCTCTAGATATATGTTGATATAAGTTTATAACATATATACATTTTCCATATTAAATTAGAATATTGACTTATATTAATATTATATATATGACTATTGTTTATATAATATTGTATGTTATGACCATATATGTCACCGATATGTTTAATTTATATATGCCCATTTATTTAAACAACATACATACATTTTATATGCCTATGGTTTCCTTATTAATTCATTCCTTCTTTTCCTTATTTGAACAGCTTGAACTTTTAACAAGTCTACACAATCCACATTTCGTTAAAAAAGTTTTTATATACATATATACAACCCCAAATCAGAAAAAGTTGGGACAGTATGGTAAACTGAAAAAAAGAGATGAAAAAAAGAAGTGATTTCTAAATTTACTTTGACTTGTATTTTATTGCAGACAATATGAACACAAAATATTTCATGTTTTGTCTGGTCAACTTCATGTCATTCAGACCTGCAACACATTTAAAAAAAAAGTTGGGACAGGAGCAATTTAGGGCTAGTAATGAGGTGATTGTAATTATGATTTGGTACAAAAGCAGCATCCAGGAAAGGTCTAATCCTTTAGGAGCAAAGATGGGCAGAGGATCGCCAGTTTGCCAACAAATACGTGAGAAAATGATTGAAATGTTTAAAAACAATGTTCCTCAAAGAAAGATAGGAAGAGATTTGGATATTTCACATTCAACAGTGCATAACATAATTAAAAGATTCAAGGAATCTGGAGGAATTTCAGTGCGTAAAGGACAAGGGCTCAAGCCTAAGCTGAACAACCGTGATCGGTGATCCAGAAATTTCCTGGAACCACCAGGGGCCAACTAGGGGTAGCTATAAATCAAAAGATCACTGAGCTGAGGACATCCAAAAAGACTCTAACTTAAAAAAAATTACAGGCTGTATCATATACCTGTTGGTGGATTTTCATGTTCTGTGCTGTTTTAATTGTTACTTGTTTTGTTGTAATATTGTATTTATATATAATAAAGTTGTGTGTTCAGTAGTTTTCTAATTTTGCGCAGCTTAATTTTTCTTTTTATATTAAAACTGTTTTAATAAAGTTTAAATGTTTTACTGTATAACTTATTTTTTGCTAACTGCACCGTTTAACATTTAAGGCTTAGGCATGTCATATGTATTGCATTGCAAGTGTGTAAGTACACATCCATAACCTATATTTAAAAAATATGTACGAAATTAATGAAAGCATGTTTTTTTTACATTTGTTTAGTTTACACCATTAATTAAAAATATTTAGCAATTGATATACATAATATAAGAACATAACATATTTAAAATATATGTGCACACTGTTTATATATATATATATATGCTATGCATATATGTGTAGTTTGTATATTGAACATATATACAAAGAAATATATGTCATGTATATTGATAATTATATATGTGACATATATATAAAATACTGTATTATACATACATAAAATATATGGGCTAGTTTTATATGTCAATATATGAAATTGTTCCATTTTCTAATAGGTTTTATAAATGGGCAGATATATATGTACATATATGTTTTCACTTTCTATGTGGATATATTTAATATATGTATATTTCATATATGTACATATATTACATTTCCGTATGGGTAAGCTTCTTGGTGCTAACGAGACCAGACAAAGACTGAGTGCGTGAGTGTGTCTTTTGTGTAGCTGGTGATTACTGTGCTGATGAGGTGCAGGTGTTCGTGATCAGTACTCTAGGGCAGTGGTTTTCAAACCTGTCCTGGAGGACCCCCAGCCCTGCACATTTTAGCTGTCTCATTTCGAAAGGCTGCATCCTCCGGAGGTCGCATTTGAAGGCTGCATGCGTCTGAAGGCTGTCTCATTTCAAAAAAGTAAGTAGGATACTCCGAATGCGACCTTCAAATGCGCACTTCTTTTCAGGAATTCGGAGTGTGCATGAGATGTATCCTTCGTTGCTGCAGATAACCCACAATTCTTTGCGTCGCCATTAACAACCGTCATGTTTTTTAAATATTATTTGAAAAAATGGCGCCGCCGGCAGATATACATGCAAGCGAAGATGTGGTGTTTAAACTTAAGTAGTTTAAAGCTTGTTTTTGTTTTTAAGCTGTATATATACCTCAAATAGATAGTTGTGGTAAACAGGATTACAAGTGTTGTGATTTTTTTTTTTTTTACGTTTAGAACAGTACTTTGCTGTCAAGGCAAAACATTTCATAGTCATTTTCAAGTTATAAATAATTTTCATTCATATAACTGGTGTGAGAGCGCAACTCCACGGTGAACGTGTTGGCATAGCAACGTGATACTTCCTGCCTGTGTGTCCTACGGAGGACGTCTCGTTTAATTCTGATTAAGGACTCTCCGTATACCGCATCCTTCATAGGATGTGTCCTCCAGAGGATGCAGCCTTCAAAATTAAATTAAATGAGACACAGCTTTTGTCTCCCATATTTGTCACACCCACTTCAGGTCTTGCAGTCTCTAATAATGAGCTCATGAGTTGAATCAGGTGTGTTAGATGAGGGAGACATACAAAATGTGCAGTGCTGGGGGTCCTCCAGGACAGATTTGAAAACCCCTGCTCTAGGGAAGGAGTGCGCTGTGATTGTGATAAGATATTAAACTGGTCTCATTCTGTCCTTGGTTGAAGCTGTGTTCTGTGTTTAAACATATGGTTTGTTTATGTATGGGAATCATTCCCATAGAAGGCTCCACTAGGATAGAAGGGTAGTCAGGAAAATGGTCCCAGCTTTTCTGTTGCAATACATAATAGGGTCCTGTAGAATCCCTAGGAGAAGCTAGGGTATCTGACCATATTTAGACTTGTTTGCTATATGTATCACATTCCTAGACCATGAGCTGCTATATGATGTAGTCTGTCTCATTGGTTAAAAGCATGCTGCACCTCTTGTGCTATGTCTATATAATTTCTGATTTTCTCTAAATAAAAGTGAGACGTTTTATTCTCCCTCAGCGCTGAGTACTTATTCATTCAATTGCCAATACACAGGACTGAGATGAGGCAGACGATGGGACAGAAAACCTAACAGATTGGGTGACAGTGGAGCCTGGCGTGTCTGTGACATCAGGTCATGTCTTACAGTATAATATATTGCTAGAAACTTGGGATTTCATCATTTCAATCTCTCAGAACTCATCCTTTCCTCACTTTCTTGCTATTAAATAGTGTTTTCACTATTGTTTGGATATTAATATCCACTACAGAGTTGATAGTTACAGCCCGTTCAAATGAATTATGGGATCATTTGCTCGGCTGTAAAATAAGTGACTCTTTCAAAATTCCCTATAAAACATTTATAATTCCCTTTTAGCTAAATATACCCGTTTCTCTTATACACATCTTACACGTACCTGACCCGTTTCGGGGGTCCTGAGCTGCAGTTTTGGAGATGCTCTGACCCAGTCATCTAGCCATCACAATTTGGCCCTTGTCAAACTCGCTCAAATCCTTACACTTGCCCATTTTTCCTGTTTCTAACACATCAACTTTGGGGACAAAATGTTCACTTGCTGCCTAATTTATCCCACCCACTAACAGGTGCAGTGATGAAGAGATAATCAGTGTTATTCACTTCATCTGTCATAATGTTATACCCAATCAGTGTATATATTATTAACAGATTTGAATCGACAGGTGTGTGGTCTCGTGGTCCGGACGGATCTTCTAGTGCTTGCTTACTTGCTTACTTCCTGCTTCGCTACTGTTCGGACGCTCTTGCTTACTGCTCCGCGCTTTGCTCTATCACTTCTATATTTTACAACTTCAGCAAATCAGCACAGTGCTCAAACGACAAAGCTTGACTCCAATGATAAAATTAGAAACTCTGGTGACTGAATTCCTAAACAAAAAGCGGAATATTTCAACCGACCAGCCTCCCACTGCCTTCAGCTTACATTCCGGAGAAGGGAAAACACAGCTGCCTACATTCAAAAGGATAAGAAAATGCCTCTTCTAGAATCTACTTGCTGCACAAACTGCCACAGACTTTTACAAAGGATTGCAGTTCTTGAAACAAAGTTATTTGCGGAACCATCCAACCAGACGAATCACACAGCAGAGCTTCATCATGATCGCCCTCTGCACACTGCCGGTGAGTCCCATAAATGTAGTGCTACTCAGCATGTAGAGAAACAAGTAACTGATCAACACACTAATCGATGGAACAAACAGGGAGCAAGACCAAAAGGCACTCGAGACATCAGATTGTCACGAGCATCACATATTGCCGCAGTAGCATGCTCTACCCCAGACACAAGGATTGCAAACACTAGTTTCCTACCACCAAATATACATCTTGAAAACAGATTTGAAGTGCTAATGAATGTGGGTGAGGAATCCCCAAATGTGATGAATGTGACCGAACACAGATTGAATCAGCCCGTAGCTAACACTAATGCTAACAGGCGCTCAAGGTCAAGCAGACAGCGGCCCTCAGCTCAGAGCACAGCCGAGCCCAGGACTCTGATAGTGGGCGACTCAACAATCAGAAACATTAGCAGCAGGGATACAACTACATGCTGCCTTCCACAAGCAACAGTCTCTGATGTAAACAGGGAACTTAAGAACATTCTGATGAAACATGACTGCAAATCGACTTATCATTCATGTGGAAAAGAACGATATTCAGAGAGAGGAGTCAGAACTCCTTAAGAGGGATTTCAATTAACTTTCTGAAACACTTAGAAAACTGAAAGTTCAGCCGTTCATCAGTGGACCACTTCCAGCAAGAGGAACAAATAGGTTCTCACGGCTACTTGGGCTTAATACATGGCTGCAAAAAACCTGCAACATGAAGGGAGTGAACTTTATCGACAACTTTAATCTCTTCTGGAGTCAGAGACAACTGTTTACATCAAATGGCCTCCACCCAAACAAACTCGGTGCAAGAGTGCTAAAGGACAATATTTATTTTTCCCTTCTTCATCCTTCAGCTGTGTGTGCTAACCCACTCAACCTGGATGGCACACACACACACCAGTAAAGTACGATCACAGGACTTCATTTCAGCATCTGAATGGACATGCTGTTGATACACCCCACAAGGACAATGATAACACCACGCAGCCACAACAACCACTTCTCATGGACACACTCCCAGCAGAGCCCCTGCCCTCAGAGCTCACCACAGACACACTGTGACAGATTAGAACAGCTCGAAGTGACACAGATCGAGGCACTAAACAGTAACATCTCAGCACGGACTGTGGAGTCTGTGGAGGCACTGGTAAAAATGGGGACCATCAGGGGTGAGACTGGTGAACTTTTACAACTTATATGTGATATAAGCAATAAGCTGGAAGAAATGTCTAAGTCACTCCTTCAACCGGACGATAACATATTGCAGCTTCCGGAAACACCAGAGAAACAGCCCCCCTCACCAGACATGTTATCCCACTCTACAGCATCCCCACTTCTGAGCTTCACAGAGAAAATGGATTTTGTTTATACTGGAAACAGACAATCACACTCGATCGCTGCGAGCCCACAGATATCATCCAAAGAACGTCGAGCCCCACAACCACCAAAGACTGTGGGCCCAGCTCTCTCTGCCCCTCCTCCTGTGAGATTTCTTCGGTCACAGCGCCAGGGCACACACCCTCCTCCATCTGCACCAAAAACAACTGATACCAGCTCTCAGTGACGTGTTCTGGGTCCTCGCAACGTCAACAGCAATCTTATCAAATGTTTACAAAACATGCGTGAATCCAGTGTGCCTGCTTCTTTCTCTATTTCTGTTCTGTTACGTGATAGAAAGTCCAAGGCTTTCTCAGGCCGTATGGCAAACCCATCTAATCTGCTGCCTGTTACTTGTCAAACTAAGATTACTGTGGGGGAAAAAATTTAAATTAATACTGTTAAGTTAGCACTTTTAAACATCCGTTCACTTAAAAACAAATCATTTCTAGTCAACGACTTAATATCCACAAACAACCTAGATTTTTTGCTTCTAAATGAAACGTGGCTAGAAGACAGCTGCAGTGCAACAGTCCTCAATGAAACAGCCCCTCCTAACTTTACTTTTATGAGTGTCTGCAGACCAGTCAGAAGGGGTGGAGGGGTCGCAGCTCTATTTAAAGATGTTTATCAATGTAAGCAAGTATCATTTGGTGATTATTTGTCTCTAGAATATCTGGGCATTGTGCTAAAAGGTGCACCACGCATCCTGCTTATCATTATTTATAGGCCTCCGAAATATTCTCCGGCCTTTATTGATGACTTTACAGAGCTGTTATCAGCAATCTCATCTGAGTATGACTGTTTTGCTATTGCTGGGGATTTTAACATTCACATTGACAATGCTGAATCCAGTACAACAAAAGATCTCATGTCTGTTCTTAACACTTTTGATTTGACACAACATGTACACGGACCCACACATGATCGTGGACACACTCTAGATTTACTCATCAGTAAGGGTCTAAACATTTCATCGATAGTTATTAAGGATGTGGCACTGTCTGATCATTTCTGTATTTTCTTTGATATATCAATCTCTCCTGCCATTGAAACTAGATCTGTCTCTGTCAAAAAGAGATGCTTAAATGAGAACACTAGTGTGCTGTTTATGAAGGCTATATCTCTAACACCAAGCATATCTGCAGACTCTGTTGATTTTCTCTTTGACTCTTTTAACTCAAAATTTAAGAGTGTAATTGATGATATTGCTCCTGTGAAAGTCAGAAAAAAGAGTGGCAAACAAAAAGCACCTTGGAGAAACTCAACAGCAGTGCAATTAATGAAAAGACAATGCAGGAAATCTGAACGCATGTGACGAAAGACAAAACTTGTAGTCCATTACAACATCTATAAAAACAGTCTTCGTGCTTTCAATGTGGAACTAGGCAAAGCTAGACAGACCTTCTTTTCAAATATTATAAATAGAAACATAAACAACACACGCACTCTTTTTGCTACTGTAGAGAGACTAACAACCCCCCCGAGTCACATTCCCACTGAAATGCTCTCAGACAGCAAATGCAGTGAGTTTACCTCCTTCTTCTCAGAGAAAATCATTAATATCAGAAATGCGATCGGCACATCGTTGAGTTGCTCTGAGGTGAGTCAGATGAGACCACAACCTTAGAAAGTTGTCATGACTGATTTCGAAGCAATTGATGGTAAAATTTTAGAAGAAATGGTACAGCACCTTAAAACATCAACCTGCGCCCTTGACACACTCCCCACTTCTTTTTTCAAAAGTGTGTTTAACTGTTTAGAAGCAGATCTCCTAGAAGTGGTAAACGCCTCACTTCTTTCTGGGACTTTTCCAAACTCCCTTAAAACTGCAGTAGTAAAGCCTCTCCTGAAAAAGAGAAATCTGGATAACTCCATACTGAGCAACTACAGACCAATCTCAAATCTCCCCTTCATAGGCAAGATCATTGAAAAAGTTGTTTTCAGTCAGCTGAACAAATTCTTGAACTCAAACGGATACTTTGACAATTTTCAATCTGGTTTCCGACCGCATCACAGCACAGAGACAGCGCTCATAAAGATTACAAATGATATTCGCCTCAATACAGATACAGGCAAAACATCAGTTCTGGTACTACTCGACCTCAGTGCTGCATTCGACACTGTTGACCACAACATACTTCTTGACAGGCTAGAAAATTGGGTTGGGCTTTCTGGAATGGTCCTCAAATGGTTCAGGTCATACTTAGAAGGGAGAGGTTATAATGTGAGTATAGTTTACCATAAGTCTGAGTGGACATCCATGACATGCGGAGTCCCACAAGGGTCAATTCTTGCACCACTCCTATTCAACCTGTACATGCTGCCACTGAGCCAAATAATGAAAAATAACAAAATGGCTTACCACAGCTATGCTGACGACACCCAGATCTACTTAGCCCTATCACCAAATGACTACAGCCCCATTGACTCTCTATGTAAATGCATTGATGAAGTTAACAGTTGGATGTGCCAAAACTTTCTTCAGTTAAACAAAGACAAAACCGAAATCACTACATTAGGAAACAAAGATGAAATTCTCAAGGTGAACGCATATCTTGAGGCTAAAGGTCTAAAATCAAAAAATCAAGTCAGGAATCTTGGTGTGATTTTGGAGTCAGACCTGAGTTTCAGTAGTCATGTCAAAGCAATAACTAAATCAGCTTACTATCATCTGAAAAATATTGCAAGAATTAGAAGCTTTATTTCGAGGCAAGACTTAGAGAAACTCGTTCATGCTTTTATCACCAGCAGGGTGGATTATTGTAATGGTCTTCTCACTGGCCTTCCCATAAAGACCATTAGAAAGCTGCAGCTCATACAGAACGCTGCTGCCAGGATTCTGAGCAGAACCAGAAAATATGACCATATCACACCAGTCCTCAGGTCTTTACACTGGCTTCCAGTTACATTTAGGATAGATTTTAAAGTACTATTACTTGTATATAAATCACTAAATGACCTAGGACCTCAATACATTGCAGATATGCTGATTAAATACAAACCCAACAGATCACTCAGATCATCAGGATCAAGTCAATTAGAAATACCAAGGGTTCACTCAAAGCAAGGAGAGTCTGCTTTTAGCTATTATGCCAGCCGTAGCTGGAAACAGCTTCCTGAACAGATCAGATGTGCTCCAACAGTAGCCACTTTCAAATCCAGACTCAAAACACATCTGTTTAGCTGTGCATTTACTGAATGAGCAATGCCACTGTACGTCTGACTGATTGCACCTTATCTTATACATTTACTCAATGAGCTCTGTGCTTTGTCCGAACTGCTTGCACTTTAATTATGTGTTTCAATTTAACCCCGTTTTATTTCTAGCTTTTAATTATTATCTTTTCTTTATTTTTATTTCCTTTTAATTCCTATTATAACTGTTATACTATATATATTTTTTTATTTTATTTTGTCATCTATGACTATTTTAACTTCATTTCTGTGTAAAGCACTTTGAATTGCCACTGTGTATGAAATGTGCTATACAAATAAACTTGCCTTGCCTTGCCTTGCCTTACCACTTGAACTACTCTTTGATGCTTTTTCACTCCCTCTCAGCAAATGATTCTTCGATTGTGATGATCATATTGATGATACTAAATTCTCTAATATCTTAGAGAATGCAATGAAGGATTGACCGTGCAATGGGGGTCTGCAAGAAGCTAATCAGCAGCTTAGCTCCTATAGTTGTAAAAAAAGAGGGATCTTGCAGAGGCACGGAAACAGCTGATTCTGCCTGAACACTCCCTTAATACAGAATGTCCAACCCGATGGGATCAAGGCAGGCCATGATTGACAGTCAAAGCACTAAATGGTTTAGCTCCCCACTACTTGAGCGAGCTCTTAACACATTATAGTCCTTCACGTCTATTGCCATCTCAAAATTCTGGCCAGTTGATAATATCTAGAATATGAAAATCAACTGCAATTTAAGACCCTTACTGTGCGTTCACACCGCCGCCAGCGAGAGCGTCAAAGTGGCCGGAAGTCATTCATTTTCAATGGGAGCCCGGCGGCGAGCTCCGGCAAGAGCGGCGCGGCGCGTCCTGGACGATTGGGCGTCGAGGAAAGTTGAAATCAGGTCAACTTTATGGTAATGAGCTATGACGCGGTTCGGCGGCAACCAATGGGAATGTAGAAGTGCTCCGCTTGAGATGATTCTAGAGAACGCAGTGCTGAAAACTTTGGTTCCGACCACATTAGTTCCCAAGCAAAATAGAGGAGAGGTTGATCACTGCTGGTGCGGCGGGTTTGATAAGAAGACGCGCAACATTATTTATACACCACACAAATGGCTTTTAATTGGTTTATTTCGTTAGCAAACATGTAACTATAACTGTTAAGTTCTTTCCATCGATCTGCTTCTTTTTAACTTTCACATTTAAATGATTTCATGAGGTTATATTATACGGTTATACCCTACCTGTGGTCAGTCTGCACAAATGCAGATCAACATGAGTGTTTGCTTTGCAGCCCCTTTAAATGCAGTTTTAAAAAAGACCAAGCATTCGATCTACGTCAGAGCGGCAGCGCGTCCACAAATCTTTCTACAGCATCGATGGCAGGGCGGCCAGAGCGAAGTTTGACGCTCTCGCCAGCGGCGGTGTGAACGCACAGTTAGACTTCAGTCAAACACTTTTTAAATGGGAGACCAATGAATAATCATCATACTCTATGGAAACATACAATAGCAGGTCATCAGAATAAAAATGATAGCTAACTCCATATTTCTTAAAAATGAACCCCAGGGCAACATATACAATGAAGTTGGACCAAGAATCGACCCTTGTGGAATCCCCCAATAAATATGAATAGATGATGAGGCACAGGTCCCGATCCTAACTGAGCATGTCCCGTCCTGCAAATATGAGGAGAAGCACTTAAAGGGCTACACCCTTGATACCCACATGATCTCTGAGATGCTTTATTGAGATGACATGATCTAGGCCAGTGGTCGGGAACCTATGGCTCACGAGCCACACCTGGCTCTTTGACAAAAATCAAGTGGGTTGCATGGTCTCTCACCCTTTACCAACAAATGATCAATAAAAATTGAGACCCATCAACAGAGATCCGCTCTCTGCAGAAAAAAAGCATCCAATTACAATTCCCTTATTATACAGCCTACCAAAATTAATGAAAAGTTCATGATAATAATATTCAAGTTGTACCGGCCGCTCGTGTACAGTGCCGTTCGCGAGTGTCACGAGTCACGACAGCAATCAACTAACCACTTAGGTTTCAGTGGTAACAGCTTCTGCACTGGGATTCAAGCTTGTTTGAGGTAACCGAAAATCATGTTTAGAACAGCAGCGAAAATGTAAAAGTAGGCTATATAAACTTTCACACACACAAAGAGGATTTATAACTCAACCTCACAGTGAAAGCCCTGCACAATTAATTCCATCCATTTTTTGTTATGGACCTAATAATTATTACTGTTGAAATTTTATTGAAAAACAGCATGTTTTTTCATAATAATTTTATATTATTTTTACTGTGGTTCTTTTGGAAAAATGCATTAACCCAAAATGAAAAAATGTCTCTTTGGTAAAAAATGTAGGCTATTTCAGGAACACTTGATAACTAAAGCTGCAAGCAGCGATGAAAGGGCCCTCGCACATGCACTGCCACCCGGTGGCCACAGGAAAACAGCGAATAGTGGGCGACATGCATTTAAGTGGGTAAATATAGGAGAAATATGGAAAAGTCACTTCAATGTGCCACACTTCCTGCTGCCAGAAGGTGGCGCAATGACTATAAATGAATATTGGCATGTAGTTGTTTTCAGGCCAGGACTATTATCAAACATGTGAAGTTTGGAGCAGATCGGACATTTTATGTCCGAGTTACAACAACTTCCTGTTTCATGGCGAAACATTGAAGTTTGTGAGGCCGCCATGGACACGCCCTTAAGCGAAAACTCAAAATCTTCACAATGTAACATCAAAGGCCTTTAGATTAGAGTGGCCAAATATGATGTTGATCAGGTTAAATCTCTAGGCGAAGTTGATTAAAGTACAATGTCTGGAAATGGCAAAATTTGCTACATTTTTGCAGAGAAAATTCAAAATATCTCACTTCCTGTTGGGTTTTCATATTTTGCACCCCGGTCTTTTTTGTAGGTATTGGGCTTTTACATGTGTCTACTAGGGATGCTCCGATCGATCGGCCGGAGTTCAGTATCGGCCGATAACCATATTTTATGACTCGATCGGTACTCACTAACTTGGCCGATCTCACGAACCGATCGCAATTTGATGACGTCATCGCGTGAGGGCGTACATGACGCGTGGGGTAGGTAGTAGAAAATATTCAAACTACAGCTTTGAAGGCAGAAGTGGAGAAGGTTTCCATGTGAACAGCAGTTGAATACGGGTCAGTCAGTCCTAAGGGATGGGCGAACGCCATTCGGAAGTATCGATATACAGTAGTTTGATACGAACGCATCTGAAAAATAGCGGAGTATGCAGAGTGAGCTGATGCAGGAAAAGTGCATGATACAATTTGTCCTAAACATGACACATGCTTTAAAATAACTGGTAAGATATTGTTAACACGTATAGTTTAAAGCAGCTTGCCCTGTCAGACGCTCTGAGAGATACTTGTGCTGACAGACAGATAAATACCTGCAGTGTTTAATGAGTTTGAAATGTGGTGCTTTCCTCAGTGCATAACTTACATTTCACAGGGATATTCTTCATCTGTAAATGTTAGAAAGTCGTGCAAATATGTCCATTCTGCTGTCAGGAGACGACAAGCCTTCTGCATGTGAATCTCCGCTAATATTCAGACTTCCGCAAGCGCCGCCACGCGCACGCGCGCCAAACTGACGGAGCGCAACAGAACGCAATCATTCTGACTAAAATATTTCTAAAATATTTGTTGTTTGACAATAAATGTGCCATTTGTAGAACTTTAAACCTACAAGTATGTATATTTTTATGAAAGTGACCATTATAATTGGGTAATCAAGTATAGGCTATGCTTTTGTTTTTATTTTTAGTTCAGTGAATTAAAAAACAAAAATTTTAATACATGCCTACATTACATTCACTGTATTTGTTTATAGCCTTCAATATCAGCATTGTTTTTAGGACATCATTGGGCTGGATGTGTGAAAAAATTATTATTAAAATAAATAGAGATTTTTTTTTAATCCAAATAGAAAAACAGAGAAAATACAGCCATATTAAGTATCCTTATATGCATAGTGTTATGCAGAAACCCCATTTAATAGGCATATTAAAATGTTCACTGTATAATGAATAATTTTTGTGATTATTTAGTACCCTGTTAAAACAATAGTTACATTACATAATTACCATAAAAATGTAACAAAAATATAATAAAAGCAACATCTATAGTTTTTATGTTTTCTTATCTGAAAAAAGGTTAACAGTGATCAGAGAGTTTACAAATCAGTGAAGCATTGGAATCGGGATCGGTATCGGCCGATCACCATGACAAGAAATCGGTACTCGGTATCGGCAGTAAAAATCCTGATCGGAGCATCCCTAGTGTCTACCGAATTACATACTCGTACATGAAATGTAGCTTGGACGGCGCTTAATTGAAATTTTGTAAGTGTCCCTATCGAGCCATTTTGCCACGCCTAATTCTGAAACCCATATCAGACTTAAATTTCCACCACTTCTGATGCGTGTGCAAAGTTTCATGAGTTTTCGAGCATGTTTAGGCCCTCAAAAAGGTGATTCATTTGGAAGAATAATAATAATAGGCTGTGCAATTCCAATAGGGTCCTCACACCATTGATGCTCGGGCCCTAATAATAAACGGAGCAATTCCATTACACACAATTACAAGCTGGTGTGGTGGAGCAGGAATGGCACTGAACTCTGCAGGAAGGTAGGGCTGTATCCAAAATCACCCCTATACCATTTGTAGTGGTGTCTGAAACTATAGTGAAAGTTATCACATGCACTCATTCGATCCCACAATGCACCGCAATAATGAGTGTACAACCGATATACACTCAACGGCTAGATAATACCCAAACACATTGATAACACACACAGGTCATTCCTGCCTTTTGTGATGTTTTACATCTCCCTATAATGTTTACACAAAGAGTTAATTTAAAAACTGTGTTTGATTTTCTACAGTTTATGTTGTGCAAAAGGCACTGAATACCAGGAATGACCCACATTGCAGGAACAAGCAATGGTCAGAAATTCAGCACGAGTGGGATTAAGAAAACACCACATAACCAGACTATAACCCACAGTCTGACCCAGGAGAACTGGTTAATCACAGACGCATCTCAAATCTGACACTCATCTATAACATAATAGACAAATACTGTCCTCTCAACTGTGTTCAGTTCTGTGTTTTCAGTTTTATTTCCTTTTAAAAGTTATTATTTTGAGGAGTAAAGATGTTTTAATCAGTATGCCTGGAAAGAAAGTAATGTTTACAAACCCTGATTTGACAAAAACAAATCTATTCTAGACAACAAATGCAAAGTTGATCACACATTTCAGGATTTGCTAAATAAATTAAGTTAGATATTGTTGCATACTTTAGTAATAGAAATTAAGGATTTTCATTGTTTATAATTCGGTTAAAATTCAGTTGATATTGGGTTTGAAAAAATAGCCATTTCTTTATAGTTTATCCTCATTTAATGAGTGTCATCATTGATTTGGTCACAAGTTACATCAATACAGATAAAGACAAGCATGAGGCAGAATGACTGAAGAAAGACTTTGAGAAGGAAACCAACCTGTTTGTTCATCAGTATCTTCATGTTTGACTCTGAATGTCTCTTCAATCTTCACGTCTTCACTCTCCTCTTTAATAAACGCGTCTTCACTCTCCACTTTAATAAACGCCATCTTTATAATAGTGTGTCACATGGATCTCAGTCGCTTCACCAGAAGTTTTTCTGTGTGTTTGGACACTGTCATGTTTTAGATGAGAATAATGAACAGAAAGAAAAACACATCCAAACTAAATCTCTGGGTGCGTCTCAATCAGCTCCCTAGTTCAGAAGTCAGCGCACTGGTAAGAGTGTCAGTCAGAGTGAGAGTTCATGGACTTTAATGACCTGATGAGACTAAAAACACTCAAAACTATCACTACAAATTAATAAAAGAACACAGATTATTCAAACAACTCATATTTAGGCATGTATGATTGACATGATTATATTGAATGGAACATTATCAGTTGATTTGTAGAAGTTGTCATTACACATGTTTGTGTTGTTGTTCTTGTTCATTTACTCTGGTGAACTGCAGGTTACAGACTGAATCATTTGAATCTGAATCGGTTTCGAAAAGCTCCGTTTCTCTATCATTACTTGCCAGAGAGCAAACAGCGGTTTATGATGAACTGACTCATAATATAAGGAGTGAAATGAGACGCACCTTTTCTGTTACTTGAGTGTTTACACACAACAACTGTTCATTACTTTATTTATGCACTTAACTCAAACAAACTATGTTCATTACTGTTAATTAAATAAATTACCATGCTAAGTAATAAAAAAAAAACATTTATAATTGTCTGAACGGGTTGTATGATTTAAACACTTTAAATTATTAAAAACACAAACCTTTCTTCAGCAGAATCACAGATAAGGAAGCGCGGCGCAGCCTTATGACGTCACGTCACCACGCCAAAATAAAAGTCCCGTTCACACGAAATAGAAATTCACATACAGAAAACACATTAAAATGATTAGATAAATGATTCAAAGGATAAATAGCAGATTCCCGAAGCTATCAACACCACTGATCCTTGGTGAAAAAAGTATACTTTATACTATTTCACATATATTCCCTTTTCAAACCTATATACTAACAAACACATTTCACAATACAACTTTTAAAGGGATAGTTCACCCAAAAACGAAAATTTGATGTTTATCTGCTCACCCCCAAGGCATCCAAGATGTAGGTGTCTCCGTTTCTTCAGTAGAACACAAATGAAGATTTTTAACTCCAACCGTTGCTTTGTGCCAGTTGTATAATGCATGTCAATGGAGTCTAATTCTATTAGAGTAAAAAAAAAACATGGACAGACAACTTCAAATTAAACCCGCGGCTCGTGACAACACATTGATGTCTTAAGACACAAAACGATCGGTTTCTGAGAGAAACCGAACGGTATTTATGCAAATATATCACCTCATATCAGACGAACACTTCAGCTCTCCAGACTGCCATCACTTCCTGTGAGTGAGGTCAAAATTCCGGCCGGGTCAAAGATATATACATAGATACCTCATTAGTGCCTGTGTGGATCGCTCGAATGAGGAATCTACGTATACATATTTATGACCCGGCCGCTATTTTGACCTCACTCACGGGAAGTGATGGCAGTCTGGAGAGCTGAAGTGTTCGTCTGATATGAGGTGATATATTTGCATAAATACCGTTGGGTTTCTCTCTGAAACCGATCGTTTCGTGTCTTAAGACATCAATGTGTCGTCACGAGCCGCGGGGTTTAATTTGAAGTTGTCTGTCAATGTTTTTTTTACTCTAATAGAATTAGACCCCATTGACTGTTCTACTGAAGAAACAAAGACACCTACATCTTGGATGCCTTGGGGGTAAGCAGAAAAACATCACATTTTCGTTTTTGGGTGAACTATCCCTTTAACACATAACACATAATTGTAATTTAGTATATTTTCTAAAAAATATATTTTTGAAAAATATACTTATTTTTCAAGTGTACTTATTTGAACATTACTTAATATATATTTAGTATATTTTAAACTATGCTCAAAATTGTCATTGTAACAATGTACTGAAAGTATATTCTAAAAATACATTATTTAATATATTTAAAGTTAAATTTGAGTATAATTTATAAATGTACTTATTCATGCTTTAAATTAATTTAATTACTTGGGCATATTTCTTTCAGAAAGAGCTAAAATGTATGACTAATGTGTTAAAAGCCCATTTTTAAATATGCAGTGTACAATTGGCAAATATGTTTAATAAGTTTACACTTGCAGATAATAATCATGTTACAATCGTACACACTGATCTATATTATCCCCACATTATACACATAGACTATAATACCCATCAAAAGAGAAGTCCTCCTTAGTAAGATAATGCAGACCTTAAACATATCTAAACTGATATGAAAATGTAAAATGTAAACAAAAACAAATTAGAAGATAAATCACAATAAAGTCTGTGACAGAAGGACCACCTCTCGTCGAGGAGCATTCAAGGGGACTTAAATATGCCATGTTTAATATTATTCTTTAATGTTTTTCTTTATTTTTGTGCCCTCTTCTTTTCTTTTTTTCTTCTCTTTTGTCTTTTTTAGTATTGTTCAATAGATTAAATTAAGTTTCTTTTACATTTCCTCTGTAAAAGCATTGAACCATAATTTCCTTTTTGTTTTGAAAAATTGTTTATATTTCTTGTATGTATCGACTTGTTCTGTTTGTTAATATTGCA
Organism: Gobio gobio; assembly: GCF_949357685.1. Lineage (NCBI taxonomy): Eukaryota > Metazoa > Chordata > Actinopteri > Cypriniformes > Gobionidae > Gobio > Gobio gobio. Next base: position 11,616,543 of record NC_137103.1, on the reverse strand, counting down.
ATAAAAAAAATTACAGCTCAGACAACATATGCTTACATGTTTATCACTTTTAGCAGTGTTTTATGTAACTTCAAAGGGTTTCCTGTAAAATGACACCAGTATTGTGTATTTAGACCACTGTATGTGGGTATGGGAAGCTTTTCAATTTGGGTCGGCCAAATCCAGGCGGAAATGGTACCAGAGTAATTTAGTGTAAATAAGTTACTTTGTGTAAAACAAATGCCAAAGTGATGCATATCTCCAGAAAGTAGAGAATCTAAGCTTTCAAATGGTTCCACATATGAGGTCAGAGGTCCTCCACAGACATTTAAAATTGAAAGTATATACATGATGATTTCATTCTGGACCCTGTGTACAGGGTCCGCAGAGTTTAAGTGGTTAAACGAGTCTTGTAAGTGCTTTTCTTGATTTCATCTTTATTAATTGTTTTGTATGAATACTGTTTTTGTTGTTATTTATGTATGAACTCTATGTGCTGCTGTCTTGAACGGGTCTCCCTGGAGAAGACTCCTGTGGAGTTCTGGAAGAATGTTTTATGAAGTGATGTGACCAAACTGGAACTTTTGGGACCCATGGATTAGCGGCATGTCTGGTGTAAAAAAGGCAAAGCTTATGAGCAAATGAACACCATCTCCAAGGTCAAACACGAAGGTGGTCCAGTCTTGTTATGGGGGTGATTTGCTGTTGCAGGAAGTGAAAATCTTGACTGTATGAAGGACATCATGAATTCTTTGAAGTATAAAGCCATTTTGGCAAAGATGGTGATGCCTTCGGTGCAGAGAATGAAGCCTGATGATTAATGGACTTTCCTGAAGGACAGCCATCCCAAAGTATACAGTGAGGAAAATAAGTATTTGAACACCCTGCTATTTTGCAAGTTCTCCCACTTGGAAATCATGGAGGGGTCTGAAATTGTCATCGTAGGTGCATGTCCACTGTGAGAGACATAATCTAAAAAATAAAAAAAATCTAGAAATCACAATATATGATTTTTTAACTATTTATTTGTATGATACAGCTGCAAATAAGTAATTGAACACCTGTCTATCAGCTAGAATTCTGACCCTCAAAGACCTGTTAGTCTGCCTTTAAAATGTCCACCTCCACTCCATTTATGAATCCTAAATTAGATGCACCTGTTTGAGGTCGTTAGCTGCATAAAGACACCTGTCCACCCCATACAATCAGTAAGAATCCAACTACTAACATGGCCAAGACCAAAGAGCTGTCCAAAGACACTAGAGACAAAATTGTACACCTCCACAAGGCTGGAAAGGGCTACGGGGAAATTGCCAAGCAGCTTGGTGAAAAAAGGTCCACTGTTAGAGCAATCATTAGAAAATAGAAGAAGCTAAACATGACTGTCAATCTCCCTCGGACTGGGGCTCCATGCAAGATTTCACCTTGCGGGGTCTCAATGATCCTAAGAAAGGTGAGAAATCAGCCCAGAACTACACGGGAAGAGCTGGTCAATGACCTGAAAAGAGCTGGGACCACCGTTTCCAAGGTTACTGTTGGTAATACACTAAGAAGTCATGGTTTGAAATCATACATGGCACGGAAGGTTCCCCTGCTTAAAGGGGTCATATAATGGTACATGCACTTTTACAAGTTGATTATACGGAAATGTGTGTTGGCAGTGCCTGGACACAACCATCCAATAATGATAAAAATCCATCCAGTGTTTTTTTTATCTCCTTATATGTTTTCCCCTGTCTCAAATCGAGCCGTCTGGCCATGTGACGTTACACAGTTGGAGGCCCCTCCCACGATTGTTGATTGACAGCAGCGTTTCAACACAGACCCGCCCTGAGCGAGCTGTCATCATGCCGCCATTGTTGATACTCTGGAGCAGAATGGCGTCTAAGCGATTGTGGTGTTCTGTTTTTGGGTGTAATAACGAACACAGCAGTCATTTTGATATTCCTAAATCCGAACCGCTGAAGACACAGTGGATGCTGAGTTTTGGTTTCGAAGGGAATATTCCCCCCAATCAACATCAATTGCGCGAATCATTTCTCAGCAGACTGCTTTATAAACGAGGGTCAGTATAAAGCAGGTTTTGCTAATAAGCTGCTCTTGAAAAAAGGATCGTGTTCCTACTGCACCTTCAGAAGAAGTGAGTGTAACGTTTTATGACCCTTTAATGTTATATTAATCTTTGCAAATCGCTTGCACGCTTCACGATGAATGAGGCTAAAGTTTACAGGGTAAGTTACATTACGGCATGCTTTCTGTGTATGATGTTCTCAATATAATTCATAATCCCACTTTATAATGAACAACGCGTTATGATTGTTATTACAAACTGTGTACGCGGGTGATAAAGTTAACGTGGTAACACTACACTAAGCTTATGTAGATGGTTTATAACGGTGTCTGTTACTGATTAAGAAGTAAATGTAAAAAAAAAATCGTATAACATAACATCAATCTGTCAATGAACTAACGTATACATCAGTAAACACATAGCATTCGTATCTCACTACGCTACCCTGCCAGTAAAAAGATAGATCAAAGTGACATGACGTTAACCAACCATTCAGAAACGTCCTGTTCGAACTTCGTTGGGTTCGTCATCTTGTTCCGGGTCCGACTCAAATTGATACGGTTGCTCAGATGTGTCCTCAGAGACTCCCGTTGCCATTATTTCTCGAAAATATACCCTCAACTGTTGTCAAGGCAACACTCCACGTGTGTTGTGGTGTTGTGTCGAACCGAACGCCCCACAGAGCAGAGGGGCGGGGTGAGCAAAGCTCATTATCATTTAAAGTCACATGCACTGAAATGGCTTGCTGAAAACAGAGCTGTTTTTGACCAAGTAAAATTAGTGTTTTCTTACAATACTAATGAGAATTTTTAATTAAAGTATATTACAAACTTTTCATTTAGACACTAAATAATCATATTAACTTGTACAAAAATGGTATTATATGACCCCTTTAAACCATCACATGTCCAGGCCCGTCTTAAGTTTGCCAATGACCATCTGGATGATCCAGAGGAGTCATGGGAGAAAGTCATGTGGTCAGATGAGACTAAAATAAACTTTTTTTTAAACTTTTTGATCATAATTCCACTAAACGTGTTTGGAGGAAGAAGAATGATGAGTACCATCCCAAGAACACCATCCCTACTTTGAAGCTTGGGGGTGGTAGCATCATGCTTTGGGTGTGTTTTTCTGCACATGGGACAGGGCGACTGCACTGTATTAAGGAGAGGATGACCGGGGCCATGTATTGCGAGATTTTGGGGAACAACCTCCTTCCCTCAGTTAGAGCATTGAAGATGGGTCGCGGCTGGGTCTTCCAACATGGCAATGACCCGAAGCACACAGCCAGGATAACCAAGGAGTGGCTCTGTAAGAAGCATATCAAGGCTCTGGCGTGGCCTAGCCAGTCTCCAGACCTAAACCCAATAGAGAATCTTTGGAGGGAGCTCAAACTCCGTGTTTCTCAGCGACAGGCCAGAAACCTGACTGATCTAGAGAAGATCTGTGTGGAGGAGTGGGCCAAAATCCCTCCTGCAGTGTGTGCAAACCTGCTGAAAAACTACAGGAAACGTTTGAATCATACATTGCGATTTCTGGATTTTTTTTTTTTTAGATTATGTCTCTCACAGTGGACATGCACATACGATGACAATTTCAGACCCCTCCATGATTTCTAAGTGGGAGAAAATAGCAGAATAGCAGAAAAATTGCAATAGCAGGGTGTTCAAATACTTATTTTCCTCACTGTATATCCAAATCTACTTAAGCTTGGCTCAGCTATCAGTCGTAGAATGTCCTTGAGTGGCCTATACTGTCTTCAGATTTAAATCTCATTAAAAATATTTGGTGGAATTTGAAGAAAACAGTGATAATGTGAAAACCAAAGATTATCAGTGATCTGGAAGCTTTTTCAAGGGAGGAATGGGCCAAGATTCCAGTAGAGACATGACAGAAGCTTCTCAGCACTTACAGGCAGTGTTTATTGGAGGTTATAAAGAATAAAAGATTCTGTACAAAATTTGACTTTTGGGGGTCACAAATGTTTAGAGCAGGCATTCTCAACCCTGGCCCTCAAGGGCCACTGTCCTGCAGAGTTTAGCTCCAACCCTAATCAAACACACCTGAACAAGCTAATTAAGTGTCACAGGTCGGAGCGGACCACCACTACCGGGAGTCTCGCTCCTCCCTAAGTTTCCACCCCGAGGAGGTCCCAAAAACACCCCAACGACCAAACAGACAAGAACAGGTACGTTAAAACAATATTTATTTATTTAAAAAGGTATGGGAAGGGGGAAAGGGATACTTTAAAAAGAAAGGCCTAGCTCTCTGAGACTGGAGAACTTTGCTTCCGAGCCGCTTCTGACCCTCTCACAGGAATGTGCGGATAGATCTCCCCGACTTCCTCCTCTTCTCCACACGCGAAGAATATCCAGAGCAGTCCACTGGCTCTCAGCTTTGGGCGTACAGGTGAGTATGCAGGAAGGTACACTGGACTCTTGCCTTTGGCGTACAGGTGAGTATACAGGAGGGTACACTGGGCTCTTAGCTTCGGGCGTACAGGTGAGTATACAGGGCGGTACACTGGGCTCTTAGCTTTGGGCGTACAGGTGAGTATACAGGGCGGTACACTGGGCTCTTAGCTTTGGGCGTACAGGTGAGTATACAGGGCGGTACACTGGGCTCTTAGCTTTGGGTGTACAGGTGAGTATACAGGGCGGTACACTGGGCTCTTAGCTTCGGGCGTACAGGTGAGTACACAGGGAAGTACCCTGGGCTCTTGGCTTTGGGCGTACAGGTGAGTATACAGGAAGGTACACTGGGCTCTTAGCTTTGGGCGTACAGGTGAGTACACAGGGAGGAACACTGGGCTCTTGGCGTACAGGTGAGTATACAGGAAGGTACACTGGGCTCTTGGCTTTGGGCGTACAGGTGAGTATACAGGGCGGTACACTGGGCTCTTAGCTTTGGGTGTACGAGTGAGTATACAGGGCGGTACACTGGGCTCTTAACTTTGGGCGTACAGGTGAGTACACAGGGAGGTACACTGGGCTCTTAACTTTGGGCGTACAGGTGAGTATACAGGAAGGTACACTGGGCTCTTGGCTTTGGGCGTACAGGTGAGTATACAGGGCGGTACACTGGGCTCTTAGCTGTGGGTGTACAGGTGAGTATACAGGTGAGTATGCTACGCTTGTAGCAGGAATGGATGCAACTCACAGACCCGTGGATAGCCGGACGTCAGGCCTTAGTGCGTCAAGGCTTAGGTGTCGAAGGAGGGCGTATTTGCACACAGCGGACTTCTAGCCTTCCTCACTAGGACAGACTTCTAAGGAACACGTTGACGTTGACTTCCCACACGTAGTAGAACAGTCCCACGACGACACAGAGCCTTTGGCTCACTCCTGCGGACTGGCGGCAGATAAACACACAGAGTTCCTTTTACAGTATACTACTTCAATGAACATTTAGGGAGAGATACAACACCTCTTCGCTTCTGACAAGCAGGGCAGATGTAAGTACAGGTCGAGGCTGCTACACGCTGGGCCTAGCGTGCCCACAGATGGTATTACCCAGGTGGGTAGATCGAGGTAGAGTGCCACACCCTGTGATGTGCTGCTCGAGTGGGCCAATCGCTTCCTTCTCCTCTCTTACAACAGCGGGAAAAGAGATCTGGACGAGGGCGGACACCTGAAAGCACTCAACAGACGTATAAGCGTACTCAGAGACAGCACATAAGCTCTTTCTACACAGCAGCCAATTCCAACTTCCCCTCCTTCGATACTCCACACAATATTCACAGCAAGCTCTTACTTCATACAGTTGCCACGCCACCACCAGGTGGGGGAAAGGGTTAATGAGTCACAGTCGGGTGTGTATATATATAACAGTCGCCCACCGTCACCAATTCACTTCCTCTAATGCAGGGCTTTCTCTTCAGTCTGGTGTGTGATCGCTGACAATATTGGCACAGCACAACACTACAATTCTTCAGGTGTGCACACATCAAAAAGACTCACCCACTGCACGCCACACGCTCACGGTGAATTAGGGTCAGGATCACCACGTTGGGCTGGGAAATAGGTCCTGGATAGTGGAAAGGGTCGGTGCGGAGGATGACCATATGAAAACGTAGAAACCACGACCTTTCAGCACACTCTTTCCTCTTCTCAACACGTTTCCGGTGACTTCTCAATGTAAACAATCTCTTCAAGGTAATAATACACATCAACACAAGCACTTCAAAAGGAATGTTTCAACCGACTTAACTCCGTGTTTTCTTCAGCCCAGTACTCTGTTTTGACTTCGCCCAGTCTGTATTATCCGCATCGATACGTCCCTCCAACACACTGATCGCCCCGTCTCACCTACAGCGTTTGCCAGAAATAAACCTCACCCTTGCTGTTCTCCGAATGCCTTATTTATACCCCTCCTCTTCCCTGCATTGCCCAATCACCAATCGCCATGTTCGTTCGCACACCTGTTCTTAATAAGCCCAAATTTTGGGTTGCCTGGAGTTACCGGAACTGGCTGTGTGTTTCATGGACAACGGTCCGGGCGGAAAACTTTGCAGGAGAGTGGCTCTCGAGGACCAGGGTTGAGAACTCCTGGTTTAGAGCCTATTTGATTTTTTTCCATTTCTCATCAACTTTACGTTCTCAGAATGATGATTATAATTGACAACTAAGGAAAATCCCAAATTCAGTATCTCAGAAAATTAGAATATTGTGAAAAGGTTCAATATTGAAGACACCTGGTGCCACACTCTAATCAGCTGATTAACTCAAAACACCTGCAAAGGCTTTAAATGGTCTCTCAGTCTAGTTCTGTAGGCTACACCTCCCCCACATCATGGGGAAGACTGCTGACTTGACAGTTGTCCAAAAGACGACCATTGACACCTTGCACAAGGAGGGCAAGACACAAATAGTGATGGGCAGACCGAGGCTTCGTGAAGCACTGAAGCAGTTGAAGCAAATGTGCCATATTGTTTCGAAGCTTCGAATCAATCTGACACCCGTCTCTACGGCGCCATCTAGTGGTCATTTGCATGTGTTGATCTGAAATACCTTGACAATGATCCATGTAAAAAAAATTGTTTTTAACATCTGTCTGACAACTACATGATCTTGGTTTTGTAACCTCTAGCCTCGTCATTGTAAAGAAATATATATATTTTGTTTGTTATACAAAATGAACATTAATAAAATAAATAAAGCCACAATGTGTCACATTTGTCACAAAACATTTTTATTCAAAAATATTAATTGCTCTGCTGTTGAAGGACTCAGCCGACTTCTTTTTTTACATATAATTTCTCCAGCCTTTGAAAAAATCCTCTCACAAGGGACACTTGTTGCTGGCATGCACAAATATTTTTGGATGATGTAAATACATGGATGATGTATTGTTGCAGAAGGCTAGCTGCCTATCACAATACACACATCTCACTTTATTTGGTGCTTCCAAATGGAAATGCTCCCACACCACAGATGTACGACATCTCTTGCGTGCAGCCTCCATTTTTATATATTCTATTAATATATCTATCTATATATCACCTATGAATCTATATCTATATAATTCTATATATCTAACTTATGCTGTGCTATCTATCTGTCACTATCTAACTTAGCCTATATGAATGTGTCACTAAATCTATCCTAACTATATGTCACTGTCTATACCTATCAGTCAATATATCTAATTTAAATCTAGCCTAAATATAACTAACCAAACCGCACTATAAATCTCACTGCTATCACAAAATCACTGCTATCACAAAATCACCCTCCTCTCACAAAAACCCACGAGGTGAAGATGGATTTACTTCACTTTTAAACTGTGGGGAATTAGTTTCATACAGATGTGTGACTGTGTGGTTTGTTCCCGCCCCCTTTAATCAACGCAGTTTCGACAGGCGCCACCTGATGAAACACTCTGAAGCTTCATTTAGCCATAGTCACGTGACATGGGTGTTTCGAATCACAGTTCGGAGCAGTGTTTCGAAACACCTGCGCTTCGGGATCTCGGCAAAGCTCCGAAACGTCTGTTTCGCGTTTGCCATCCCTAGACACAAAGGGTCATTGCAAAAGAGGCTGGCTGTTCATAGAGCTCTGTGTCCAAGCACATTAATAGAGAGGCGAAGGGAAGGAAAAGATGTGGTAAAAAAAGTGTACAAGCAATAGGGATAACCGCACCCTGGAGATGATCCTGAAACAAAACCCATTCAAAAATGTGGGGCAGATTCAAAAAGAGTGGACTGCAGCTGGAGTCAGTGCTTCAAGAACCACTACGCACAGACGTATGCAAGACATGGGTTTCAGCTGTCGCATTCCTTGTGTCAAGCCACTCTTGAACAACAGACAGCGTCAGAAGCGTCTCGCCTGGGATAAAGACAAAAAGTACTGGACTGCTGCTGAGTGGTCCAAAGTTATGTTCTCTGATTAAAGTAAATTTTGCATTTCCTTTGGAAATCAGGGTCCCAGAGTCTGGAGGAAGAGAGGAGAGGCACACAATCCATGTTGCTTGAGGTCCAGTGTAAAGTTTCCACAGTCAGTGATGGTTTGGGGTGCCATGTCATCTGCTGGTGTTGGTTCACTGTGTTTTCTGAGGTTCAAGGTCAACGCAGCCGTATATCAGGAAGTTTTAGAGCACTTCATGCTTCCTGCTGCTGACCAACTTTATGGAGATGCAGATTTCATTTTCCAACAGGACTTGGCACCTGCACACAGTGCCAAAGCAACCAGTACCTGGTTAAAGGACCATGGTCTCCCTCTTCTTCATTGGCCAGCAAACTCGCCTGACCTTATTGTGAAGAGGAAGATGCGATATGCCAGACCCAACAATGCAGAAGAGCTGAAGGCCACTATCAGAGCAACCTGGGCTCTCATAACACCTGAGCAGTGCCACAGACTGATCTCCTCATGCCACGCCGCATTGCTACAGTAATTCAGGCCAAAGGAGCCCCAACTAAGTATTGAGTGCTGGACATGCTCATACTTTTCATGTTCATACTTTTCAGTTGGCCAAGATTTCTAAAAATCCTTTCTTTAAATTGGTCTTAAGTAATATTCTAATTATCTGAGATACTGAATTTGGGATTTTTCTTAGTTGTCAGTTATAATCATCAAAATTAAAAGAAATAAACATTTGAAATATATCAGTCTGTGTGTAATGAATGAATATAATATACAAGTTTCCCTTTTTGAATGGAATTGGTGAAATAAATCAACTTTTTGATGATATTCTAATTATATGACCAGCACCTGTATAAAAAATATTTAATATATATAATATAAATAAATAAATAAATATAAATATATATACACTTATGTTCACCTGTTCTGCTGCTTCCCGTTGGTCTTATTCACTCTCCCAGTAATTTAGTAACCAGTGAAGGGTCGTAACAGGGACTCTTTAACAAAGAACACAAACAGGCGCTCACATTGTGTTTTTATTACACGGATCACAATTTAATTGTCTTTCTCTAGAGTGAATGCGCAGATGATTGTTGAAATCGCTCCTTTATCTAAACCTCTTCTCAAACGGAGTAAAACTGCTATTTCTTTTCAGAATGAATTTCCAAATGACGTTTCAGGTTTGAGTGATATGAGAAACTCTTCTCACACTGAACACACTTGTAAGGCTTCTCTCCAGTGTGAACCCTTATGTGAATCTTAAGGCTTCCTCTAACTGTGAAGCTCTTTCCACACTGAGGGCAGGTGAAAGGCTTCTCTCCAGTGTGAATCCTCATATGATGATTAAGGTGTACTTTATATCTGTAGCTCTTCCCACACAGTTTGCAGGTGAATGGCTTCTCTCCAGTGTGAACTGTCAGGTGGACATCAAGTTCTTTTTTCTGTTTAAAGTTCTTTCCACACTGAGAGCATATGAACGGCTTCTCTCCAGTGTGAACTTTCATGTGAATTTTAAGATTTCCTTTTAGCTTGAAACTCTTCCCACAGTGTTGGCAAGTGTGAGGCTTCTCTCCAGTGTGAACTCTTAAGTGGGCAATAAGGTTTTTATTTTGTGTGAATCTCTTTCCACACTGAGGGCATATGAATGTCTTCTCTCCAGCGTGGATGTCCAAGTGGACTTTAAGGGTTTTTTTCTGTGTAAATCTCTTTCCACACTGAGGGCATATGAATGGCTTCTCTCCAGTGTGGACGTTCAAGTGGACTTCAAGGCTGTCTCTTCGATTGAAACTTTTTCCACACTGTTGACAGGTCAAAGAGCTCTCTCCGGTGTGAATTCTCAAGTGGACTTTAAGGTTTTTTTTCTGTGTAAACCTCATTCCACACTGAGGGCATATGAATGGCTTCTCTCCAGCGTGGATGTTCAAGTGGTCTTTAAGGGTCTCTTTTCTTCTGAAACTCTTTCCACACTGTTGGCAGATGAAAGGGCTCTCTCCAGTGTCAACTCTCATCTGTGAGTAACTAAAAGATTCTTGACCAGTCATGAAATCATGACATTTCTCATACTGATCTTTCTCTTCCATTTCATTCAGTTCTTGACTCTCCTCTTTCAGCTCCATCAGGTCTAGTGTGAAAAGAAACAAAAACATGTTAACACCATTTAGACATGTAAAATGTTCCTAGCATTTTTCCTGCTCATTTGCAGGGTCTGCTTCACACACACCTTTGATTTGGCACAGGTTTTACCCCTGATGCCCTTCCCGACACAACCCAGCACAGAGTGCTTGAACACATTCCCACTCACACACAATCTTACAACTTGGCATCCAATCCACCTGACCTGCATGTCTTTGGAGCCACCGTGCCGCCCTAGGTATGTAAAACATCAAATCCGACAATAATGTTTGCTGAATTCTATACCCACTAAACAACGGAGAAGGTGTAACCAATAATCTCAGGACCTCTTAGAAATATTGTTATTTCTTTGCTTTCTTTAGGACACATCCCAAATACTTTCAAGCTGGCAGTTATCAAAGCCCTTATAAAAACCCAGAGTAGAGCACTGGATAAGGATCCTGTAGTTCCCAACACAAATCTTGCGAGAGCAGGCAGTTTTATCTTCGCTACAGGTGGAAGTGTGAGGTCAAAAAATATACCACAGGTCCCGGGATTTAACAAGAACACACACTAAAATGTAGACGTGACCGGACACTGAATGACTCTGAAGGGAGAACTTAAGTAGAGACTCAAACAAGATAATTAATGAAACACAGCTGATACAAACAATCTCATGACGGTGGCCATGGACACTAAACAGTGGCGGGAAAACAAAGAAACACAGGAACTGATGAAAAAAAAAAAAGTCTGTGAAAACTGAACATAGTGGTCACATTACTCCCCCCATCCAACAAGGTGCGACCTCGTGCCATAAATGAAGAAAGAGCAGAGGGAGGGATGGAGGGGGTTTTGGAGGTGGACGGGGAGATGGTGAGGTGATGATGAGAGCAGGCAGTGGAGATGTGATATTGGTGAGTGTACAACGATCCAATGGCCGCCATGGCAAAAACAGTCTGCTGGCACAGACCCAGAGCTTACCAGTGCTGACAGCCCACAGAAGAGTAGAGGCAGGGAGGAGCCAAGATTATGTTGTGGCTGATGTCAGCTGGCGGACGACCGCAGGAGACGAGGCCGATGGAAACAAGTGGCATGGAAACAACTAGGCGATGCCACAACGATAAGCCTTGGAGGCAAAGCCAGAATACCGAGGGCTGAGGTGGAGCCGGTGTGACGGAGGACAGAGGCGAGGTTGATGGGAAGGAGAAATCCGCTGCAGCCGTAGGGGTGGAGGGATGGAGCGCAGTAGACAGCCCGAAGGTCCGTGCCAGAAGTAGAGTGACGACTGACAAAGGGGGAGCCGGTGGGACGAGGGAACCCGGTGATGCCGCAAGGCTGAGTGTCTCCAGTTGAGCTGAAGGTGGGAGGAGTCATGGCGGAGTCGTCAGGTCGAGATGAAGCAAAAAGAAACAGAGGCCAGAGGCTCGACATCGCAGGGCTGTAGACATCTGGCACCGGCAGGACTGGAGGATTGGCTGAGCTTCGCAGTGCCACTAAACTTGACAGAACAATGCCCCTGGTCAGACTCACGATAGAGCTCCACTTTCAGGGCAAGGGTCAGCTCTGTCCTCTTCTCCTCGGGCTCTGGCTGATGTGCCGTGGCAGGTGGTAGCTCTCCGTCTGCGGGGGGCTCACACCAGTTCTCCCTGGTTGATGGTGATGATTTTGGCTCTAGGTCTGGCTGTGCTCTGGACCGGGGCAAAACACTCTCCAGACACATAATGACGGCATCCCTCCAGGTAAGTTCAGAGATGTCTGGGAGGTCAACATGATCGTGGTAATTGGCCCTGATCCAGAACAGGTTCTTCAGGGTCTCGTCTCGTCGTCGTCGATTATTTTTTAGCAATGTAATGTATCAGGCACAAATTACATTTACAGTCTGTATCCAATATATTTTTTATACCGTTGACAGTGTTAAAAATGGTGTCACGTGGATTGTTATATGTATGGAAATGATATGCAGAAGAGGTTATGCATAGTAAAACTAGGCGTTGTAAGCTCCATATATGGTGATTTCGGGGAGAAGACAGGGTGGAGATGCACATACAACGCACAATCTCCTAAAAACAAAAAACCTTATACAGATGGCGAATTATTCAAGGAAACAGTGGCCATTAATGCAGAGACTATTTTCAAGAATTTCAAAAACAAAGACGACATAAAAGCCACACTCCGTGCTGTACCTCTCGGTCCTGCATCAGTGACAAGGATGGTGTTATTCCATCTTATATACCCTGCAAATTAAAAATGTAGCTAACTCTTTTATGGATGATTCTCAGTAAGAACAAAAAACATGAGATCTCCAACAGTATTTCAGTATTTCAATATTTCTCCAAGTTTTATTTTTGACTGCTAGCACTAAAAATACAGCCATGTGATATTTGAGAAAGCAACCAATAATCTGGTAATATTTATGACAACCATTCTGTAGAGGTTTTCTTGCAGGTTAATTAAAAAAGGTTACAAAGCGTTGTACCTTAACAATTTTACGTTAAAAAAGCAGAGTTCTTTCTTTTCAAGACTGTACTGCTTTTTGTACTGCTTTAATTTTAATGGATGTTTTCTAGCAGATGGCACCGCAAGCTCGTGCAGCGCTAACAGAATACGTACCATTTGTGCGTGTATTTGAGGATGTAATATTCTGCAGTCAATTTTTAGTAATTGTTTAAGGCAATTTCACGATTTCAGTCATCATACACTAACCAGCAACAACCCCCTTTCATAAAGCGCACGCCCCTCACTCTAAGTTGGTCGCTATGTTGATTTTACATGAGCATAGACGGACGGGGGTCACACAAGTGGCGTTCCATACGCAGGACTCATTATTCGTCTTAGCCAATCACGTTGACAGGAAAAAATAAACATAATGTAGCGACGGCAGGTTTAGGGAAAATAGCGCAGTAAAAGTACCGATACATCACTTAAAGGGATAGTGAAAATTAGCCCATAATTTACTTACCCTCAAGTCATCCTAGGTGTTGTTGTGCACTTCTTTTGTTTCTTGAAGTAGAGACCAGGAGAACTTGGATAGGTTTTTTCAGCAGGATTCTTTATTGAGAAAAACGTGCTGTTCTTCAGCTGAGGTCATCAAGTCTCACTAAAGGAGTTGTACCTTGTAATTTATCTACATTTCAGGAGGAGGGATTATACAGCAGGGGAGGAGACACTCTGAACCATTGATTCCATTGAATCAGCATAACTATTCGCATGCTGATACTGGCCAGGAACTCCAATTCCAAGAGCCATCCCAGAGCCATTAAAGGTCCTGTTCTTCGTGATCCCATTTTTCAAACTTTAGTTAGTGTGTAATGTTGCTGTTAGAGCATAAATAATACCTGTAAAATTATAAAGCTCAAAGTGCAATGCCAAGCGAGATATTTTATTTAACAGAAGTTCCCTTTCAAAGCCTACAGCGAACGGCCGGTTTGGACTACATCCCTGTACATCCTGCTTTAATGACGTCAGTAGAACAGTTTGTCGACTAACCTCCGCCCACAAGAATACGCGAAAAAGGGGGCGTGATCTTGTTGCTCCCTCGTGGAGAAGAGGAAGTGTTGCGTTCGGTTCGGTTGCGTTTGTCGCCATGTCGTTCAGACGCTGTTATTTTCATCCCGGAGTCAAATCACCTTTGTTTGGCCTTCAGGGGCTGTAGTTTGAGCGCGTTCATCTCCCCGTTATGGTAAGAGGCGTGACCTTTCCGGGCAACGTGCCCTAAGCTGCTGTCGAATCACAACACGGGAACCGCTGGCACAATCAGAACTCGTTACGTATTTCTGAAGGAGGGACTTTTATAGAACGAGGAAATTCTCAGGCCGTTTTGAGGACAGTGAAAACAGCGCTATACAGATAAGTAAATTGTGTGAAAAATACTGTGTTTTTTTACACATGAAACATGAACACGTTATATTGCACACTGTAAACACAATCAAAGCTTCAACAAACCACGAAAAACAGGACCTTTAAAGACAAATGGTGTTCATTTTACTTACAATGAAGAGAACAGGAACTGGCCGGGAAGATACAGGTTTTGGGAAAAACCGCCCAGACAGAGTATCACTAATCCTAATCCCAATCAGCCAAACGATATTGTGCTCTGAGCTTGTTATGCTAAATGGTCAGGAGGTGCATAAAGACAAAAGACTTAATGTCTCCAACCCATGGGCTGATTAACTTGATCATGTTAGAATGTAGTCAATCTTTACCTTAAACTGTACCACAATATATTTCAAACATTAATACATTTGTAATCTTACAGTGTTTATGACATTATTCTTTATATTACAAAAGTCCAGGCTAATCCAAGCATTAGAATTGGATTCATAGTCGCTCTGTTTTTGAAGTCCATAAAAAGTGCATCTGTCTGTCAAATAACTGCTCCATGTGGCCCTGGGGTGTTAATAAAGGCCTTCTGAAGCGAATCGATGCGTTTGTGTAAGAAAAATATCCATATTTAAAACTTTATCAATTAAACTTTTGGCCGACCGCCTTCCCTGTTCCATTTATGGAAAAATTGTTGAAAGTTCCCCTGCTGATCGAAAGACTAACGCGAACAGGTCCGCTCGTCATGACGTCACGTACGCATCTTGAGTTTCACTTTCAACATTCAACACTTTTCCACGGAAGGCGGTCGGCCGAAAGATTACTCCGATTTTATTCGTCTGAAAGAAGAATGTCATATACACCTAGGATGACTTGAGGGTGAGTAAATTATGGGCTAATTTTCATTTCTGGGTGAACTATCCCTTTAAAATGTACTCAAGTAAAAGTACACTGTTTTTAAACTACTTAATAAAGTACAATTCCTGATAAAAACTACTAAATTACAGTAACGGGAGTATTTGTAATTCGTTACTTTACACCACTGTGTAATGGTCGTCATGACAACCGCGACGGTGCAGTGCCACAGGCGGTAGTGTTCACATGACATCACACACACTATGACAGGTATAAAAAATAGTTTTTTATAGAATATAACATTTGCAATAGCAGTTGCTATTTACAACATGTACCTTTTAGCTGTAGATGTATATTTTTTTTAGAGTAGCCTGTAAAATAGCTAATTCACTAATTCTACTTTACACGCCATAAAATGGCATTTCCTTTAGATTAGCGAGTTTGAGAGCGGCAAAATCCAGTTTATTCTGCATTCAGCAAATTAATTTTGTGTTGAGCAATGGACCTTGTAGTAGGACCAAATACTACATTGCCGATCTGGGATCATTTTGGATTTGTGCCTAATGAAAAAGGTGAACCATTAAATAAGAATGAAGCATATGCCGGGTTTGTAAAAACAAAAATGGGGGAACACATCAAATCTCAATCCAATCTGGGGGAACACATCAAATCTCAATCCAATCATGTCACTCATCTGCGTTTGTACAAGTTATGTCCCGTGAACGCAAACGCCCAGCTGGTGGTCAGGTTGGTAATGGAGAGGCTTTCGCCAAACAGGCCAAATACAAACGAAAGAGTGACAAGTGGAAAATTCTGACGAGAGATGTGGCAACGTATTTGGTGGTGGAGAACGCGCCGCTCCGCACTGTGGTGAAACCAGTCTTCAAAAAAATGCTCCAGTCGTTCGACAAACAGTATGAATTGCCAAGCAAGAAAAATTTTCGAACACTGTAATTCCCCAGTTATTCGTGGAAACTAAGCAGAACATCATCGCTGAACTCCAATAAATTGTTTTCTTTTCCACCACTAATCTGAAGAGCAGGTGTCTGCAGACTTCGTTCACACCCGAAAGACAAACTGAGGATAATTTATCTGAATCTCTCCGCTGTGCATTCAAGGAGTGGGGATTAAATGAACAAAAGCTTGCATGCATCACCACAGATAACAGGGCCAATATTGAAGCCGCTGTTAAGAAATTACAATGGCCATGGCTGAACTGTTTCGCCCACAGTCTTAACCTGGCCGTCAATGACAGCCGAGGACAGCCAGGGCCCTGGGTTTGTGCCGAAATGTTTGATACTGGTGAGTTAAAAGAATTATTACATAATATAAAAAACTCTTTAATATTTCCGCATTTCAATTAGTAAAATTCCATCAAATTGAACTGAATAATATTTTTCATATTTTAATTGAATAATCCTTACATTTTTCAACTGAATAAACGTTGAGAAAGGGGGAATGTTGAGTAAAAGTAATTTTGAAGCGTGTGGAATTGTTAATTACATTTAGAGGTGGGCAAGATCGAGTAGGCCAACTTTTTTCAATCAAAAAGTGATTCAAAACACTTGAAAAATAACAAAGCTTTATAGTTTTTATTTAGATTTATTTATATATATATATATATTAGGGCTGGGTAAAAAATATTGATTTCTCGATTTTAATCGATTCTCACTTTTACAAAACAATATCGATTCTTAAATCCCAAGAATCGATTAGTCTATTTATTTATTTTACGAAATTCAAAAACATAAATACCGTTTTGGCGCTGTGGCATGAGATCGCTCTGCCGCAGCTCAGCTCAAGAGAACCGGCAGCACGACGCAAACATGAACGGATATTCTCTTCCGCCTTAATACCAGTAACAGCGCGAAATAAACACGAATGAACTTCTGAAAGTGTGTTAAAAGATACAGGACAACTTACCGAAATCCGTATCATGTCACATAGAATCGCTCAATCAGTGTTTCAACCGCAGAAAGATGTCAGTAAAACGGCTTACAAGTAAACAATGTCACGTAACGTCAGTTACCTCAGAAAAACCATATCCAGTGTCCATAAACTCATTAGTCAGCTAGAAAAATTAACTCTAGAGAGGAGCATTTTGCTAATTATATGCACCACATTACATAGGATATTCATTGTCAATGTTCTTCAATATTTAATAAATCTGGCAAGTTTTTATGCCACCCTTTAAATGTTTATATTTCAAAAAAACTAATTGGAGTAGAATTATGATTATGTAATTGTAAAGTTAATATAACTTTATTATTATATAAAATAAAAAAAACATAATTTAGTGTCATTTAAGTGTTTGCATACAAATCAGTTAATTTTTACCTTCAATATTAGTAGGCTAATGTACAACCCCAAATCAGAAAAAGTTGGGACAGTATGGAAAACGCAAAAAAAAAAAAAAAAAAAAAAAGTGATTTCTAAACTTACTTTGACTTGTATTTCATTGCAGACAATATGAACACAAAATATTTCATGTTTTGTCTGGTCAACTTCATGTCATTTGTAAATATGCATCCTTTCCTGTCATTCAGACCTGCAACACATTTTAAAAAAAGTTGGGACAGGAGCAATTTAGGGCTAGTAATGAAGTAAAATGGTTAAATAATGATGTGATTTGAAACAGGTGATGTCAACAGGTGATTGTAATTATGATTTGGTACAAAAGCAGCATCCAAGAAAGGTCTAATCCTTTAGGAGCAAAGATGGGCCGAGGATCGCCAGTTTGCCAACAAATACGTGAGAAAATTATTGAAATGTTTAAAAACAATGTTCCTCAAAGAAAGATAGGAAGAGATTTGGATATTTCACATTCAACAGTGCATAACATAATTAAAAGATTCAAGGAATCTGGAGGAATTTCAGTGCGTAAAGGACAAGGGCGCAAGCCTAAGCTGAACAACCGTGATCTCCGATCCCTCAGGCGGCACTGCATCAAGAATCGTCATTCATCTATAAGTGATATCACCACATGGGCTCAGGACTACTTTGGCAAACCTTTGTCAAGTACCACAATACTTAGTTACATCCACAGATGCCAGTTAAAACTGTACTGTGCCAAAAGG
Source organism: Gobio gobio (assembly GCF_949357685.1). Taxonomy (NCBI): domain Eukaryota; kingdom Metazoa; phylum Chordata; class Actinopteri; order Cypriniformes; family Gobionidae; genus Gobio; species Gobio gobio. The sequence goes on along the minus strand of NC_137103.1, from coordinate 11,598,271 downwards.
AAGCCCTATGTTAACAGTGTCCAGAAGCGCTGTCGACTTCTCTGGGCTCGGAGGCATCTGGGATGGACCATCACACAGTGGAAACGTGTACTGTGGTCAGATGAATCAGTATTTGAGGTATTTTTTGGGAGGAATGGACGCCGTGTGCTCCGGACCAAAGAAGAAAAGGATCATCCAGACTGTTTCCAGCAACAAGTCCAAAAGCCAGGGTCTGTCATGGTATGGGGTTGTGTCAGTGCCCTTGGCAAAGGTAACTGACACTTCTGTGAAGGCACCATTAATGCTGAAAAGTACATAGAGGTTTTGGAGCATAATATGCTGCCTTCAAGAAGACATCTTTTCCAGGGATGTCCATGCATATTTCAACAAGACAATGCAAAACCACATTCTGCACACATTACAAAGTCCTGGCTGCGGAGGAAGAGGGTACGGGTGCTTGACTGGCCTGCCTGCAGTCCCGACCTGTCTCCAATAGAGAATGTGTGACAACGAAGACCCCGTACTGTTGCCCACCTTAAGACTTGTTTGCAGGAAGAATGGGACAAAATTACACCTGAAACACTTCATCACTTGGTGTCTTCAGTCCCTAAACGTCTTTTAAGTGTTGTGAAAAGGAATGGCAACATTACAAAGTGGTAAATGCTTTACTGTCCCAACTTTTTTTTAAATGTGTTGCAGGTCTGAATGACAGGAAAGGATGCATATTTACAAATGACATGAAGTTGACCAGACAAAACATGAAATATTTTGTGTTCATATTGTCTGCAATGAAATACAAGTCAAAGTAAAAAAAAAAATTATTTGCGTTTTCCATACTGTCCCAACTTTTTCTGATTTGGGGTTGTAGTATCAACTGACTCCCATAGTTTACAACATTAGTTAAAAATTAGTTTTCCTTGAGAAAATGTTCCATGTATTATACCTGATACAAATCCAAAATAATCGATATTGAATCGAATCGAAAGCTTGTGAATCGAAATCGAATCGAATTGTGAAATTTGTGTCAATACCCAGCTCTAATATATATATATATATATATATATATATATATATATATATATTCTTTTCTTTTTTTTCAGGGCTTGGCATTAACGCTTGTTCGGGACAAGTAGATTTTTTGGAGGGGCAAGTGAAAGAGAATTTTTAAAGAGCCTGATTAAAACGTTAAATAACAAAAAATAACCAGGGAATCACCAAATGCAAGAATGATTCTGCATTCAGTTAGTGTAAGTGGCCATCCATAGTGGATAATAGTATAATATATAATGAACTGACAGCAACAAGGTTGCGCTGTTGACGCTCGTGCAGCCTCTCGAGGAGGAATCGAAACAAATGAGTGCTGCTCAAACAGAGAAACTCAGTTAACATATTGCGGTAAACATTCAAAATGTGACGTTTTTACATTTATAACATATGATACAGTTAAACAACATCACACAGCCAAGAGTGCTGTTTTCCTAAATACCATCATGACTGAAAATGTCACTGATTTCCTATGACAGTTCCATAAACAATTAATTAATATAAGTCACTTACATTTTATATGCGATATTGACTGATTTTGTTCTATTTCAGCAGCGAAAATATTTCCAAACACTGTCACTCATGTCAGAAAGTTAGTAACTTTAGTAAATTATGGATCAGCGCTGACTCGAGACGCAAACCATTTAGAACGATTCAGTCTGATTTGGCAAGTTTATTTTGTTTGTATCTGAGAGTTCTGAATAAACACGAGTCCCAGTCACGCCGAGCCCGTCTTCCTCCTTATTCTACCAAATTTGTAACACATGTAATGTACCATTACAGCTGTCGAGATGAACGAGTTACGAGTAAGTGTTGATTATAGCATTATTTTTAGATATTTTCCTATCATATGAAAAGCATCAGTGACGCGCATTGTGTACACAGCTCAAACTAAGACAACGGCGTGGTAATCGAATGTAATCCAGTTTATTGTGGGGAAAGCTGGCTAGCCTAGCCGGATACCCTCACGCTTACCCCCCTTCTGCTTAATCTCACGCCGCGTTTGGTGCCTCCGCTGTGGGCCAGATGCAGTACTGGGGGTCGGGGATGTTGAAGGCCGACCGGTCAGTGCAGCCCGAGCCTCGGCGTGTGTGAGGTTTATCTCTAAAGAGATGCGAGTCTGCCGATGTTGAGCAGAAACTCATGACTGTATTACTACATATCAGAAATCACTGATCACAGATCAGAAGGAACTGAAAAAAGACTTCTGTTTTCATTTGTACATCCAAACACTGAGAATCTGCCAGCATTCACTCGTTCAAAAGCCATGATCTCTCGAGGACAAACAAATATGGCGCTCGCATGGGCGTGCCGAATTCTCTGGGCGGAGGAAAGGGAGGTAACTGTTCCTGGTATGATGTCATAACAGGAAAATTCAAGATCAGCTCGTCTGTCATTTCCTCAAAGGCAGAAAAAGACAGACAGAACTCGGTTTACACCCATCAAAATTTCTAGCCACTTGGGGACAATATTCAGGCTAGGGGAACTCATATTAATGTTGAAAAACCTCATAAAATGAAAATTTCATGCCATGGGACCTTTAAGAAAACTTGGTTTGTAACAAAAATTGGTTTGTAATTTTGGTCTCTATATACAGCACTGTCCCACGCGATGGGGAAGCAAACAAAAAATGATACAGAGAGTTTTGGAGCAAGCGCCCGTATTTAAAAGAGCACTGGATGACCGATGACATCAACACCTTAACCTGGCATGGCAGGACATTGCAGTCCTTGAGTCGATAAACGCAACACTTAAGTCAGTTGCAGAATTCACAGATATTTTATCGAATGAGAAAGTTGTTACTGCATCATCGGTTAAGCCTGTGCTGAGCCTGCTAACCAATGATCTCCTGGACCCTTCGCCAGAAGATAGTGAGCGGACAAAAAAACTCAAAGTAAAGATGATCGCTGTCTTGGATGATAAATACAAAGACCAAGACTTATATACCCATTTATTTAACTTTAATATCTCTGATATTTATTTCAATGTTAAGCAGGCTGTGTTGTTTCACTGTAATAAACACGCACGTTTGTTAACAGATGTCTGAGCCTAATTTTTTTGAATTTCAAAATATATATATATTTTTTAATGTGAATTGTTTTATTTAAAAGCAGACATTCAAGCTTTCTTTAAACATATGTTTCATGTTTGTTTGATAAGTATAGCCCCGCAGTGTTTCAGTTCATTATTGAGTTGATCACTCACATTTCAGGATTTGCGAAAATAAATGCATTTGTTAGATATTGTTGCATACTTTAGTAACAGAAATGAATGATTTTCATTGTTGTTAATTTGCTTAATATTCAGTTGATATTGGGTTTGATAAAATAGCCATTTCTTTTGTTTTGGCAATTTAATGAGTGTCATCATTGATTTGGTCACAAGTTGCATCAATAAATACAGATAAAGACAAGCATGAGGCGGAATGAGTGAAGAAAGACTTTGAGAAGGAAACCAACCTGTTTGTTCCTCAGTATCTTCATGTTTGACTCTGAATGTCTCTTCAATCTTCACGTCTTCACTCTCCTCTTTAATAAACGCCATCTTTATAATAGTGTGTCACATGGATCTCAGTCGCTTCACCGGGAGTTTTCTGTGTGTTTGGACACTCTGTCATGTTTAAGATGAGGATAATGAACAAAAAGAAAAACACATCCAAACTAAATCTCTGGGTGCGTCTCAATCAGCTCCCTAGTTCAGTAGTCAGCGCACTGGTAAGGGAGTCGGTCAGAGTGAGAGTTCATGGACTTTAATGACCTGATGAGACTAAAAACACTCAAAACTAGCACTACAAATTCATAAAGGAACACAGATTATTCAAACAACTCATATTTAGGCATGTATGATTGACATGATTATATCGAATGGAACATTATCAGTTGATTTGTAGAAGTTGTCATTACACATGTTTGTGTTGTTGTTCTTGTTCACTGGTGAACTGCAGGTTACAGACTCTGAATCATTTGATTCAATTGAATCTGAATCGGTTTCGAAAAGCTCCGTTTCTCTATCATTACTTGCCAGAGAGCAAACAGCGGTTTACGATGAACTGACTCACAATATAAGGAGTGAAATGAGACGCACCTTTTCTGTTACTCGAGTGTTTATACACAACACCTGTTCATTACTTTATTTATGCACTTAACTCTGTTCATTACTGTTAATTAAATACATTACCATGCTAATCAAATTAAAATATATATTTTCAAAGGTCTCTATACAACTGTCTGAACGGGTTGTATTGATTTAAACACTTTAAATGATTGAAAACACAAACCTTTCATCAGCAGAATCACAGATGCAGGAGAGCGGCGCAGCCTTATGACGTCATGTCGCCAGACCAAAATAAAAGTCCCGTTCACACGAAATAGAAATTCACCTACAGAAAACACATTAAAATGATGAGATAAATGATTCAACGGATAAATATGAGATTCCCAAAGCTATCAACACCAATCCCTGGTGAAAAAAGTATACTTTATTCTATTTCACATATATTCCCTTTTCAAAAGTATATTGCAAATATACTAACAAAAATTGTACCATCTTTAAATATATAAAAAGTATATTACCACCATATTTTCACAATATAAATAAAAAAATAATTGTAATTTAGTATTTCTAAAAATATATTTTTGAAAAATATACTTAAAATGAAAGTTGTAATTTTGTAAAGTGTACTTATTTGAACATTACTTAAAACAAAATATATTTAGTATATTTTAAACTATGCTCAAAATTGTCATTGTAACAATGTACTGAAAGTATATTTTATTATTATTTATTATATTAAACATAAATTATGTAATATATTTAAAGTTAAATTTAAGTATAATTTATACGTTTACTTGTTCATGCTTTAAATTAATTTAATTACTTGGGCATATTTCTTTCAGAAAGTGCTAAAATGTATTATTAATGCGTTAAAAGCCCATTTTTAAATATGCAGTGTACAATTTGCAAAATATGTGTAAATATGTTTAATAAGTTTACACTGACAGAGAAAAATCATGTAACAATCGTACACACTGATCTATATTAAACCAACAGCACACTTAAAATACAGATAAACGCTGTAGTAGGTTCTATACGGTAGTTTTCAAGATCCACTCAGTGTGACTATTGGATAACGCTGGGAAGCGTACCTGTCTCTGGAGATGGTACGCTGCGGAGCTACGTCCTTCAGTGGAAGGAGAGGTGGCGGAATACACATAAGGACTAACCTGGCAGGGTAGTGCAACATATGGCAGTCTCTGGGGTGGTTCCAGCCTGGTTCCAGGGGGGAAAGAACACGCCCAGAGACGACAGAGCGAGCTTTGTCAAGGGAAAGACACGGGGCTAGCCAAGTAGGGTAGCTGGTACTGTGGAAGAATACACATATGGAGTTGCCGTGAGGGAACCACTACATATGGAACCCAGCCTACACACACGTTTCACAAGCATACGGGTGCAGGCCTGGCGTCAGACAGCCGCAACGTCTGGCACCGCAGGGGTGACAGAGGAGCTTGACAGGGTTAGCCATTTCCAGGGAACACAACTGGCGACAATAGACACACGTATCCGGCCCAGAGGGCGGGAGTGGCGTTGCAAGCTGACACTTAGAACGGGCACTTAGCGCTGCTGGCCCCTGGGGGGCGAGAATGCGGGAAGATACCGGCTCTACACGGAGGCTATAGAATCTAGGGAACGTGTTAGGTGTCGCCCAGCCCGCAGCTCTACATATATCTGCCAGCGAGGCGCCTTGAGCCAGCGCCCAGGAGGAAGCAACACTCCTTGTTGAGTGTCCTCGCAACCCGAACGGGCAAGGCACGTCTTGGGACTGATAAGCCAAGACGATGAGTCCGGTCTATGTAGGCGCGAAGAGCGCGGACGGGACATAACAAAGCCAGGGCTGGGTCTGCCTCCTCCAAAGGCAGTGCTTGCAGGTTCACCACCTGGTCCCGAAAGGGAGTGGTAGGAACCTTGGGCACGTATCCAGGCCGGGGTCTCAGGATGACGTGAGAGTTGGCCGGCACAAATTCTAGGCACGATTCGTTGACCGAAAGTGCATGCAAGTCCCTCTACCCTCTTGATGGAGGCCAATGCAGTCAGGAGCACTGTCTTTATTGACAGGATTTTAAGCTCTATAGACTGCAAAGGCTCAAAGGGAGGGCTCTGAAGTGCTCTGAGCACTAGAGCCGAGTCCCAAGAGGGTAATGAGTTTGGATGAGGAGGATTTAGCCGATTTGATGATTAGGTTGTGCTTTCCCAAGGACTTACCTTCGACTGCGTCGTGATACGCCGCTATTGCTGCGATATACATTTTGAGGGTGGAGGGAGACAGCATTCGCTCCAGCCCATCTTGCAGGAAAGAAAGCAGGACACTAACCGAACACCTTCGGGGGTCTTTCCAGTGGGAAGAGCACCATTCAATGAACAGGTTTATGGAGTGAATTTTGTGCCATAATTAAACAAACCAATCCAGCATTTTGCAAACAAACACGATCTGCTTTGCAAAGGAAAACTCGACTCACAAACAAGCAGAAAGCGATTCGCAAATACAAAGTTCAGTTTGAGGGAAAATGCAAAGGTGTAACAAATATATGTAGTGTGTTTTGCAAATAATAAATGAGGGAGAGTGAACAAATACCAAATCTAGTCCATACAAATACCTGTCAATTACAATCTCTGAGCTTAATTTTCTCACAAATGCAGTTTGCGCAGATTTTCTCACAAATGCAGTTCGCACAGATTTTCTCACAAATGTAGTTCGCACAGATTTTCTCACAAATGTAGTTCGCACAGATTTTCTCACAAATGCAGTTGAGCAACGTCCTCTTCCTAACCCTAAACAGCAGTTTTCAGGCATGTAATAATTAATTCATCTCAAAATTGAGTTTAATACACAATAGTGATCTTGCAATTACAGTACAATACACCCTCAATACTTTGAAAAAATCCAAAATAGTTAAAATGGTAGGCTATAGTTTTTAATTGTTACTTTTAACAAAGTTCATGTTCAAAGTTAAATTTGATATTGTCGACAGTGTCTGTCCAAGAAGGCTCACTGGGGGGAACGCATATTTGTGTAGGTCCCGGGGCCAGCTGTGCGCCAGTGCATCCGTAACGAGGGTGCCCCCGGTCAGGGAAAAGTACAACTGGCAATGGGTTGAGTCCGGAGAGGCAAACAGGTCTACCTGTGCGGCTCCAAAGAGGTCCCATATCAGCTGGACCGCCTGGGGATGGAGTCGCATCTCTCCCGGAGGTGTCGGCTGCCGTGAGAGCTCGTCGGCTGTCCGGTTGAGCGCACCTGGGATGTGAATGGCACGAAGCAACCTCAGATGCTCCTGACTCCAAAGGAGGAGGTGGCGGGCGAGTTGTAACATGTGACGGGAGTGTAGACCACCTTGACGGTTGATGCACGCAACGGCCGCAGTGCTGTCCGTACGGACCAGTATATGCTTGCCACTTAGCGACCCCTTGAGGCGGCTGCTTACAACTCAAGGCAATTGATATGCCAATGCAATTGAGGTCCCGTCCACAGACCTAAACTTGCATGTCCGTTGTACGTGGCCCCCCAGCCCATGGATGAGGCATCCGTGAAGAGCACAGCATGCCTGGACACTTGTTCTAGGGCCATCCCGGCATGGAGAAACGAATCGTCGAAACACAGGTTGAAAGTTTGGCGGCAGTAAGGAGTCACTGGGACCCAGTACTGGCCGCTCTGCCACGGCCACCTCAGTACTCGGCCATGAAGCTAGTGCTTCAAAATTTCAGTGGGACTGCTGTCCTGCCTTTGAATGAATTCAAGCAGTTCAACGCCTCACAGAGGAGCGAGTCCGGTCGAGATCCTCTGTGTGGGACAGAGTTTGCTCTTCTCTCGGTTGACCCGAAGGCCCAACAGGCTGAGGTGACTGAGCGCCATGTCCCTGTGTTCACACAACTGCTCCTGCGACTGAGCCAGTATGAGCCAGTCGTCGAGATAGTTGAGGATGCGGACGTCGCGTTCTCTGAGCGGAATAATGGCTGCCTCCGCAACTTTCGTGAATACGCGAGGCGACAGGGACAGCCCAAAGGGCAGGACTTTGTACTGATTTGCCTTCCCCTCGAACGCAAAGCGTAGGAACGGTCTGTGTCGAGGAAGCATAGAGACATGAAAGTACACGTCCTTCAGGTCGATCGCTGCGAACCAATCTTGGGGACGGATGCATTCGAAAATGTTAGCATCTGGAACCCACCACCTTTCTTGGGTACCATGAAGTAGGGGCTGTAGAACCCCGACTTCATATCGGCTGGAGGAACCTGCTCGACCGCGTCCTTCGCCAGTAGGACATCGATCTCTGACCGCAAGACCTGAGCATCGCTGCTTTGCACAGAGGTGAAGAGGATGTTTCTGTACTTGGGAGGCCGGTAGGCGAACTGAATTGCGTAGCCGAGTCTGATGGTACGGATGAGCCAGCGAGACGGCCTTGGGAGCTGTAGCCAAGCCCCCAGAGACCGAACAAGCAGGGCCAACGGCACCACAGATGTACCCTGTGTGGGGCAGCGAGGAGGAGTAGACAGACCTGACTCGGGAGGCCCGGAGGCGGCCCGGAGTGTTGTCTGAGAACTCCAGGGTGGGGCAGAGTGTGGGTGAGAAGGCCCGGGGGCGTCCTCGGTGCCCACACTGCTGCCCCCTGGTGAGGGAAGGGGAGGGGAGGAAAGAAGTGGCAAGGTCCGGGAGCGTCGTGCACTGCCAACCTGGCCCTCTTGGGGCCCAGTGAGAGAGGAAACTGCTCTTTTTTTGAAAATGTGGGATGTTACAGTACCAGTCGGGGCCCCCCGGTCCTCCTCCGGGGGATGGGGGAGGGATGCGGTCACCATCTCCCTCAGAGCAGCTCCTGTTCTCCCTGGGTTGCCCATCTCAGGGCCGCTTGCCCTTGCGCTTGCCTGCCGACTTAGCTGGGTCTTTGACAGGTTGGGCGCCTCCCTTGCGTCTAGCACCCTGCTTCCCGGGTGGAGGCTGCTGCTTGGATTTTGCAGGGGTGGAGGCAGATGCAGGGGGACGCCCTCGGCGACGAGCAGGCAGAGGCGCTGAGAACCAGCATGGGCCGTCCCGAGAAACCAATCATCCAACCGCGAGGGTTCGGGACACAGTGGAGGGTTCCACTCGCGCCGGCCTGGGAAAGCATAGCCGTAAGCTCTGGGTCGGACTCGGGCAACGCTGTCACACCCGAAGGGGGCAGCGCAGCCGCATCTTCATCCTCAGAGCCCATTAGCTCGTCCCCCAATGCTGCAACCGACATCATATCCTCAGCCGGAGCCCCAAAAGTAACGACTGGAACCCCCCGAGAGGGGCCAGCGCGCTCTTCCAGAAGATCCACCGGCGCAGCAGAGGGAGGAGGGGCCCGAGGAGCCATTTGACCCGTCGGGGATTCCCTCACAGTAACCCTCAGGTCACCACCAAAGTCATCAGCCAAAGTAGCAGCCCTCTGCTTTGCAGCGGGAGGACCGCTAGATCGGGGGATACGCAATGGCACTCCACCTCTTTTGAGGTATTGGAGTCTGGACCGCAGCACTGCGATGGTCATTCACAAACGCCGCCTCAGCGTGCTGAACACCCAAACACGCGAGACAACGAACGTGACCGTCAACCGGGGACAGAAATCAACCGCATCCAGAAACACACGGTTTGACCCTGCGTCTTTTTCAAGATGTCATTCAAACCGTGTGTTTCTGGATGTGGTTGATTTCTGTCCCCGGTTGACGGTCACGTTCGTGTTGCTCTTTTAGAAAGGAAACTGCTCTTTTATTGTGCTGAAGCACTCAGGGAGATGCGGCACACACAGTACAATAGTGCAAGCCTGTGTGAGCTCTCAACCAACAATGCTCTTTTGATCTCCATTGAAGCGGCCACCCGCTGAGACGCGCGTCACACCAGCACTGGAAGCAGTCGATCCTCTCATACGGTGACGCATTGCTGCCACATACATATAATTTTTTCCACTCAATTATGTCGTAAAAACGAGATCTTATGTTGTTTTAACGACATCTTTTTTCGTAATAACGAGATCTTATGTAAAAACTACATAATTTTCTCGTAATAACGAGATCATATGTCGTTAAAACAAAATATTTTTCTCGTTAAAATTACATATATTTTCTCCTAATAAGTGCATGTGATGTATAGTGATGTGTGTATGTCTGTATCCACATTAGAGAATTTATTTAGCCCATGCTTTTGTCACACTTGTTTGAAAAGCAGAAGCAAGCTCAGCGTAAGATAGGCTCATCCGCTGCCTGTATCAGTGGCAGTGCCCATAGCACGAAATTGTTGTAACGTATTGATGGAGCCAGAGCTGCGCCAGCCAAGCGCTGATGAGGGGGCGTGTGAAATATTGAGAGGGGGCGAAGATTACATTCATTGCTGCCACATACATATTATTTTTTCCACTCAATTATGTCCACTCAATAATAACGAGATGTAAAATGACAGATTTTTCTCGTTAAAACGACATATATTTTCTCGTAATAAGGACATATGCAGGCTACGTATTCTTTAACCCTCTGTCCGACGAAAGCGCCGATGCATTTTTTCCTTTATGACAGCGGAAAAAACTCACACTCCGTCATTTTTAGCCATACAGATAAGTTCAAGACATAATAATTATAAACTATAAACTGTCTACTTTTATTTGTGTAAACTCACAATACCAACAAAAGCCGTGGATTCAGGGAACAGATTATTTTGTATGCGCTCCATTCGTTTCAATATTAATTTTTTTTATTAAATGTTTTTAATTTCAAAAACATTTTTAAATTCAGTTCACATTTCCAACAAACGAAATTACAAGCCAAAATAACGAAATGGTAAAAAACCTTTGAGTTACCACCATGCGAATTCAAACATTTCGCCCTTCTCTCCCTAAGCGATGACTACAACCAGACAGGAGAACAGCATTTAACTAAATGTTCTAAATACATATGCACATATAGCCTAATAATAACAATAAACAAATACACAAATTTAATAAAAAAAATTACAATTTTAAAAGCTACAATACCATAAATGAAGGAGTAGGCTATAAGTTGTTACACTGCTATAGACCTAAGGGGAAAATCCAAACTTCACAGTCTATTCATCATCAAACTAAAAATGCAGTCAACCAAATCGAAAAAGTTATTTGGCTCAATTTATATTGTCTGTTGTATAAGCTACAATCGTGACTACTGCTCTACAATGCAATGGTGTTATTCCAAACAGGTTTTTGCTCATGTGAATGTTGTTTGAGGCTAGGACACGAGTCATACAAAGCATAATACATTTTAGCATCCAAGTGCGAATATATAGAAACATTTGGATTTGTGCAGAATGAGAGAGGAGCAACTCTGTGGTCAGTTTCGCTTTAATTTGTTTAGGCTTTAAAATAAATATTGTTTGAAGGCTAATGAATGGCACTATAATTTTATGTTTGTTTTGCATTTATATTTTTCATTCTTGTTATGAATTTCGTTACATTTAAAGGATTTGTTATGAAAACAGCCTAAAATACATGTTGATAATGTTTGTAAACATTTCGTTTTTACCAGTATTTTTAATAAAATGCGACTGACACCAGTGCGATTTACCTGGGTTTTTTCTCTCTCTTACCCAGATAGTGTGCAGGTGCGACAAAGGCACATGGGCGATATAAATTCTCTAATGTGGATAAAGGCATATTTTGTGCACATCATTATACAACACATGTCCTAATTAGGAGAAAATATATGTTGTTTTAACAAGAAAAATATGTCGTAGGGTGGGGGAGACCGCGGCCAAATTCGACTTTGCCTAACAGACTTTCCTTTACTAAAATATTGGTATTTAAGATTAATTATTCACTCTAGGAAGAAAAGGCAATAGGCAAATGTTATTTTTTAATAGAATATTTTATCATTAAAATCCCTTTAACATTCATGGTGATCTGAGGGGGCGAGAGAGTCCGGATGAGGGGACGTCGGCCCTGGATGTAGCCTATAGTTCGTAACAGTCATGGGTAGCAGGTGCCATGGACCGCTCATGATTAGCCTCTTTGGCGTAACTTTAACCTAGAAATTACGGACCCCGGTGCAGCCACAAATATCATAACTATCTATAAGGCCTACTGTAATTAAGACATTCAAGAAATGTATCAAAAAGAAAGAATCTTTCAGCCTTACTCAAAGGCCGCGGAAACATGGCCAGTGGGTTCGTCACGCACATCAATCCATTCCCGGCGTTCTTATTTTGCTTCTTATTAAATATACAGGCAATTCGTTTATGAAACCTTGATAAAAAATTAAAATACAATTTATAAAAAACGAAATTCACTTTAAATAAATGATTTCTGCAAAACAACACTCAAAAAGATCATGTCTGACCCCACTCCATGTCTCCAGACATATTGCACGTCTTATAGCCTATCTTACTCATGCTACTCACTTTTCATCATCAACATATGAAATTAAAACAATAATATAAAAGGTAAATATTTAAACATATAGCCTAACTATGAAATAGGCTACGTTTTGCATGTAGCCTACTCCACTCCAAACGCTTCAAAAATGTATTTTGTTTATTAAACACAAAGTTTTTCATTATTTCAAATTTAATTTCTAAATTCATTTCATATTTCCAACAAACGAAATTCCGAGCCAAATATGAAAAATATTAAAGAATTTGCGGGCGCTTTTGTCTGCATGAGTATAGGCTATAAGACGCGCAATATGTCTGGAGACATGGAGTGGGGTCAGACATGAGTTTTATTGAGTGTTGTTTTGCAGAAATCATTTCTTTAAAGTGAATTTCGTTTTCTATAAATTGTATTTTAATTTTGATCAAGGTTTCATAAACTAATTGTCGTGTGATCGAAACACTCAGCAAGTAAACACATTTGTTCAGAGTCAGAGCTCGCGAGCTGTATCGTTCCGCTTTTGGCATGTTAATGTTTCCCTGGCCTAAAATCTAGTACCACCTTGTGTTGACATTGTGAAACTGCACGATTTGTGAATTATGTGTGGCGAGCCACATATAATATATTTTAATAGACAAGCTGCGGGCCGTTAGAAATTCATCCACGGGCCGGACTTTGAACACCCCAGTTCATAACTTAAAAAATCTGTTAAACGATTTTTGAGAAAGATAGTACTTATGATTAAATTAGCAATTTTAATATTAGCAATCAATTTGTTCCCAGTTTTACTCGTAGTGATTGCATTTTTACTAGTAAGAATTCAATTGTAGAGCTCTCTAATTCAGTTGTTCCCAGTAACCATTACGATGAGAGAGCTCTCTAATTCAATTCTTACTAGTAAAAATGCAATTATGATGAGTAGCGCTGCACTGAAAACAATTATTATGGCCCGATTAAATTAAGCATAATTAATTTGTGCTCGTTTAAATAATTTAAATTGCGTTTTTTGATTTTAATTTTTTTTTTAAATGAATTGGTTTTATGGGAATGGCATGTGTTTTTGTTTAAATTGAGATAAAATAAATTGATTGCGACCAATTACGATAATTTTTTTTTAGTAAATTCAACGAATAATTTTTTTCAGTGTGGCAACAATTTAAACTAAAGGGCAAATGTAATTAATCAAAACTTTATAATAAGATTATGTCTGATTTATCCTGCCTTTTTGCACACATTTTGGAAAGAAGCAATGACTCAATCCATTAGACTGTAAGTGCTTTTTTCTGAAAAAGATTTCTGAAATGAAAACCGTGGATTTTTCCTATTTGAGTGGTCAAAATATCACTAAAATCTCATTTGTTATTATCTTTTAATTAAAAAACCAGGACAATATATTTTTTAATGTTTTTGTTGTGGGCTCCCTATATTTGGCTATTATTAACATTAATAATTATTAGGATTTTGTTTGATTATTAGGATTTTTGGTCTGGATTTAATATTTACAATATTATAACATGACTTAATAAAAACACATTACAAAAATAAAACTTAAATATGATAAATAAAATTATTTAACAAATATTGTAACATCTTATAATTGTATTTAATATTTACATTTTCCAAAGTTTATAGGCCTACTATATAAATTACTTTTTTTTGTTGTTGTTACGTTTGTGCTTGAAAATAACTCTTACTATACTTAATTGGTCTTGTTATTTTGCATTTTAGGCTTATTTTAAGCAGAAAGTATGTGTATTCTGCACATGTATTTGTTGCAAGTGTAATTGTTTAGGTCTTTTATAGTAAGATGTGTGGTAATCCCTGCTTTGTGACGGCAGAACTTTTGTGAACAAAACAATCCCGCACCCTGTTGAGGCTCTATTATAATTTATAAAGCACACTGTGAAAGTAATGTACAAGTTGACAATAATTTACTGTGAATTTACACTGTATACTGTGGAAGTCATGCTAAAATTGTCCAATAACTTACTGTAAAAGTAATGCAGATGAAGCTTCCATTTACTGTGAATTTACAATCATTGTACAATTGACTCAAAATCAATAAGTTTCCTCAAAAGGGTGCTCACATGAGGGTTCATTGTTGTCCGCTTCTTGGTCTTTGAGCCTCTTTCAGGATTGATGCCCAGGAAGCACCTGTTAATAAGCAAAGATAGTTTCAGTTTTAAATAGACTTACAGTATGTATTGCAGACAGCATTTATCAAGGTGTGCTTTTTGCTGTTCTTTTTCCCCACATCAAACCCTAATAGATTTATAATCCAAACTTGTTAGATCTTACTCTCACCATAAATTTTTTTTGTTGCCATTTTTAGCCAAGTTGCCTCAGGTTAGGTTTGTCTGAGGCAAAGTGGTTGATTTTCTACTATGAGAGTCCATATCAACGTGCGCCGCCACTGAAATGCATCTTCACGCAATTGGCCAGTTGGTAAATTAAAACCAAACCCTGTTGAAAGTATGACAAACACATCCTTTTCAATTAAGGGCCTGAGAGCATTTTGTTCTGCTTTTAAAGAAAATTTCATCTACTTCATTCAATACATTCGCATTTCGCAATACACGTTTCGAAATCATCATCACATAGCCTGCCCCAAAACAAAATAAATAGCTGTGATTGGACCAGCAGAAATTTGTCAGCATAACATGTGTAGAAACCCAGACTGATCCGCAGAGTGAAATTGAATGAGTTCGCGAGATCAGGATGGTCTCACCAGGCTAGCCTCAGGTACCTCGCTTGTCAGCATTTTCGACCTCAAGACAATCATTAAGTTGGAAGCCTGTACTATAATGTGAATTACAAGATTAAATGTGATCTTTATAAAATACCTTTGAATGAACTCCAGCGTCGAAGATCCAGCGGCAGGATACTCAAGGTTGAACACGTAATAGCTGCTGAAGAAAGCAGCTACTCCGTGTAAAAAGAAAGGGTGTGGGACCATCACGACATGTCCCTCGATGGATATAAGCCATCCAGAGAGCTTCATCATGTCACCTGAAATGAACAGATACAACATTATGTGTTATGAGCACTTTGCGATCTGCTTAAGATACAAAGGGCTATACAAATGTAATTCTTATTATAATTATAATTATTATTATTTATTGTGGTCATGTAGATTTCTAGAATGAAAACAAAATAATGAGTTAGAAATGTCGATACTAGATCAAAGTAACATTACCTTGAATGATCAAGCAGGGGGTGCCGGGAGTTCTGCAGTATTGACGTCCACAGCAGTGGCACAAGACTGTAACATAGTTCACACACAATAGCATGGATTTAGGATAAAGGATAAATGTTGTTCATTGGTCAGAGGGAGTAAATCATGCAAGGTAAATGTTGATAATGTAATCACTCATTTTGCATTTTAAATATTTGAATAAAAAAATCTTACATCAACTTCAAGCATCAAACTCTCTTTCGGCTCTTTGAAGTACAACATTAGGAGCAGCAGGATGCAGGCAGCCTTGTCAGAGTCTGGATCATAGCAGGCCAGAACATCACAGATCTTGGGGTTGTCCAGTGTTGCACAGTAATTCAGGATGGTCTGTCCTCGTCGACTAATTGCCTCCTGTAGCTTCTGAAGGACAGCGACGTCTGTCAGGAGGCCAAAGTGTGAGAATAGGCATTTCTGAGAGAAGAGAAACGGCCATTCCGGTTTGATCTCAGACATCGCTGCAGCAGGCACTTTGTTAAGGTATTTCCACTAGATGACGTATGTCTTTTCCATCATTGGTTCTGCTCTCTCTGCCCCACTCATTCCTTCCTCTGTGAATACAGACATACAAATGTATTGTTAGTACCCAAGTAACAATTTGGTCTTGTAGCCGCCCAACACACACAGTGTTCAGATCTTGACCAATTACTAAAGTCTAAACAAAATGACCCAAAAAGACAGTAGATGGCATGCCTGAGTAGATGTTCAGCAGATCCCTCTTTATATTCTCCAACGTTGCCTCGGTCTCCCCCTCCGGCAAATCTGATGGGCCCCACCTGACACACCTAGGAGTGGCATCACAGGGTAACAATACTATTGGGGACGGTTATAGCTCAGAAGCTGGAGCAAGTCGTCTCATGACTGAAGGGTCAGCAGTTTGATTCCCTGTTGTGACTGTCTAAATAGACCCATCCCACAGAAGTTATGTTACAGTGTAATAGTGTTGTAAACACAGGTGTATTTTATCAAACTAATTAAAGGGATATTTCACCATTTGGGGAATTAAGCTAATTTTCCACCTCCCCTCGAGTAAAACAATTGATTTTGATCTTTCTCCCGTTCATCCAGCAGTTCCCTGAGTCTGGCGATACCACGTATAGCTCCAGCCTAGATTAACTGACAGCTAATATTGATAATAGTCCCATCCCTACCTGACAATGGACTGTGTGCTTAACTGTAGTCCTGCTCCAGTACTTCCTGGAGGAAGCTCACACATTGGTTTCCTGTCAGTAGTGTTAATTTCGTCAGACAAGACGAGACTAAATATGTTCGTTAACAACCTTTTTTTCCATGACGAAGACGAGACGATGACGAGACTGCACCAATGTCCAAAAACACTGACTAAGACTAAATTAACATGCATTATTGTTGATGAAAAAGGACGAGACTAAAATGTTTTGCATAAAATAAAAACTAAGATAAAATCTCTCTTCATTTTCGTCTACAATTGTCTCTACTTTTACATCATGAGATGAATATTCAGCTGTTCAAAATATTCAGAAAGAGTTCCCGCTGTTGCTGGAGTGCAGGTCCGGACTCTCAGACTCCGCCTGTCATCTCGCGGGCGCGCGCGTGTGGTCACGCGGTTCCCGGAGCGCTCAATACCTCTAGCGCTGTGTCAGTATATTTGAATGGCTTAAAGGGTTAGTTCACCCAAAAATGAAAATTCTGTCATTAATTACTCACCCTCATGTCGTTCGAGACCCGTAAGACCTCCGTTCATATTCGGAACACAAATGAAGATATTTTTGTTGAAAGCTGATGGCTGAGAAAGGCTTCAGATAGGCCTCCATTGGCATTCAGTACACTTATACTCCCAAGACCCATAAAAGGCACTTAAAACGTCGTTACAAAGTCCATCTCACCACAGTGACTCTACAATAATCTTACGATGCAACGACAATAGTTTTTGTGCGCAAAAAAAAATCAAAAGAACACCTTTATCCAGCTTGTTATTGCCTTCCGCGTGTGCCTCCACGACGCATGTGCGAGAATATGACGTAGCGCCGGGGCTCGGGATTCCATGAAATGCACACTCTAACCCCATTTTGAGCACTACGCCGAGACCTAAAGCACGATCAATGTAGAATTCAACAGCTGAGATACGCGCGTCTTCCTCTGATTGTAAACAAATCACTTCTGGGTCATGTGTCCGAACGCCGGACCTGCGTCATATTCTCGCGCATGCGTCGTGGAGGCACACACGGAAGACAAGAACAAGCTGGATAAAGGTGTTATTTTGATTTTTTTTGCGCACAAAAACTATTGTCGTCGCATCGTAAGATTATTGTAGAGTCACTGTGGTGAGATGGACTTTGTAACGATGTTTTAAGTGCCTTTTATCCGTCTTGGGAGTATAAATGTACTGAATGCCAATGGAGGCCTATCTGAAGCCTTTCTCAGCCATCAGCTTTCAACAAAAATATCTTCATTTGTGTTCCGAATATGAACGGAGGTCTTACGGGTCTCGAACGACGTGAGGGTGAGTAATTAATGACAGAATTTTCATTTTTGGGTGAACTAACCCTTTAAGCCGCGTAAGTTACACAACAGCTTCACTTTACAGGTGTTTGCAGCAATTTTTGGTAAACAGTACAGCATAGTGTGCGTCAGCCACATTTACAGTATCATTTTATTATGGAGAGTGGAGATCAACATTGTTAACATTAATATTAATGTTTTTCTTGTATTTAGCCCTCAGGTATTCCTTACTAATTAAGTCACACTTGTACTCATTGGTGGTCAAATGTGACCATTCACCTTAACTATTTCAAAAATAAATAGCCTATATTTTAATTCAATAATATTTATTGAATATTTTGAGGAGATCTTTTGGTACTAAATACTATTTGTGCAATACTTATGGTCCATTAATGATCACTTAAAATATTTTTCTTCTAATATTTTTATTATTTACATTACAATTAGTGTATTAATTAAGGTTAAAATAGAGAATTCCACTGCAAAGAGGCAAATTAGAGTCATTTTGTGGCTGGAAAAATAAAAAAAATTCACTTGTAATGCCATTACCCACTGGGTGCCTATATGGCTCTTTAATACATACACAGATCATAACTGCTTACTTATTTGTGAAATTTTGAAATGTTAATAATAGTGAATAGTAAAGAATGCAAGCAAATATAATATAACCCCAAAAAAGTGTAAAAAACATATTTTCCCTTATACTATGTACAGTAGGCTATATACATATGAATTCATACTGAATCAAAATCGAAACTCGATATTTGTGCCCATCGTCTCATAAGCTAATGCTGATCTACGCTGTAAATCAACCAGTTAGCTATGGTGTTGTGGCACAAACATTATGCAGGTTATATGTACTTTATGTAACTTATTTTGCCACAAAATATATTGAGTTTTCCTTTGACTAAAGCTAGACTAAAATGACTAGACTTTTGGTCGACTAAAACCTAACTAAGATACCGTGAGTTGTCTTTTGACTAAAACTAGACTAAAATGACGAGACTTTTAGTCGACTAAAACTTGACTAACAAAAAAAGATATGTGAATGACTAAATATGACTAAAACTAACAAGGACATTTGGCACAAGACTAAGACTAAGACTAAATTAAAAATAGGTGACAAAATTAACACTACCTGTCAGCACTATTGGATGAAGCTATTTGAATTTATTCACGCGAGTGCCATTTGTTCGAATGTGACATAATAGGTTGGGAGAACGCAGAAGTGTCCATTAACTCAAGTTAAAAGATTGCTCTGATAATGCCACTTAAAAAACAATAGTTAAAATAACAGGCCAATACACTATTGGAATTACAAACGCAAATGCATGAAAGTAATAAGCATCAGCTGCATTCACTTCTATGTATTTACAGATGTGAAAACAACAGCAGTGAAAAACAGCCCAGTTTTGATGAGTTTGTAATTCCAATTATAATTTTGTATGCCTATAATACATTTCCCCAACCCATTACGTCACACTAAACAAATGCCACACACATGAATAAGGTCTATAAGCTGTGCTGCACACCTGAGATTAATCACTTCATCCAATAGTATTTGACAGGTAACCAATGTGTGAGCTCGGGACTACATACAAAGTATATTGTCTACCTGTTGTGCAAATGTTCTAAGGCCCAAGTTCAGTGACATGAAAGAGTGAAAAGTGTAATGGGTGAACAGATGAATTTACCGTCCTTGATGCCCTTCATTAACTTCCGACTTTGGATAGGTTTGAGGTATTTCACCAGATCCCTCTCCTCCACCAAGGTCAGATCTTCAATAGACTCGAGCCCAAGCTCATCCAGCATGGTGGTAAGAAGGTCATCAGGGAGATCAGGCAAGTATGACCACACTGCTTCCTTGGCCTACTCTCATTAAGTAGTGAATCATGAAACACTGTAATTTCTCATTTTTGCCATCCCTACACTGCATGCATATTTCCTACTATAGTCTGTTCAATCAACAAAGCAGATTAATGACAAAATCAACTTTATTCAAGGCTACCAAAAAAAAAAAAAAACTTTGTTTGCTATGACTACATAGCCTGCTCTACTACTCACGTCTCTCCTCACGTATCCTGTATCCTCACTTTCCTCCCTGCTCATACTGCCTCTGGAAAAGAATGGTGGAGAGCAATAAGGGACTGATCATACACATTGTGTGCTGAAAGAGGATAGTAGTCCAGTAGATCTTCCTGCTTAATGCACACATAATTGTCTTGGGCCACTCCTAGGTCACAGTATACACCCATACCTGTCAAGTTTTGGATTTGAAAATAAGGGAAATTTTTCGGCGCCCACCGCAGTCCCACCACCCCAACCAAGCTCCAGTATCCCTTACATTTTAAGACAGGTGTTATAGCCCAAATGAAAACACAAAAGGGTATATATGATGAGCATTTATTTAAAGGCTTATTTGCATATTTTCTGTTCATTTAACATTGCTTGTCTTTACATTTTATTTTCATTCCACACATTCTTTTCATTTCATATTGCTTTTCTTTTACAGTTTTTCTTTTCATTTCACATAACTTTTCTTTACTCTTTTAGTGAGTTATTGTACAAATTTGTTGCAGACTTTGCATTCTTTAAGACTGTTTTGGAACAGTATTTGTATTTGTGGGCTGGGCCAGAGTGGTTCATTTTACATGAGAGTAGAGCACAAACAGTTCTGTTGTCTAATGTCATCCTATTCTCTGTAACAATCTTTCGTACCATGCTAAATACCCTTTCTGAACTTGCATTGCTATGGGCAGGGCTCGACATGAACGCTTGTCCGGGACAAGTGGATTTTTTGAAGGGGCAAGTGAAAAATAATTTTACTTGCCCAACGGACAAGTATCCTGAGTAAAATGTCAAAACAAAAAATAACTAGGGAATCACTAGGGAATAGTTAGTGTAAGTGGAGATCGATAGTGGATAATACTATCAAACGAACTGACATTAACAAGGTTGAGCTGGAGAAAATCGAAAACAAATGAGCGCCGCTCATACAAAGAAACTCAGTTAACATGCATGGTTAAAATTGTGTAGTTATTATATTTATAACATATGATACAGTTAAGCAACATCACACTAACAAGAGTGCTGTTTTCCAGAATACCATCACGACTGGAAATGACACCGATTTCATACACCAGTTCCATAAACAATTAATTAACATTAAGTCACTTACATTTTATAATTAAATTCGCTGTCCCATTGATCACGGTATTTACACAAGGTTTTTTTTTTTTTTGGCAGGAGTGCCTTAATCCGTCTCTATCGTTACGTCCATCATCCGTCTCTGTTTTGTTTTTTTCCCGCGTTGTCACTCGTCATCTGACCTCACACACTAACCTCGCGACAACTGACACCTTTACTGTAGGCTACTGCAGATGACAGTTATCGCGAGGCTAGTTACAGAGCTCAGGTTGGAAATGTTTTTGTTTTTTTTTACCCCGGTATTATTGTTTTTTAATAACGCAGGTTAAAATACGGGAGATTTACAGGAAAATACTAATACGGGAGGACGGCAGGAAAGAAGGGTAAAATACGGGACTTTCCCGGCCAAAACGGGATACTTGACAGGTATGGTATAAACCTGTGTCACATAACTTTACAAAAGTATGTTTCTCTGAGACAAAATAGACCGAATTATGAACAACAATAACTAGCATAATCTTCCCCATAAGAAGCCCTTCATCACTGTTCTCTAGTAAAATGTACATCCCCCTTCTGTAATCTGTGCCTTTGACTGTAACATAGTTACAAGCCACTGCCGACTGTAACTGGAATGGACAGCTGGCTACAGATGCCCTGATCCTGTCATTGTAATCGTCAACATGAAAATCAGTCCCCTTTTCTGCTTGTACAAGTGGAGGGAACAAGTTTCCTGCACTCAAGTACGCTTGTAGAAGTTGGTGCCTCTCTGCTAGAGTTTTGCACAAATTCTTAAAATTGTGCAATTTTCTGGCACACTGTTTAAAAAATGTATGCTTGCTCTCAAATCGGAGTGTCCATAGGCGAATAAGTGGGCCAAAGTGAATGATGAGAGATGGATAGTGGACCTATGCTGCCTATACATATGAATTTACAGTCCTGTGTGTTTTCTGTACCTCCGTGAGCAGTCCGGCACCCCACACTGGTAGTGATAATTGGGGGCATTGCTATGCAGTTTTGTGTGCTGAACATAGTTACACACATTCTCAGACACATGCTCACAGCCAACGAATTTACAGTTGAACATTGTGGTGCATGTTAACTAGTCACCTACCTAATCTATTTCTCCTCACTCTTAGCCTGACACTGAACAGGGCTGCATTTCCCGATAACGTTGTCTCTTAGCGCGCTACGAAGACTCTAAAGGTATAACTTAACTAAAGGTATACCATTTCTAGGTGTGTTCCTCGAACTATACCTTAGGAGGTTACTTAAGGTAAACCTTCTTAAGTGCGACGTTAGCAGGTGCTGTCCGTGGCGGCAGTGCTGAAGTGGCTTATATCAATAGCTCAAGAATCTATTATTTACTCTATGCAGGGGTTGTTTCACTGCTTTATGCGAATTTTTTATATTTAATTTTTTTATAAAAGAAGCACTTCAGAAATAGTTGAACTTGCAAACTAAATTTTATATAATTCTGACATGAGTACGCGAACCAGCAATTTCATGCTCAACCGCATCATGCGTCAACCCGCTACACTACTGGCAGTATGCCTTCACTGGCATTTGAAAGAGTCATTTATATTATTACAATATATTTTCCATAGTGTGTTAATTTACTCCACAATCAGGGATGATTGCCCAGCAGCTGCATTACATTATTGTGTAAATAACTAATTTCTGTTACTGAATGAACGCACCGCCACCCCGAGGTGTTACTCAGCCCATATCCATCCCCAACCACCTCCAGAAAACTCCCCACGGCATAAAAACGGAGAGCCGCCAGCAGCTGGATTTCAGGGCTGAGAGGGTAGCTCCGTCCAGTTTGTCTCGACAAAGTTGGACCAACAAGATCTAAAAGCTGCTCAATTTGCTGTCGTGGCAGGCGAAATTTATTTTGAATAGCGGCTTCTGACATGGTAGCAAGGGGACTAAAGTTTTCACGTATTAAATAGTGCATATACACTAAATGGCTCCGCGGGCGGCACCGTCTTTGCTTTAGCACAACTATTCGCTGTCTCGCTGCCATAGTTTGACCAAACTCCCCTCCACAATCATTCCCTTTAAATAGGCTCCTAAGCTTTTCCTGTCTAATGGTTTGCCAGCTGATGTACCTTTGGATAATATAATTAAAAATCTAACAAACATTAGTGTAATGACAATTGTAATCCTTTCATTAAAAAAAATTAGCCTGATTGAACATTAGGTGTATATTACAACTTCAGAATTATATTCGTATAGACTGACATGTAAAGACGCTTTTTGCACAGTGGTGGCCACTAGTGGAATTAACTGTCAATAGTGATAAGGTATGGCTAAGAGTGGTCCAGACCAACCTTACGAAAGTAATACTTACAGAAGGTATTCTTAACTAAGATAGTTTCGGGAAACACGTATTAACGTTAAGGTACACCTTAAGGTATAACTTAAGAACGACGTAGTGTTAAGAAGGTTTCGGGAAATGCAGCCCAGGATGGTTAGCCTCGCCCTCTGATGACCTGGAAAGAAATGAAAAGGAAAGAAAAAGGAGAAATTACACAAAGGCAACCAACAATAAGAATTTCAGTTTGAATGCAGATTATGATCATTGTAATTTAATTTTAGCCTTATGTCAAAAATTATAGTGGTATATATATATATATATATATATAGTGTTTTTTTTGTGTAGCACTTTGAGATTGCTCACTCAATGTAAAGTGCATTTACAACTTTTACAATTATTATTAGGGTGACCACCATCAAACAAACCAAATGTGGGACGATTACTACGTTTGTGTGGGACAATGTGGCACATGTTACCAACACTTAAACATAATCTAAACTGTTGTATAATCTTTATTTTACATGTCATTTAAATTTAAACATCACTGAGCCCAATGGCAGCAGGCATCACGCAGATAACTATTTTTGAAACAGTTCTGACCAAAATCCAACAAAATAAATGATGAACAAATAAAACAACATGAAACTAGTATTATCTATTAATTTATATACAGAATTATCCATTCGTTTTCTGACAGGGAACGAATCACCGCTCCACATTTTGATTGACAGCCATCACATCTATTATTGACCGTGTTTACTCCTTTCTTTTCAACCATTGGATAGGATTTAAAAAATGGCTGTTGTATTTGTGCAAGGCGGGATGTTACTTCTGACGAAGCGCTGGTGAAAAACAATGTCGCAAAAAGAATAAATAAAATGCTTTCTTAAAAAGGCAAAAGAACGCATGCATGTTTTCTTAATATGATCATTAAAAACCAACAGTCTGATGAAAATGCGGGACATTTTCTCAATATGCCACATGCGGGACAAGGGGTGAAAATGCTGTGCGATACAACGCAAAGTGGGACGGGTGGTCACCCTAATTATTATTCATTCATATCGGGACAAGTGGGAACCCTAGTGTTAAAACCCTGTTGTCGAACAAGACATGAGACTAACTTACTCCAGTTAGCTCAGTCATGTTGTAACTAGGATATCCGCTGGAAAAATATTTTTTCATGGACCGTTTGAATCACTAAGTTATTAAAGCTAAACAGCTAACGGTTAGCCCTGCTAATCTATGATAACCTTGACGAATTACAGAAATGTGCACGCATAAATAGTAATGTTTGTCCCATCATTGGTTTTATAAACTTTACAACAGACGTGCAAACTCCTCAAGAGTAAAAAAGGTGACAGTGTGTGTGTGGGGGGGGGGGGGGATATGCAAATGACATATCTGAGCGTGACTTAAAGAGAATAACACATTTAATATTAAAAAAATTATTTTATTTACAACACGGAAACGCCTGGAACTCAAGGAAGTGTTGTGACGCATGAAACAAAAAATAAAAGACTGACAGTAGGGGTGTAACGCTACACAAAACTGACGGTTCGGTACGTATCTCGGTCTTGAAATCACGGTTCGGTACGAGTTCGGTACAGCAGTTTTACAAAATTGCTTTTTAGATTTAACAGTGGTTTACTAAAGAAGAAAAAAAGTGTCTGTCCTTGAATTAATTAAATTATATCTAAAATTGTATTGAAGATATTGCTGTAAACTATCTAGGGAGCCCTTACTTGCACATTGCACACTGCAGTTTTTGCTTCTAAATAGTTATTTTTCTCCAATTCGTTGTTGAAATATAATAATTTATACACAGTGTCTGTCATTTTAATGACAGGTTTATTTAACATGCATGAAATAATCAAGACATCACTAACAGGCTAAACAGAATATAAAGAATATATAGGATAATATAGAGCATATATTTAGTGAAAGAGTTGATTTCTCTAGTGAATAAAATTCTGTGGACACTGAATGACTGCCTGAGGTAAATGTGATGCTAACGTTACATGACACTGTTTAGTTTACAAGCAGTTATATTGAGGTCTTTCCCCCGTTGAGACACTGATTTAGCGTTCGGTAACGTTACACGCGTGCACTGAACCAACCAACTTTTGAACCAACTTGACCAATATCTTCACTCTCCCTCCTCTGAACATGTCCAAACCATCTCAACCTGGCTTCTCTAACTTTGTCATACAAACAGTATTACTTTAATTTAACATGACTAGTTAGTATGTTACTACCTTGAAAGCGATAACGATGTTTCTTTTGATATTTGAGGATAATGTCGCTCTGCTCTCGGTTGCGTTCTTCATGAAGAGGTAGCGCTAGAGTCAGCGTATCTCACAGCGCCATCTGCTGGTGAAAATCACCACTACACGACTGCTTCTATAACCAGCAGCTGCTGGATTCGCCAATATATCTGCGGGTTGTTTTGAACGAGTTGTAAAATGGGGGACATTTCCGGAGACAGCTCCAGTCGGGGAAGGGGAAAAAACTGAACTGTCCCCGGAAAACGGGGACGCCTGGTCAAAAGTGGACGCTTTTGTGGAATTAATAGCTAATGAATATTTAGCACACAAATAATTCCACAGAATATAATAATAATAACTGTTCAGAAAGAATACATCTCATATGGTTTAAAGAAAACATAAAAGTTTGTAATTATTAATTATTCAAAAAATGTGTTCAAATTCAGTGTGTGATCACGTGCTCTGCTCATATGCAGATGCTTGCGTGAAGTTTAGTTGCTATAGCGACGCGAGTTATGAATTCTGACTGAATATATAAACAACAACCGATCGCCCGATCGCTATCTTTTGGTTGAGAGACCTGGAGAATTCACACACTTTTGCTGAGCGGAACATTTTCTGAGCGGATTTTGTGACCTTGAAGCTGATTTCTAGAAGGACATCGCTGGATATATCCTTATAGAGTCTTTTTGTTCATATTATTAATTTTGGTTACTTTTATTTTATTGTTCTTTTCTTGTGTTAGAAGGAGTTTGGAGTTTTATCTAATTGTCTTTTATTTATTGATTTTATCTTTGGAGGAGTATTTTTAAGGAGACTTGTAGGCTATTTTATTGTATTGTATTTTGTGTTGTGTTTTGCATTGTTTTTATTGCAGTTTGGACTCGGAGGACGTCGATGGCTCACATGATGGGTGAAAGAGGAGGTGAACGCTTTCATTTCTCAGTTGTTTATGGTGTGTTATGGTATGATGTTGTCCAATGATTGACTACATTAATGTGAAGAAAAGTGTGTGAGGTATTTTATTTGATCCCCCAATTTTCCCAGCTAAGTGATCACATGTATTTGATTCCTTGCATATGAAATAAAACTTTTTTAATTTGAGTAACTATAGTAACAACATTTGTAATTGACACTGACATTGTTTATTGATTATTATCAAAACATTACTAACTGTGTGATGTCTGAAATGTGCCAGGTCAAGTTCCTGTCGCGCCAACAGAGACGTCAAATGGCCGAACTGCTCAGGGTGCCATGGAGGCTTCTCCTGTGAACAAGATCTCAACAGGTGAGACTGAAATAAGGCTGGGCGGTGTAAAGTGTGCATACAGAGATTTTGCTATTTCATGCGTAACTGCTTCAAGTTTTTATCATGTTAATGTCCGGTCACATTTACTGTTGCTCAGCAAAATTTTGCTGAAATTTTCTTTTAATTGGACATTCGTCTAACATTTTCAGAACATTCAGAGAACATTCAAAAGTAATGCTCCCATAATGCAAAATTATAAAATAGATTTTTTTTTTGAAACATTGAAAAAACTGGACGTTTTGAACATTCACAGGGCTCTACGCTAGCATTATTCTTGAGGAGCACTACAGTGAAAAATGTAGGAGCAATTTCTGATCAATTACAATAACAATAATGACATGCATTAAACAGTCATATAATAATAACATGCATTAAACAGTCATATAATAATAACATGCATTAAACAGTCATATGATAATAACATGCATTAAACAGTCATATAATAATAACATGCATTAAACAGTCATATAATAATAACATGCATTAAACAGTCATATGATAATAACATGCATTAAACAGTCATATAATAATAACATGCATTAAACAGTCATATAATAATAACATGCATTAAACAGTCATATGATAATAACATGCATTAAACAGTCATATGATAATAACATGCATTAAACAGTCATATGATAATAACATGCATTAAACAGTCATATAATAATAACATGCATTAAACAGTCATATAATAATAACATGCATTAAACAGTCATATAATAATAACATGCATTAAACAGTCATATGATAATAACATGCATTAAACAGTCATATAATAATAACATGCATTAAACAGTCATATAATAATAACATGCATTAAACAGTCATATAATAATAACATGCATTAAACAGTCATATAATAATAACATGCATTAAACAGTCATATGATAATAACATGCATTAAACAGTCATATAATAATAACATGCATTAAACAGTCATATAATAATAACATGCATTAAACAGTCATATGATAATAACATGCATTAAACAGTCATATGATAATAACATGCATTAAACAGTCATATAATAATAACATGCATTAAACAGTCATATGATAATAACATGCATTAAACAGTCATATGATAATAACATGCATTAAACAGTCATATAATAATAACATGCATTAAACAGTCATATGATAATAACATGCATTAAACAGTCATATAATAATAACATGCATTAAACAGTCATATAATAATAACATGCATTAAACAGTCATATAATAATAACATGCATTAAACAGTCATATAATAATAACATGCATTAAACAGTCATATGATAATAACATGCATTAAACAGTCATATAATAATAACATGCATTAAACAGTCATATAATAATAACATGCATTAAACAGTCATATAATAATAACATGCATTAAACAGTCATATAATAATAACATGCATTAAACAGTCATATAATAATAACATGCATTAAACAGTCATATGATAATAACATGCATTAAACAGTCATATGATAATAACATGCATTAAACAGTCATATGATAATAACATGCATTAAACAGTCATATAATAATAACATGCATTAAACAGTCATATAATAATAACATGCATTAAACAGTCATATAATAATAACATGCATTAAACAGTCATATAATAATAACATGCATTAAACAGTCATATAATAATAACATGCATTAAACAGTCATATGATAATAACATGCATTAAACAGTCATATAATAATAACATGCATTAAACAGTCATATAATAATAACATGCATTAAACAGTCATATAATAATAACATGCATTAAACAGTCATATGATAATAACATGCATTAAACAGTCATATAATAATAACATGCATTAAACAGTCATATGATAATAACATGCATTAAACAGTCATATGATAATAACATGCATTAAACAGTCATATAATAATAACATGCATTAAACAGTCATATAATAATAACATGCATTAAACAGTCATATAATAATAACATGCATTAAACAGTCATATAATAATAACATGCATTAAACAGTCATATGATAATAACATGCATTAAACAGTCATATAATAATAACATGCATTAAACAGTCATATGATAATAACATGCATTAAACAGTCATATGATAATAACATGCATTAAACAGTCATATAATAATAACATGCATTAAAGGTGAACTATGTAAGATTTTTGCAGTAAAATATCCAAGAACCACTAGGCCAGTGTTATATATTTTGTTCAGTTGAGTACTTAGAATATCCCAAATGTTTCCAACTATTTGTAAATCGTGAGAAATTGCTATTTTAACCAAGGAACCGGGACGTGTGAGCTATGCGTTTGAGGGAGTCGCCTGTCGATTGCGTCATATCTGCGTTTCCCTCGGTTCCCGGTTTTATCATTTAGCAGAAACGCTGAACTCTCACTGCAATGTGAACAAGTGTCATAGCAGCCGCCGAGAGAACGTCATAACTTCCTTTTCAACACACTCAGATATATCTAATACGATTAACGAGTTGCGTTACCTCATACTCATGACTGGAAAAGAGGAAGTGGCGCCGGCGACCGTGTCATAATAAAAGTCCCGCCGGCGACCGTGTCATAATAACAGTCCCGCTCTTCAATCGCTCCAGCGGCCTTGCTCAGCTCAGTAATGTTAATAATCACATCCATGAAGATGATTTGTCCTATCCTGACTCTTTTCCACCGGCTGTGAGGTGAAGACCACATGTCCCAAGATTCTGCACTCAAACGTGGCGTCATCAAACTACGCCTTTGTTTTGAACAGGCGACCTCTAGTAGATGGAAAAGTTACATAGTGTAGCTTTAATCCAGAACTGCACGCGTCTTGCGGAAGAAAATTGCAGCCGGATCTACTTCTGTCTGTTTATGTCTGTGGCGAGTCACACAGGGACTGTGCTCCTCCGCAGCTCTGCGACCCGAGCTGGAATAAAAGAGTCTGAATATAAACACTTATTATATGTGTACCGTAGTGGTTCAGGGTAAGATAAAACACGGTTTGGAAAATGGATTCATGATGGACTCACTCATATATACATCTAGTCATTTTTAAGCACAAGAAAAGTTATGGACTGCAGCTGATAAAGATTAAATCAAGAACTCATAGAGGGGCTTTTTAAAATTATTATTTATTTGTTAATTTTTTATGGCATTTTTGCCCCAAGCCCCTGTTAATTTCCGACCTTGTTTATGACAATCCAAACGTGGTATTTCTAGTTTATTTGGACTTGGCTGCAAAGAAACATCAGCGCGAGGCGTCTGGTAAGTGGGCATGGCTGCGTTACACACGTTTCACCTAGTAAACAATCTGTGAAGTGTAGTCCGTCGCACAGGTTTTTTCACATGCTCTGCTGACAGAAGGCATGAAAAGCAGTCGATCGCAGAACGAAACGCAACAGTTGCTCAGTCAGTGTTGATGCACTTTGGCAGTTGTTGTTTTTATTCCGAATGTATTATAAATCTGTTCATGAGAATCGATCGGGTCACTCGCACCGTTGCGCCTAAATATTTTTTCACAGTCGCACGCAGTAATTTTCAGGCGCAAATGTGCCCGAAATGGTCGCTATGTAGAGCCCTGATTCATGGAACATTTAGAAATAACGCTTTCTTAATTTAATGGTAACGTTAGCAAAAGTTCTCAATAAGCCAGGAACTCAGTGGTACTTGTGCTGTCTCACACACACCCGAAACATGCGCACAGAAAGCCGCTTCTCAGACAGCAGACAATCCCCAATAGAATTCGAATTCACGACTTATTGCTTTTGAATTGTCAAATACACAGAAGCAATGACTCAATCCATTAGACTGTAAGTGCCTTGCCAAGTGGACGCTTTTGTGGAATTAATAGCTAATGAAGATTTTGCACATTATAATTCCACAGAATATAATAATAATAACTTCAGAAAGAATAAATCTCATATGTATGAAAGAAAACGTCAAAATTAAGTTTGTAACTATTCAATAAATGTGTTCAGATTCGATGTGTGATCACATGCTCTGCTCATATGCATGTGCGTGCGTGAATTTTAGTTGCTATAG
The DNA here is from genome assembly GCF_949357685.1 of Gobio gobio. Classification (NCBI taxonomy): domain Eukaryota; kingdom Metazoa; phylum Chordata; class Actinopteri; order Cypriniformes; family Gobionidae; genus Gobio; species Gobio gobio. The sequence goes on along the minus strand of NC_137103.1, from coordinate 11,567,080 downwards.
CGACGCGAGTTATGAATTCTGACTGTATCTACACACGCGAACCGATCGCTATCTGTTGGTTGAGAGGCCAGGCGAATTCACACACTTTTGCTGAATATTTTCTGAGCGAATCTTGTGATCTTGAAGCTGATTTCTGAGAGGAGACTTTTATTCTGGAAGGACATCGGAGGATATATCCTTATATAGAGTTATATTTTTGTTCATATTATTTCTGAAGATACTTTTATTTTATTGTTCTTTTCTTATTTTAGAAAGAGTTTGAAGTTTTATTTTATTTTTTGTTTTATTTTATTTTCAGAGGAGTATTTCTAAGGAGTCTTGTTGGCTATTTTACTGTATTTATTTTGCATTGTTTTTATTGCAGTTTGGACTCGGAGGACGTCGATGGCTCACATGATGGGTGAAAGAGGAGGTGAGCGCTTTCGTTATTCAGTTGTTTATGGTATGTTATGGTATGATGTTGTCCAATGATTGACTACATTAATGTGAAGAAAAGTGTGTGAGGTATTCCATTTGATCCCCCAATTTTCCCAGCTAAGTGATCACATGTATTTGATTCCTTGCATATGAAATAAAACTTTTCCATTTGAGTAACTATAGTATCAATATTTGTAATTGACACTGACATTGTTTATTGATTATTATCAAAACATTACTAACTATGTGATGTCTGAAATTTTCCAGACTCAGGCCTGTCCAGATCCAGAAGAACTGCTTCCACAGATTCTTCACTGGGCATCATGTCACCATCATCCCTGTCCCTTAGCAGCAGAGGCTCATTCAACGTCCTTTGGAGATGGAGTGGCCAGGCCCGGTCCGGCAGCTTCAATTGGTTCTGCCCTCCGCTGCCAGGTCAAGTTCCTGTCGCGCCAACAGAGACGTCAAATGGCCGAACTGCTCAGGGTGCCATGGAGGCTTCTCCAGTGAACAAGATCTCAACAGGTGAGACTGAAACTTTTCTTAGATTTAAAAAAATATATATTTTAATTGGACATTCGTCTAACATTTTCAGAACATTCAGAGAACATTCAAAAGTAAAGGCCTTTGCACACTGAGTCCGAAATTCGCATGCAAAATTTTCGCACGTCAAAAAATTAATTCGACCTCAGGTTATGTCAATCATGCTTGCACACTGCTTCTGAAACTTTCGTCCGTAAAAAAAAAAATTGGAACCGGTTCGATTTTCTGCGTTTTTCCCATCTACAGTGCTGATGCTCAACCTGAAACTGCTGGCAATTGTGGTGAATGAATCGCCAGTGCTCAGATACCTACAATTATATATACAAATATTATTGTACCAAAAATACTACAAATATTATTATATCACAGCTATAATTATAGCACACCAAGTCCATGTAAGCCGTGTGTGTGTGTGTGTGTGTGTGTGTGTGTGTGTGTGTGTGTGTGTGTGTGTGTGTGTGTGTGTGTGTGTGTGTGTGTGTGTGTGTGTGTGTGTGTGTGTGTGTGTGTGTGTGTGTGTGTGTGCGCACGTACAGATCCATACCTTAGACATACTGCCAGTCTCTGTTCAGGATCAATTGATTCACGGAAATTTGTGGTCTTCTTTTTAATATGTGGCTCCAGTATCGCTCGCAAAGCATCAAACTGAGCCACTGACATCCTAAAGTAAACTTTGACTCGGTCTGGATAATCCCGCATCTCCTTGATAAGGAGGTGGAACTCTGCTTCCTCTCTACGCGATCGCAGGAGTGGATGGACCCAATATTTCCTCTTTTTTTTCTCTTTTTAAGAAGGGAGAGGACAAAAAAATCATCCTCACTACTTGAAGACGCCATTTTGTATTGTTTTGCATTTTTTTTCCCGTAACAAATTCATTAATACGCATCGAACGCAGTGTGCAAGGTCTCTGTGCGTGACAAATTTTTCGGATCACGAATACGAAAAAACTTATGCGAAAATTTTCGGACTCAGTGTGCAAAGGCCTTAACGCTCCCATAATGCAAAATTATAAAATAGAATGTTCCTTTGACCAAGAAAAAACCTTTTTGAAACATTGAAAAAACTGGATGTTTTGAACATTCATGGAACATTTAGAAATAACGCTTTCTTAATTTAATGGTAACGTTAGCAAAAGTTCTCAATAAGCCAGGAACTCAGTGGTACTTGTGCTGTCTCACACACACCCGAAACATGCGCACAGAAAGCCGCTTCTCAGACAGCAGACAATCCCCAATAGAATTCTAACTCACGACTTATTGCTTTTGAATAGTCAAATACACAGAAGCAATGACTCAATCCATTAGACTGTAAGTGCCTTGCCAAGTGGACGCTTTTGTGGAATTAATAGCTAATGAAGATTTTGCACATGAATAATTCCACAGAACCATTTTATTGTTCTTTTCTTATTTTAGAAGAAGTTTGAAGTTTTATTTTATTTTTTGTTTCATTTTATTTTCAGAGGAGTATTTCTAAGGAGTCTTGAAGGCTATTTTACTGTGTTTATTTTGTATTGTTTTTATTGCAGTTTGGACTCGGAGGACGTCGATGGCTCACATGATGGGTGAAAGAGGAGGTGAGCGCTTTCATTATTCAGTTGTTTATGGTGTGTTATGGTATGATGTTGTCCAATGATTGACTACATTAATGTGAAGAAAAGTGTGTGAGGTATTCCATTTGATCCCTCAATTTTCCCAGCTAAGTGATCACATGTATTTGATTCCTTGCATATGAAATAAAACTTTTCAATTTGAGTAACTATAGTAACAATATTTGTAATTGATCACAATTGATCACTAATTGATTTTATTATCAAAACATTACTAACTGTGTGATGTCTGAAATATTCCAGCCTCAGGCCTGTCCAGATCCAGAAGAGCTGCTGTCTCTCAGACGGCTGGTCAGGAGATTTGGAGACCCTGTTCTGAAGAGCGTGATCAGGATCCGCTGCCAGACCTGACCCAGACCCAGAGCCAGGAGCTTCCTAAACATTCAGCTGCACTGTCTCTGTCTGAGATTTCTGTTTCTGTGTCCACGGGTCAGGGTGACGGGAAGAGGACGCAGCAGAGCGGCAGCCAACAGGGCTCAGATGATGGACACCCATCCACTTCATCTTCATCTAAACGCTCTTGCATGGGTCAGTAGTAGTCGGTTATGACATAAATAATACATTGCTATGCATTTAATAAAACTCTATATTTAAAGATATTATATTTAATATAATATAAATTAGGGGTGTAACGTTACACGTATTCGTATTGAACCGTTTCGGTACAGGGCTCTCGGTTCGGTGCACTCGGTTATGAATGCAATCTTTAACAGTTAACAGTCGGCTTGTTTAAAGCGCGGAACACACTTCAATCCGAGTTCCCACACGAACATATTGAGTATTCAGTCCATTTTATCACGAAATTCAAACGATAAATGCCGTTTTAACGTTCTTCAATGTGACGTGACTGATAGACGCGTATCAGTTCAATAAATAAATATAATAAATATAAATGAATATCTTAAGGCATGTTGAGGATGCATTACAACTTACTGAAACGTATCATATGTTGTGTAATCGCTCCATCGGTGTTTCAACCGCGGAAAGACAATAAAACAGCTTGTAAACCATGTCGTGTAGAATCACATTTACTTCAGAAGTCATTCAGTGTCCACAGCTGTGAGTTCACTACAGAAATCAACTCTTTCACTGAATACATGCACTATATTAGCCTATATATTCATTATATTAGCCTATATATATTCATTATATACTACTTAGCCTGTTAGTGATGTCTTGTTTATTTAATGTATGCTTAAATAAACCTGTCATGAAAATTACAGCCACTAAATGATTATATTTCAACAACAAATTGGAGAAAAAATAATAATACTTAGATTTAGAACCTTATGTGAAGCTTATGAGTGTTGATTATTATATCTAAAAATAAATAGCAAATTAATTTAGGCTAATAGTTTGGGCTCTGTTGTTAATCTTTAATAGCAATATGTAAGTAAGGGCTCCCTATATAGTTTACAGCATTATCTTTAAGAAACTTTTAGTTATAACTGAATTCATTTAAGGACAGACAAAACATTTTTTTCATTAAACCACTGTTGAATAAAAATTAATAAAAAGCAATTTTGTAATCGAATCCGTACCGAACCGTGTCTTCAAAACAGAGGTACGTACCGAACCGTCATTTTTTTGTACCGTTACACCCCTAATATAAATATATTTTAAGATATGGCCCATATTATCTTTGCCATTACCAGAACTGAGCCACACGTGCCAGAGTTGACAAAATGAAACCAAAAAGATAAGATAAAACAAGAAAAATAACTATATCGTGACACTTCATATTGTGAAATAAGATTTTGGGACATTTATGCAGGCATTAAGCAGAAGTCAGGGGGATAGCTTGGAGATATTTCCATTACTTTGGATTTGTAACACTACAGATGAGAATTGAATAGTAAAATGTAAGTTATGTCATTATATCATTGCTTAATTTGATGTCATTCTTCATTCCAGAAAAACCTACAGAATGCAGGAAGAGGAATAGAGTTCGTTCTTTCCTCCAGAGGCTCTGGAAGGCTGTGAAGAGTCCTTTCTGCTGCTGTTGTCTCAGTAGTGCTGTGGATGAAGAGTCTTTTACATCTCTCTATGACCTGGGAGGGATGATTGGATCCGGAGGATTTGGCAGGGTGTTCAAGGGAACACGCAAATTTGATGGCAAAAAGGTAAGTCTTACTGAATTGTACAAACATTTTGCTCTTGCATGCGTTAAAACATTTACAGATTTACAGATTTTCTTTTTTGTTGCAGGTTGCCATCAAGCAGATAAACAAGATTGAAAACAATCGTTATCTTTATATTGTAAGTTGGCCAAAACCTGAATATGTACAGTATTTAGTTGTTTAAGTGCAGATTACTGTAGTTAATACACCCGTAGGAAGCATTAGGTGTAAATGTGATTGACAAATAAGCCTAGAGGCACCAAATAACTCTTTTGAACGTATCTAAAAAGATTCATTTAAAAATGATATGTTTTCTTCAGATTTTTACCCAGCTAACCTTCTGACTACTATTTTTCTCTAGCCTGGGTATCCCAAACCTCTCGTAACAGAAGTGGCGCTGATGCTAATGATGAGGCGGGAACCCAGAAGCCCGCTCATCATACAACTATACGAGTGGTTTGAACATCCTCTAACATTCAACCTTGTTATGGAGTTCCCAGAGCCTTGCATGACCTTGCTGTATTATATCGTTCGTAAACCCGTACTGGATGAACCAACAGGACGGTTCATCATGCGACAGGCTCTTCTAGCATTGCAAATCTGCATCGAGCATGGTGTTTTTCATAATGACCCTCATGCGCAGAATTTCCTGATAAAGGAAAACACGTTGGAGCTTAAGCTGATAGACTTTGGCTGTGGTCAGCTGTTTAGTAGGGATGGCTACGAGAGCAACACATATGTTGGTGAGCATTTTGAGCCTGAATGTAGTGACTTATTAATGATCTGATGCTTTAAAAAAAAGCTCAACCATGTGCAATATGTCTTGCTTACAGGAGTAATGTATTACTGCCCACCTGAAGTCTCAACAGAACCTCGATTCCACGCCGTCCCAGCAAATGTCTGGGCTCTAGGAGTGCTGTTGTACACTATGGTGCACTCTGGATGTCCTCCCTTTCTCAATCGGACAGAGATCAGACGAGCCAACCTTTCATTTACCAACTACAGCTTATCCAAAGGTGAGTGAATAATATTGATAACACTTATAAACACACACACATAAAGCAAAGGCTCTGAACAGAAACCGTTAAAGATGAAGTATGTTTATATAAAGCTCAACGTATAGCAAGAGTTTGGGTCGTAGCTACTGTAGCAGGCGGAGCCATGGGAAAAGAAATTCGGCTTTAGTTACAGAAGTGAATGCCAAAATGTGCTGCATTTATACTGTAAACAGGTCATGAACATGTCAAAGCAAACAGAGCATTGTGATACAAAGCATGCTTCAATACCATACAGCCGTTCAGAAAGATACATTTTCATAAAGACAAATGCAACACAGCTAAAAGTATTCCTAATATGTTGAACCTGAAACATGCCCTTCACAAGAGCTGTGTTTGTGATGTTTGAGTTGGGGAAGACGCGATGCACAAAAGGGGCCTTTGCAAGTTTTTTTGAAAATATGCTTTATTTTTTAATTCCGCCTTGTGCCACTAGTGTCGCAGAAACGACATACTTCACTTTCAAAGTCAAGGAACATTTTACAGTATAATAATCATGTTTTAGATGCTGTTTTCATAGATGCATGACTAACTCCTTATTACAATTTGTACAGAATGCAGAGATCTGATTAGCCAGTGCCTAGCCAGGGATCCAACTAAACGGCCGACGTTAGAGCAGATGTCACAACATAGATGGATGAGATGACCTACTGTAGATTGGAGAAGTTCAGGAGATCAGTGATTTCAGGTGTGAGGAAGTGTAACAGACAGAGTAGGATTATTATCATTTGTCTTATTTCAAATGAGATGTTCAAATTTGTGTTCATTGTAATGTTCTTGTTATAGTCGAGTCACCGTCATTTATATAGTGCTTTATACAATACAGATTGTTTCAAAGCGGCTTCACTATAATAAACAGGAAAATAAACACAATATCAGCTCTAAAAATCATTCATGAGTTGACTTGTTCATATAATCTTTGTATTGAATAGGAAATAACATGCTTGCTGTCCTTGGTGGAGGGCTTGATCTCGAGACTTGAGCCGAAGCCTGATGTCCAACCCCAACCTGACAGGGAACTCAGAGCCTGTCCACGTCTGAGCAAGAACATGAGAGACTGCAAGACTGGGAAGAAGTCATCAAGCCATCACAGCCACATTTGCTTTGTTTTTAAACGTCAAGACAAGACAAGTCATCTGTATTCATATAGCGCCTTAAATATGACCCATCTTTTCTCAAAGCAGCTGGAATAATTCAACTTGTCATTTTGATGGTGAATTGTGATCCAGAAAGGTCCAAACGACAATCAGTGACAACTGGAGATTCACCCGTAGTCAAAAGCAAAAGATTAGTCTGTACAGAAATTAGGGCTGTGCAATATATCGAAATATCGCAAATGTACATATCGCAATATGTATATCGCAACGGCACACAATATCTGAATGACTTTAATAAGCTACTTCAACATTGTGAAAAGTGTACGTTTTAGGTTGACGCATATAGCAGAGAATAGACTGAGCACACGACTGTTACTTAAGAGTTATTAAACGCAAAACAACTTGCAATCTCGCGCTGTCTGACACACACACCAAAACGTGCGCACAAGCCGCCTCTCTGAAAGCGTGTGATCCCTTCAGTTCTGTTTCGTGCCTTGTAACACACTCAAACTGTCAAATACACACACAGTTATGTCAAAATGGCTGTCTTGAAGAGTATTCACAGTTGGTCATGCGATATCAGTTGGGGAAAGAAACCGAATGCGTGTCAATAGGATCCGTGCATTAGGTCTTAAATGACGCTTTTCCACGGCATGGTACGGCTCGGTATGGTTCGCTTTGGCGCTTTTCCACTGCACGGTACGGCTCGGTACAGCTCACTTAAACAGTACCACCTCGGTTGGGGTTCCAAGCGTGCCGCATCGATACTAAAATGTGACGTGTAAACACTGCAGATCACTGATTGGTCAGAGAGAATCGTCACTACTAGCGTCATTGGATTTGCGACACCAACCTGCTAGCAGTAACAGCCAGGCAGTATCGTTAGCAAGACTTGAAAGGAAAACTTGTTTAAAAAAACTAAAAATATGTTGTACACTATGGTGTATTGATAACACCTTTCAGAACAATTACAGACCAATATCAAACCTCCCGTTCATTGCCAAATTGCTTGAGAAGGTAGTCGTAGCACAACTGCAATCTCATCTAGAGCAAAAAAATCTTTTTGAACCACTTCAATCAGGTTTTCGTCCCTATCACAGCACAGAAACAGCACTTTTAAAAGTGCTAAACGATCTCCTTCTGATTTCTAGTTCTGGTGCACACAGTATCTTAGTTCTGCTCGATCTCAGTGCAGCCTTTGACACTGTGTGTCATTCCAGGCTCCTTTCACGACTATCTGAAATAGGCATCACTGGTGCTGCTCTTCAGTGGTTGACCTCGTATCTATCTGATAGACAGCAGTTTGTAAGGATAGGTAAAGATCGATCAAGTACCGCTACTATCACTCATGGTGTACCTCAAGGTTCTGTACTTGGTCCTCTTTTATTTCTCATTTATGTGCTGCCACTGGGTCAGATAATCAGACGACATGGTCTTGCCTTTCATAGTTACGCTGATGATATTCAGATTTATTTCACAGTTAAACCAAACTCAGCTTATCCTCTCGCTTCTGTTAACTCCTGCCTTCAGGAACTTAAAACCTGGATGACTGAAAACGTCTCGGTTACGGATGTAACCCTCGTTCCCTGAGGAGGGAACGGAGACGTAACGTTAGTGACTAACGAATGGGGGTTTCGCTTAGAAGCCTATCAACTTCGAGTTTTGAGAAAACGCCCAATGGCGTGCCAATGCCATGGGGCATGCGGAATTTGCATACGTAGCTCCGCCTCACTGCGTGAGTATATAAGGAAGTACGAGGCAATATCGCATTATGTTACCTGCTTGAGGAGCCAAGACTGAACTCCTGCGTTCCAGGCAACACAGCTGATGTGGCAAGGGGACGTTACGTCTCCGTTCCCTCCTCAGGGAACGAGGGTTACATCCGTAACCGAGACGTTCCCTTTCGTTCAGTCACTACGACGTAACGTTAGTGACTAACGAATGGGGGTCCCAATATAATCCCGCCACTCAGCTGTCTTCCAGCGCCCTGCGTAAGTGTGAGTACCCTGTCGTAAGACTAGTACGGACGAAGGACTCCCACTTAACACAGGATTACCAAGGTACACTGGGAAGCATATCCCAGTGAGGGAATGCCAAGATGCCTACCCGTGGGGAGGACTTAAGAGACACATATGACCCGGAGGGGGTTGCATATGGGAGATCTCTAGGGTACCAGCCGAAGGTGGATTTTTAACCCTAGGGGTGGCGGGGACACGCCAAGGGAAGAAACCCGCTCACTGCGGAGACTTACGGTGAAATACACATGTGGGGGTCGCCAGAGGGAACCATGCACATGGGGCACCTGGCCGGACATGAGGGTCTGGGCTCGAGAGGGCAGACTGAACTGATGTCGGCGTCGACAGTGCTGGAGGAGCTCAGGGCTCTCGGGGAACTCACCTGAGGAAATATCGCACGTATCCAGTCCGTGGAGTGGAGTGGCGAGCAAGCGAAGACACCTGAACCTGGTCCTTACCGGCCCCTCGGGGGAGCGAGTACATAGTCGGACACTGGCTCCACTCGGAGATTATAGAATCTGGCGAATGTGTTGGGTGTCGCCCAGCCTGCAGCTCTGCAGATGTCTGCTAGCGAGGCGCCATGCGCTAGAGCCCAAGAGGAAGCCACACTCCGGGTGGAGTGTGCCCTCACACCAAGGGGACATGGTCGGCCTTGCTGCTGGTAAGCCAAAGCAATGGTGTCCACTATCCAGTGAGACAGCCTTTGCTTTGAGAGAGCACTTCCCTTCCGCTCTCCACCAAAACAGACAAAGAGCTGGTCTGAGGTCCTGAAACACTGCGTCATGTCTACGTAGGCGCGGAGAGCGCGTACTGGACAGAGCAATGCCAAGGCTGGGTCTGCCTCCTCCAAAGGCAGCGCTTGCAGGTTCACCACCTGGTCCTTGAACGGAGTGGTGGGAACCTTGGGCACATATCCAGGCCGGGGTCTCAGGATCACGTGAGAGTTAGCCGGCCCGAACTCCAGGCACGCTTCGTCAACCGAAAATGCCTGCAGGTCCCCGACCCTCTTGACTGAGGCCAATGCGGTCAGCAGAGCCGTCTTCATAGACAGAAACTTAATATCGACCGACCGCAAAGGCTCAAAGGGAGGTCTCTGCAGAGCAGTTAACACTACTGCGAGGTCCCAAGAGGGTACGAGAGGAGAGCGAGGAGGATTCAGTCTCCTAGCTCCCCTCAGGAACCTGATGACCAGGTCGTGCTGACTTACCTTTTTGTTCTCCAAGAGATCGTGGTGGGCAGATATTGCGGCCACATATACCTTGAGGGTGGAGGGAGACAGCCTTCGCTCCAGCCCCTCTTGGAGAAACTGAAGCACGGACCCGATCGGACATTTCCAGGGGTCTTCTTGGCGGGAAGAGCACCAGGTGACGAAGAGGTTCCACTTCAACGCATAGGCATGCCGAGTGGACTCTGCCCTAGCGGAAGTGATGGTGGCGACCACCGTAGGTGGTAGGCCACTCAAACCTGCCGGGTCCCGTCTAGGAGCCACACGTGGAGGTTCCAAAGGTCGGGACGCGGGTGCCAAAGGGTGCCCCGTCTCTGAGTAAGGAGGTCCGGTCTCAGAGGAATAGGCCAGGGAGGGGCTGTCGCAAGGAGAATGAGTTCGGGGAACCAGGTCCGGCCGTGCCAGTACGGGGCGACCAAAAGGACCTGCTCCTTGTCCTCCCTGATTTTGCACAGAAGCTGTGCGAGTAGGCTCACTGGGGGAAACGCATATTTGCGTAGGCCCCGCGGCCAGCTGTGCGCCAGTGCATCCGTGCCGAGCGTGCCCTCGGTCAGGGAATAATACAGGCTGCAGTGGGAAGAGTCGTGGGAGGCAAACAGGTCTACCTGTGCGTCGCCGAACTGTTCCCAAATCAGCTGACCCGTCCGGGGATGGAGTCTCCAATCTCCCGGGAGAGGCTGAAACCGCGAGAGCTCGTCGGCTGCGTGGTTCAGGACTCCCGGAATATGGACAGCACGAAGGGACCTCAGGCGCTTCTGACTCCATAAGACGAGATGGCGGGCGAGTTGAGACATGCGGCGGGAGCGTAGACCGCCCTGGTGGTTGATGTACGCTACTACGGCCGTGTTGTCTGTCCGGACAAGCACATGTTGACCCTTCAGCAACGCTCGGAAGCGGTGCAGGGCGAACCGTACTGCCAGCAACTCGAGGCAATTGACATGCAGGAGACGCTGGGGTCCTGTCCAGGAGCCCGCGGCTGCTTGTCCATTGCACATGGCACCCCAGCCCGTGGCAGAGGCATCCGTCGATACGACAACATGCCTGGAAACTCGTTCTAAGGGCACACCGGCCCGTAGAAAGCTGAGGTTCGACCACGGGGTGAGTGTCTGTAAGCAGGCCCGAGTCACTTGGACCCGGAGCGTGCCAGACTGCCATGCCCATCTCGGGACTCGATCGCGAAGCCAGTGCTGAAGCGGTCTCATATGAAGCAATCCGAGCGGCGTTACCGCGGCTGCAGATGCCATATGCCCCAGGAGCCTCTGAAAAAGTTTCAGTGGAACCGCATTCTTGCTCTCGATTTGTCGGAGGCAAGTCAGCAGAGACTGCGCGCGCTCGCTCGAAAGCTGCGCGTACATGGCGACCGAGTCGATCTCCATACCGAGAAAAGAGATCCTCTGCACGGGGCAAAGTTTGCTCTTCTCCCAGTTGACCCGAAGGCCCAGACGGGTTAAGTGGTGGAGAACCAGATCTCTGTGTCCGCAAACCTGCTCTCGAGAGTGGCCTAGTATGAGCCAGTCGTCGAGGTAGTTCAGGATGCGGACCCCGTGCTGCCAAAGGGGCGCAAGGGCTGCCTCGGCGATCTTCGTGAAGACGCGAGGGGACAGAGATAACCCGAATGGGAGAACTGCGTACTGGTATGCCCGCCCCTCGAAAGCAAACCGTAGGAACGGTCTGTGTCGAGGAAGGATGGAGACATGGAAGTAGGCGTCCTTCAGGTCAATCGCTGCAAACCAATCGTACGGACGAACGCATTCGAAAAGGCGTTTCGCAGTCAACATCTCGAACGGAAGCCGGTGAAGGGATCGGTTCAAGATGCGAAGGTCCAGGATTGGCCGTAACCCACCGGTTTTCTTGGGTACAATGAAGTAGGGGCTGTAGAACCCCGACCTCATTTCGGCTGGAGGGACAGGCTCGATCGCACCCTTCGCCAGTAGAGTGGCAATCTCCGCACGCATGACGGGGGCATGGGCCCCGGTCATGGTATAGCGGACTCCCCTGTAACGGGGAGGAGCCTGCGCGAACTGAATCGCGTAGCCGAGCCTGATGGTCCGGGCAGCCCAGCGGGACAGCCCCGGAAGCTGAAGCCAGGCTTCCAGAGACTGCACCAACGGGGTCATCCGGACGACAGACGTACCCTGGGTGGGGCAGCGAGGCAGCGTTACCGGCGCGGACAGGGGAGGCTGTTGGGCGTCCCCGGGTCGGAGCACGGTTAACGGCTGCGCCCTGACAGAGGAGACCAGGGAAGGACTCGCGTTCCACTGGGGTCTGCTCTGCCAGGGGGCTGGCGACAGAGAGGGATGCGAGTGGCGAGACCCGAGGGTGGCGCGCACTGTCATCACCGGTCTCTGGGTGCTCAGAGACAGGAACATGAGTTCTTCCCAAGCGCTGCTAGCCCGGGGGCCAGCAGCGGAAGGATTTTCCCCCGGCCCTCCACCGGGGGAAGGAGAGGCCCTGCTACCATCCCCTGGGAAGAACTGGAACCCATCTCTGAGTTGTCCACCTCCATCCTGGCGTTTAACCAGTCTGGGGAGCGGACTGGGCGACATCCTCAACCACCTCCACGGCGCGGCCCAGGTGAAGGCTGCTGCTGGGGCCGGGCGGGAAGAGGGAGGGCGCCCTCGGCGGCGAGCGGACTGAGGCGACTGGGCCGGCGGCTGGTGCAGCAGCTGGCCGCCGGGGCAGTACGTGTTGCAGCCTTAGTCTGCTCTGGGGCGGCCGAGAACTGTTGGGCGCAGTTCTCAGCCGCGCCGCCGAAGAGGCCAGCCTGGGATATGGGTGAGTTGAGGAGGCGGGCCCGCTCAACGTCCTCCACATCACCAGGTAAGGCCTGGTGTTCTCCCGGACCACAGCTGTGGACATCGCCCGACCCAGGGAGCGTGTGGCCACCTTCACCGCCCGGGGGCGGGGTCAGTTGCGGCACGCAGCTCAATGAAGAGCCCTGGGTCGGCTCCACCCTTGTGCATGTGCAAAGGGGCGGCGGCCTGCCCGTAGCACTGCGGGACCACGCCACCGAAGTAGACGAGCCCACAGGCTTTGGGGGGGGTGCTTAGGACAGCCACACCACGCCACGTCAAAGCCCTCTGTGGACACCGTAGTGCGCAACAGAGAGTTCAACAGTGGGGGGGGAGGGGGCCCCAGTGTACCCTAGGCCGCGGCCCCATCAAGGGCAGAGAAGGCGGAGGAGGCCACCAAACGGTCGCGAGAAGCACGGGGACTTCCGGGACCGCGTGATCTCCTCATGCACCCCGGGAGCGAAAGGCATTGGGGGCGGGGCCCAACAGCTGTCGGGTGCCGCCCCCAAAAACCAATCGCGCAACCACGAGCACCCACGACTGGGCGGAGTTCCACACCAGCGCGAGACTCGCGGCTGCCCGAGATAACATGGCTGTCAACTTTAGGTCAGATCAGGCAGTGCTGACACACCCGGAGGCGGAGCACAACCTAATCGTCATCCCCAAAGGACTCCAGCCCACCTTGGGATGCGGCGATCGACATCTCACTGCTATCCGGAGCGTGAACTGAACGAACGGGGCGTCAGAGACGGGCCGTAGATTCAATCCAACACTCGCGGAAGCGATGTATAAGAGGGGGGTGTGGCCCGAGGAATGAACGTCGGGGTTCTTAATACCACAGCACCGCCCTCAGGTCACCCTGGCCACCAGCCAAAGTACCATCTCACTCGGGGACGGTAGATTGGGGTGTGGCAGAGGGGACTCTCTCTCCTCACGGAGATCATTGAGTCTCGACCGTGACATCGCGATGGTCACGCCCCCGTAATGGAAACGTGACACATCCGCAAACACTGCCCGTGCGCGCTGAAGCCCAAACACGCTCGAGCAGTGAATGCGTCCTCAGACAGCAGCGGAAAATCGATCGCACCCGGAAGTGCACGGGCGAGCCGTCTTGAAAAAGACGTGCCACGCGCAAGCTCTTTTTGTGAGAGGAAAACCTTGCAGTCGATGCCGAAGCGCCCAGGGAAACACACACCAGCTGTCAGGCGGACCACTGCACAGATCAGCAGGCAGGAAGTATGCGATCACTGGAACGCGCCGTCACACCAACACCGACTGGAAAGCTGCTCGTCTCGAAGAAGCTGACAGAGTCTCAGAAGGCTGTAGGAGTGAAGAGGTAGGTACTCTTGGCTCCGAAAGCAGAAACATAATGCGATATTGCCTCGTACTTCCTTATATACTCACGCAGTGAGGCGGAGCTACGTATGCAAATTCCGCATGCCCCATGGCATTGGCACGCCATTGGGCGTTTTCTCAAAACTCGAAGTTGATAGGCTTCTAAGCGAAACCCCCATTCGTTAGTCACTAACGTTACGTCGTAGTGACTGAACGAAAGGGAACTTCTTGCAGCTTAATACTGATAAAACTGAAATCCTGTTGATTGGCCCTAAATCACAAAATTTGCCACGTGATGACGTTTTTATTGACATTGATGGTGTCCAGATTACACCTTCAAAAACTGTGCGAAATCTGGGAGTATTGCTTGACTCCACGTTATCTTTCGACTCACATATTGGTCATACAGTAAAGTCATGCTTTTTCCACCTGCGAAATATTGTTCGTATCGGTCGATCCCTCAACTTTAACGATGCTGAAACTGTTATTCACGCTTTTATAACCTCCAGATTAGACTACTGTAACGCCTTATACAGCGGCTTACCAACTAAGGCTATACATCGCCTCCAAATGGTGCAAAACTCTGCTGCTCGAGCGCTAACATTTAATAAAAAATCCGTACACATCACTCCCATCCTCAACCAACTTCACTGGCTTCCTGTGGCCAGTCGCATCGAGTTTAAACTGTTAGTTTTAGTCTATAAAGCCAGTCACGGCCCTGCACCACAATATCTTGCTGAGTTAGTCCAACCTTATGTTCCTGCCCGGACCCTCAGATCCAGCAATGAAAACCTGCTTGTCATCCCCAAGTTTAAACGCTCTACTATGGGAGGAAGGGCTTTTAGTGTTATTGGCCCGAAATTATGGAATAAGCTGCCCCCGACTATCCGTAACGCACCTACTCTCCAGATTTTTAAATCCAAACTTAAAACTCATCTTTTTTCTCCATGCAATAAATCATTATTTTTCTCTCACCGTCTCTGCCTTCAAGTGATCTCACACCTCTTCATGTTATGCTACATGACTAGCTACTGTTAATTGTTCTTTGGTTCTATAACTTCTTTGTTGTTGTTGGAGTTATTTGTTGTACACCTGCTTGTTTTATTTGCTATAATGAACAGGCTGCTTTTCTGATTGTAATTGATTGTACTCCATTGTGAAGCGACCTTGGGTTCTTGAAAGGCGCTATATAAAATAAACATATTATTATTATTATATTATTATTATTATTATTATTACATACATTTGCACTTCGTTTACATTTCCTCTGTTTATACTTTTACTTAATTTCTTATGTTTTATGTATATATTCTTTGCACTACATTTCCACTTTGTTTAAAGTGTGACGTTTACATTTTTACCTTTACAATTTTGTATTTGTTTTTCGTTTTTTTCAATAAAAAAAGGAACTGGACAAACATGTGTACTTCATTAGTTTCTTAATGCATGTACTGTACCAATGAATAAATGTGTTTTTAATATTTAAAAAAAGAAAGAAAGCGAGACAATACTTTGAAATATTTAGTTTATTAATAATCCACTTGACAGGAAAGACAACATGAATAGTTAACTATTCAAGTAACGCAACAGCGCCTCACGTAGATCCCTGCCCTCCTCCTCTACAGCCTGGGCCAGGGCCACCACAGGCTCTGCTGCTGAAGCTGAATCCCATGCACTCATAGGCCTCTCCATGACTCTCACAAAGGTTATGTAGAGCACAGTCATTCCTTTTCATAAGGCAACGCCATCTTCCTTTTAATCTACCAAAGGCATTTTCCACAATGACACGTGCTCGGGAGATTTTCTTGTTGTACACCGGCTGTTCTGCTGTCAGCCGTCCAGTGTCAACGAATGGTTTTGAGAGCCAGTGCTGCAAGGGATAGGCAGAATCTCCTAGAATGTAGAAGCCAACATTCACCCCACCAATGTTTCTGGTATTAGCTGGTATGTGATTTCCACGACTTGCCAACTCCCACAGTGTGGACAGTCTCAAAACCTGAGCATCATGCAGACTTCCAGGCAGTCCTGTGAAAACATTCCAGAAAAGTCCCTTTCCATCCACAACACCTTGAAGGATGATGGAGTGCCAGCCTTTACGGTTGAAATAGTCACAGTGATAGTCCTGTGGTGCTATGATGGGTATGTGTGATCCATCAATAGCACCAATACACTGTGGGAGCCCCCACCTGTTCTCAATGTAGGCAGCCATTTCTTGAGACTTCTCCTGATCTGGAAAACGAATTTGTTCTGGTACCAGCAAAGTCTCTGCTGCAGCACAGAACTCCTGGACACATCGACAAACAGTTGTTATGCTTGCTCCAAAAAGATGTCCAACACTTCTGTACTCAGAACCGGTTGCGAGCTTCCACAGTGCGATGGCTACTCTCTTCTTTAGAGGTACACAAACACGAAAGTTTGTGTCCCGTCTTTCCATCGCTGGACGCACTTTGTTGCACAAGTAGGCAAACGTTTCTTCTGACAATCTAAAGTTCTCCAGCCACTGAGTGTTTGTAAAACCGGGAACAATCACATCCCACCACTCAGAAGCTCGGTTAAATGTCCAAACAGATGGTCTGTTGCGGCGACGTTGCAAAATATGAAGGATCTGAAATACACAGAATACGCATTTTAAAACAATTTTGCCAGCCAAGTTCATTAGATGGTTTCGTGACAGTGATATAGCGATTGAGACCGTATATTGATAAGTGCAAGATTAGCTTACCCTCGTGCGCCATCGAGCAAGCCTATCGTCGAATGCGCTTTGTTGTTAGCCTGGGAAAACCCAGACAACTTCCGGAAAATTTAGATTTGCTCTGTAAGTAGTCTGGCAAAGAGCCCATTCAAGCCCATTTCTAATCCCTAGAAATCGCGGCACCAATTAGAAACGTTGGGGCGGGCTTTACACGATGACGACAACGCAGCGACGTTGAAGCAGATTTGCCGCCGTGGAGCATCACTCGTTCGAATCAGCTGTCGCGTCTGTTTTAAGCGATTTAAACTTTTCCTTTTCGTTAAAACCCGAGCAAAGAACAACATTCGAAGCCTTCATATCTAAAAAAGATGTTATCGCTGTCTTACCGACTGGATTCGGCAAAAGTCTGATACCAGCTTGGCCCTTTGGTGGCTAAACGAATGGGTCTTAGCGAGAGCCCTCTGGTAGTGTTAATGTTTTACAAAATATAGTTTTAAGTCCTTTTCAGGCGAGAATTTAGTTGTTTAAAGCTCAAATCTGTGGTTTATTTATAAAGAGAGCACCTTTTTTAAAATTTGATCTGCCGTTTTCGGAGTTGTGAGCTCCAGTGGTTCAGCGGCGCTCAATCGCTCATTAACCCCACGAGAGGCGCCTTTCCTCGGCCAGTTCTTCTGCCGTCTGCCGCTGGCTCTGATGTCTCTGTAGTGGTTAAACCGTCTCGTCTTGTGTAGATCTAACGGCTGATCTTTGCTCTCATTAATCTATAATTTGTTCCCAGACAGATCGTTTTGATCGTTTTGTTGTTTCATAACTTTATATTTTTAAGCTATTAAACTTTACCGTTGTAGTCTCCTAGCGCTGACTTTGACTGAATTGCTTTATTTATTGTATAGCTTCTTATACCTTTTACTTACTTTTATAATTGCTATTGATGATCACACATAAACTGACATTTAACAAAAAGAGACTGGGTTGTGTTTTATGTCATATTTAATTTATTACAGTGATAATCATAGCCTATATTATGCCTATATTATGTGTGTGTGTGTGTGTGTGTTTTTTTTATGTAAACGAAAAGAGGCTGGGTTTTTTTATATTTCGTTTTGTTATAAACATGCATTGAGGATAATATGCATTGCCTGCACTACATATTCAAATATATACTGAGTGATACTGTCAAGAACGCTGCTTGTCCATTAGCAGAATAGGCGGACTAGTGTCCTCCCGTCCTCAGGAGTTCGTTCTCCGGAGTCAAACTTGGCAAGTCACGGACGCAAGTCAGAAGTTCACGTACAAAATATGTCATAAAACACCACTGCCTCATTTCATAAAAAAACCCAAAAACATCTTAAACATAATAGCCACACGAATGTGGTTCAGGCAACGCGTAGCTAGGCCTACATTGATTATCTTATATATTTATAATAAAACAAAGTATAAAACACCCTGCCTCTTTTCGTTTACATTTTAAAAATAATATATTAAACATTAATATGTGGTTTAGGTAAGGTGACCAGATTTCTGAAATGGAAACCGGGGACATTTCCTATTTGAGAACACAAGTACAGACAAGAACGCATATTGAGAGACGGCCAAATGTTTCTCCGTCGCTCTGCATACGTCATCTCCCTCATCGCTCTGATTGGTTTTAGGTCTATCCAACTGCGCTGAGAGGCATTTGAGCGACGCCCGTTGGTGACGCCCCTTTGGAAATGATTTGTCTATGAAGCTTTGCCAGACCATAACTCAGTTACTACTGAGAATGGTCTGGTTTTAACCAGGCTACTTTGTTGTAGGAGTTCCCATACTCTCTTTGGTTTTTTTTCAGTATTTTGTTTTGTTGCCATCAGCCTCCTTTGAAACAAACTTTTTTGTTGTGCGGTGAAAAACATCCACATGCCGAGAATCAAGAACACCATTCCTTCGATAGGCTTTTCTTCGGTTTTGCACGTTTTTGTTTTTGTGTCGCGTTTACGATGATGTCGTGGCAGTAGAGGAGGCGCAACTACACCGTAATCCCACCCACATGAAGCGGTGCTACTGCAGTGGAAAAGCAACCGAGCCGAGCTGAGACGTGCTGTGCCGAGCCGTATCACGCAGTGGAAAATCAAACCGAGTCAAGTCGAGTCGAGCCGTACCAAGCTGTACCACGCAGTGGAAAAGAGCCAAAAGTGACAGCCTGCTAATACAGTAAACCTGCCGCTGTCTGTCAAACAACAAAAGAATGAGAAAATCACTCAGTGCTCTTGGCTGAATAACCTTTGTAGCTTTATTATGTATCAGTGTATATTTAATTAATGTGAAGAGTACTGTTTTTAGTTCTTATTTTTAATAACAAGGATCAATTAAAATTTCAAAAACAATCGCCCGCCCCTAGTTCAGGTGTGTTTGTTTACCTGGATGTTCTTGATGTTAAGTTTAAGGTTGATATAACTATATAATTCCAAGTCAAACAAAGAGTTTTTGGTACTTAAATATTGGCATTAAATTATTTCTTGGTTTACATTGATGTTAAAATTATATTGTCAGATTTGTGACATTAATTTTTGCTAAAACACTGCTGGTCACTTTCAGAAGTTGTAGCGATGCTTTCTTTTCCAGGAGAGAATGTGAAACACATAAATGGTATCATTCTCAGTTTTAAATATTTTGTTTTAATATTATTTAAACAGATTTTACACACTTAAAGCAATATCGTATCGCATCGTATCGAATATCGCATTATTTAACAAGGTATTGCATATCGCACAGCCCTAACAGAAATTGAAATCTACAGATAACGCTAATACTGATGTTTTTAACATTAACAACTTGAGAGCAAAGTTTTGCGAGGATAAATCAAACTTTTTTGCCATAAATTTAATGGAATTGTTTTTATTCGTGGAATTGTTCATTTGCAAAGCTTTAATTATTCATCATAGCCCCTAAGCTAACTGAGTAGCTACAATCAATGAATTCAGTTTATTGACACCCCTTCAATGAAAAAATATAGGCCTTTAATTCAGAGGTATTTCTTTGATTCTGTTATTTGATTTACCTTGAAAACATTATATCTGTTGAGAAATTGTATGTACGAGAGGCGGGTAGAGGGAGCGCGGCCTATGAACTCCTTGTGAGACTTGAAGCTGGCTTCTGCTGATGAAACTGCAAACTATTCTTTAGTAAATTTTTATTTCATTAAATTGCTTTGTGAGTGCGGCTGGTATCCCAGGCGCGTCTGTTCCAGGCATCCTCCTGCGGATCTTCTTGCAGAACTGCCGGATGTCCCCACAGGAAGTGTCCAGGTCCTTCAGGAGCACTGAAAGCTCCGCCCCTTCCTGTCCCGCCTGCAGGAAGGCCCGCAGACGGCCGACCTCTGACCCCATGCAGTCCAGAGCACTCTGGGTGAACTACAGGTCACAATATTTGAAAAATAAAAATGAAACTAAAATTAAAATAAAAACTGTAGTATGAAATGTGTGTGTGAGACGTCTGCCTCTAGTGATAGGCTGTGTGTGTGTGTGTGTGTGTGTGTGAGTGAGTGAGTGAGTGAGTGAGTGAGTGAGTGAGTGAGTGAGTGAGTGATTGAGTGAGTGTGTGTGTGTGTGTGTGTGTGTGACTGTAATGATTGGCTGTGTGTGTGTGTGTGTGTGTGTGTTTTTTAGAAAACCCATGTTAAAATGTGAGTATCAAATATGATGCATCAGGCTTTTGAGTTTATTTGTTCATCTCTCAATCATCATTGTATTGCATTGCATTATATGTTTTGCCCCCTTCAATAAAAAAACTACAGAGCTTTGATCATAAAAGCATTTCAATTTAATCTTACTAAGACATTATTGGGAAATATAGATTGAAAACTGATATTTATATACATTTTATGTAAGCCTATTATAAAGATCTCACTGGCTGACATCACAAGCTATCAGAATTTCATCTTACTTTTTGACAATATAAGGAATCACTGCATCAAAGTTTTGAATCAAGCCAATGAAACAGGTTCAAACTAGCCAAAATATATTTATTTTAATAAACTCATCGTGGATCGCCAGACAAAAAAAAAAAACGAGTTTAATGACATTCTTTAGGAAATGTACAAATAAAAAGTTGCATTAAAATAATTGCAATGTTTCCTATTTATATCTACAGCAAAATCATAGTAAATATACAATAAATCATCCTTATCGCAAGAGCTGTTCAGTCCAAACTGCACTAAAAAGTGTATCATGGGTCTTGTAATTTTCACAAAATAAATTGTGTATATTTCCTTAATAAAATTGTGGTTCAGTGTTGTACAGAAAATATTGAGAACATTTCACTAATAAAACCAAGAGATACATTTTCCTAATTTTTTAAGGAAATGTAAACTATTTTGAGGCTTGAACTGAGGAACCGATTAAGCTGATAAAATTAAGGGAAAAAAGACTACCTATTTATTAATTGTGCAGTTTTATTTAGAGACACCATTGTTAGTTCCCAGCATGCTTTGTATATGGCAGGATATGGAGAGTTAATATTGAAATTAAGCGTTATTTTATGTTTTTGAGTGAAGGGAAACATCTTTTAATGTTCAGTTATGTTTGGCATTTGAAAGAGTTTCTTTATGTTGAAGTTTTGACCGTTACCATTGTGCAGAAGAGCATCTTATGGTTAGGTTGTGGATAAGTGCATGTATAATAATTTTGTAGAATTTATTGCTTTGTTCTGTGAGCAATGACTTTGCTAATGTCAGTGCAGTAACAATTTAGTTTCTACTTGTGCTGTGCTAGCAGCATTCAGTCTATTAATTGTATAACGTAACTCAAAGTTAAATATAAGCAGGACGTTTCCATTCTAATAGTGGGAAGTTCGGATCTCGTTCGGCAAAATGAACGAACCTAATCTAATTAAAATGTTACATGCTACATTTTTCAACACATTTAGTACTTTTGGAATAAAAAATAAACTATAAGCTAATGCAGCCATGGCCGAACTTTGAGAAAATAAAATATTAATTATTTGCTTAAGCTGGGTCTTCAGGCTATGTCTGCAGTCTGTTAGTTCACCTCACCTCCCGATCCGAATCGTTCTTTCCTTTGTCACTTCACAAATCACGTCTGTTCCCTGGAAAGTTTAGTTCACCTCTCGTGTCTTCGGGTATGGGCCGTGAGTTCAGTCATCATGTCTGATCTGGGCCTTGACAGCCTCATATGCAATATATGCGTCCGGAAACAGAATTGTTCCGTTACACCTTCTGCTACACACTCAAAAGTATGTACTTTTTCTTCACAAAAAGAGTACATACTTTAACCTCGTAGTACAAGTAGGCGAATTGGAATGCAGCATCAGTGTCCGAATTCATTCACTCGTTTTCATTCACTCCCTCATGTGGACTATATCAATGGACCAATGTAGGGAATAGTGAATGAGTGTATAGGGGGCGATTTCGAACACTGTTGGTCCTCAAAATTCTACAAACAATACCCCATTATGACAATGTGAAAGAAGTTTGTTTGAAATCTTTGCACATTTATTTAAAAAAATCACATGTACATAAGTACTCAGCCTTTGCTCGATACTTTGTTGAAGCACCTTTGGCACCAATTTAAGGCTTTTTGAGTACAGTTCTCGGTACCAATTTCGGCACCACAGCAAAATCTGTATTTTATTTTAGAACATGCATGATTCATATTTAAATAGCATTTTTGCGGTTAGTTAGTCAGGAGCCCTGCACTTAGATAAACACGGAAGCGACTGAAAACTGTAGTAGGTATGTGTGCAAAAGGCCATGTTCAAGTTCAAATTAGTTCATTATATTAGTTGTACAGTGTTCTGTATACGTGTTGCGTCTGTCGAGTAGGCGGAGCTTAATCGGAAGTCTCGCGCATTCTGTGAAGAACAACGTGAGGCAGATGAACGGCAATGAAGGAAAGGAAGAAATGCGGTGCGTGTTATCATTGAAAATAAACGAAGCCCAGTGGATGAAGGCCATGAAACTATAGATTGATCATAGAGCACTCAGATGTGAGCAGTTTGGCATTTGCAGATGTGATGGTCGGTCAATGTTGTGTGAATGCTCCGGTGGTGGGTGGAATCGTATGGTGAATGAATACCATTAAGTGCATTCTACAGTCTTCACTACATTTGATGGTCCTTCGAGCCGGATCTATAACCACTTTAGCGATGATGTCCAGAACTAGCGAGGGAGCTATAGAGCCAGAGGTTGTACGCCCTCGTAGAATAACAAGACGGCCATCACATCTGCATGACTATGAGGTTAGCTATCCTCAGAAACAGCTTGCCTTTGCAGATGAGCAGTCTGATATGCTCACTTGTATGCGTGAATTGAGAGAGGAAAACAGGCGAATGAGGCAAGACATGCAACGCATATCTGATATGATAGTTAACTCTTCTGTGTTAGCATCCCAGGTTTCATCTGAGCAGCAGCTTCTGGGTGAAGGAGCCGGGTTGTCATCTACACCAAAGTCTACTAGTATTCCGGGGTCATTTCAGGCTGATGGAAACCCTAGCCTGACAGAACATACTCCTTTGGTGCCACCTAGAGATGAATCCCTCCTTACAGTGCACAGTCGTGAGCGAGATCTCATTGAGGAGCTTACAGACAGTCTAAAGAGAGCAAGCCGGCTCAGTGATAGTTCGCCCAGTTCAGGTATGTCGACCCCCTCATATAATGATCCCTATAATAGTAAGAATGACTTGCCACGGTATGACCTACAGAATGATGCTACTGTTCCTCTGAGGCAAACTCGTTCTTCGGATCTTCGCCATCATTATCCAGATGACCCACTCTTGTTGCGGTCCAGTATGCCGTCTCATGATGCTTATTGTCAACCAATATCAGACCCTTACCATCGCCGCTTAAACGACAGAGAGCGTACACAGAAGGATGCCTTCATGGATCATGTCGATCATTCTCCAGTCAACTGGAGGCAAGAGTACAGTCACGATAATGCACAGTTACGTACACCTGACCGTTATTGCCATTCGCTGAGACACTCTGAGTTTCGTCGGCCATTGCCTCCTCCACCAATGCAATATCGAGGGCCGACTCCTACAATCCCAGATTTCATTCGGGATGATCCCCGGGATTTTGCCCGGCTTAAGCTCGCATTAAACAATATTCTTCCTGAAGATGCTTCTGAGTCCTTTAAGTTCCAAATACTTATGGACCACCTTAAGTTGGAAGATGCTTTACTTGTCGCCGACTCATATAGTCACAGCCGCACTCCATTTAGTGATACTATGAGAGCACTCACTGATATGTATGGGCAGCCACATCAATTGGCGCTGCAAAGGATCACTAATCTGATGGATGGGCCAAATATCAGGAGCGGGGATGTGAAGTCTTTCAAGGCATTTGCCCTTCGCGTCCGAGCACTGGTTGGAATGCTAAACCAGTTAGGTAGCACAGGTTGGACTGAGCTGAAATGTGGCTCACATGTTTCTCGTCTCTTAGCTAAGTTGCCGTATGACCTAAGAGCTAACTTTAAGAGATTCATTAACCCCCTTCAGACCCCTATTCCAACGCTGCTTGACTTCTCAGACTGGCTGGAATACGAGGTTCGTGTGCAGGTAGAAGGAACACAACATGGGAGCTATCCTGATCACGAGAAACACAGTGCTCGCAAAGACAAGCGAACTGGCTTTGTGCCCCGAAAGCTGACTACCGTTCTACATGGCGGAGAGTTGAAAGTTGGATCAGAAGATAACCCAAAGACTGGATACATGGACTCAGGAAGGGCACAGGAGAAGCATAAGAAGTACTGTCCCTTCTGTGACACCCTTCAGCACTACATGAATCAGTGCTCCAACTTTAAACTCTTAACTAAGGAGCAGATTGAGAGTTGGATCAGAACAGGACATAGATGTTGGCGCTGCGGACGAGGGCATTCTTCATCTAAATGCACCTTAAAGGCAAAGTGCAAGCGATGTGACCGGAGGCATCTTGATGTTCTTCACGATGTCAATGCCAGCACCGAGGTGATGAGTAAAGGTCATAACAGGACATCTGAGGAAACCATAAGCCCTGCTTCTCAGACTCTGTATTTGGATCGAACTACGAGTGGCAAGCAAGTGCTACTGAAGTTAAGTCGGGTGATCATTCGGAATGGTGATAAATCACTAGAAACCTACGCTGTACTAGACGACGGATCTGAGCGAACTATCTTGTTGAATGAAGCCGCTCAACGTCTAGGCCTTCAAGGTGAAATTGAAGTCTTGGCTCTGCGCACAGTGAGGCAGGAAGTCCACAACATTCATGGAAGATCTGTATCTTTCTCCATAGCACCTGTTTCACACCCTGACAGATCCTACCCGGTCAAGGGTGCATTCACAGCAAAGGAGCTAGCGCTGGTTCAGCATACTTATCCAATTTCTGACTTGCAAAGAAGATACCACCATCTCCGTGACTTACCCTTGCATGACATCCACAAAGCACAGCCCTTGGTACTTATTGGATCGGATTATCCTCACTTGATTACACCTGTAGAGCCAGTGAGATTGGGTCCCCCTGGAGGCCCTGCAGCGGTTCATACCAAGCTTGGTTGGTCTTTACAGGGTCCATCCAGCCTCCTTAAGCCCCACTTGCAGCCTCAAGAATGTTTCTTCATTTCTTGTGTGTCTCCTCAAGCTGAACTCTTCCGTCAAGTCGAAAAACTTTGGCAGCTGGATACTCTTCCGTATCAATCTGAGAAGGTAATTAGTCGATCTCGCCAAGATGCAGAGGCTATTCGACTCCTAGAGGAGAAAACGATCAGGATTGATGTGAATGGTGTTAAAAGATACGCTACGCCCCTACTCTGGAAAGAGTCGCTGCCGCCTCTGAATGCACCCAAAGAAGCTGTCATGACCCTGTTACGCAGCACAGAGCGGAGATTAGCTAGAGAGCCCAGTATGGCTGCGTCTTATGAATCAGAGATTCAAAAACTACTGCAGGCAGGTTACGTCACCCCATTGACATCTGCAGAGTGTGATCCGAGTTCCAAGTCATGGTACATACCACATCATATGGTTCATCACAATGCAAAGAACCGTATTGTCTTCAATTGTTCTTTCGAATACCAGGGTCAGTCTTTGAATGAACATCTTTTGCCCGGTCCTACCTTAAGTGCCAGCTTGTTGGGAGTTCTCCTCCGTTTTCGAGAACATTCTGTGGCCATCTGCAGTGACGTGAAGGGCATGTTCCATCAAGTCCGTCTCCTTGATGAAGATAAACCATTCCTCCGCTTTCTGTGGCGTCATGGCAAGACTTCAGAACCGGCACTAGTGTACCAGTGGCAAGTTCTACCATTTGGCACGGCGTGTAGCCCCTGTTGTGCTACCTACGCACTTCAGTCTCATGCAAAGGTGGATCTCGAACCTACAGATGAAGTACGTCAAACGGTCGAGCGTAGCTTCTATGTCGACAATTGCCTCAAGAGTGTCCCAACCGAAGCTCAAGCGGTACAGCTGGTTAACCGATTGCAGAGCCATCTTATGGAAGGTGGATTCGAGTTAAGGCAATGGGCCAGTAACATCCCTGAAGTTATTTACCACCTTCCTGCTGAGTTAAAGTCGAAGAGTGGTGAGATCTGTCTCCTTCAAGAAATGGTCAGCCCTCAGGAGAATGCTCTCGGATTGATATGGCAATGTAGATCAGACACGTTGGTATACAAACCCTACAAGAGAGAAGAGGGGGAAATTACCATGCGGAACATCTATCGCACCTTAGCCAAGCTTTATGACCCTCTTGGGTATCTTATCCCATATACCACAAGAGCCAAGATTGTCGTGCAATCGTTATGGGACAAAAAACGCGAATGGGATGACCCAAATCTACCAATTGGTCTACTAGACATTTGGCATCAGTGGGAGAGTGAGCTACCACAATTGTCTCAGATCCACCTGCCAAGATGTTACAGTGTCAGCCTTCAGTATCCAGTCAAGAGCCGCAGTGTCCATGTGTTTTGTGATGCTTCTGAAAGAGCGTACGGCTCTGTAGTGTAAGGTGGTGCCGATCGGTCTGGGCCGAGAGATGCCGTTCAGTCTGAACAGAGAAACCGTGATTTCCCGGAAACAAAGGACTTTCCCAAAGATTACCATTCAAACACTTCCCCAAATACACAACAGCCCCACCCGAGACACATCACACTGAGACACACACACCACACATTCACACCCTGCACAGCACCCTCTGTATAACTCACTCTCACCCACACTGAAAACTCATTCAAAATCTATGCAACGTTAAATGTATACAATGTGTAACTATGCATGTTTAGTATCATTTGAAACGTATCAGTGCGTCTGGTAAAATGGTCTCATTCTCCAAAATCATAATGCAAACCTCCAAGAAGTTATGTAAGTTGATAAAAATACTATGTCTCACCAAAAGGTGACCCCCCACAGATCATCTACTCAAGTGCCTCCTGTATGTAAATAAATGCCCTCCTTTGCAGATGTCTAGAACCCATTCAAACACAGATCCTGGTTGCCCATTTGTGACCCCCCTGGATGAGGGACCAAAATCTAATTATAACCTCAAACACCACCATTTGTGGTCTTATTGAATTATCTGGGTATATAAGGGAAGGTGATACAAGAATCGTGGAATCTGTATTGAGATTTCCCACACTGCTTGTGTGTAGTTTTTCATGACCAGGTAAAGATTTCTAGAATCCTTGATTCTTGAATTATTGTTTCTGTATATGATTGATTGATGCTTTTTTACTCTTTGAGTTGACTTTTGATTGATGTTTCTTACCTGGTTAATAAATCGTTATGCTTTAAACTTACTGCAACGCATTTTGTGTTATTAACTCAGTATTTCATGTTATAACCATAACAGTACGGATATCTGCTCAGGTTAGTTTAACACGGACTAAGACACGGTTTTGGTGAAGCTTAAAGAGCACACCGGATCGATGCTTTAGAGCTCCGACTAACACATTGGCACTAGGTAACGTATACTTGGACTGTAGAGGTTGATAGGCTAAACAAGTCTTTCCGTTTAGAACAATAGTAAATTGTTAGACCAATCTAAATAGGGCAACCTCAATTCCTGATTATTGCAATATTGTTCTAATTAACGTATACGTGGGAAACCACGGCATGATTATAGAAAGCTATCATCAGAATTAGCAAGTTGGTCGCTTGATTCTGTGATAATGGTCATGGCCTCTGATTAGAAACAGTTTTGCATTAATTAAGTGAATTCAGATCTAAGGGAACTGAATAAAAATATTCTGGAATGATCAACGTATTGCACGGGCGTCCAGAATATCAGTGTGTCGCCTCTGCCTAGATGACCAAGACTGACTGGTCCGTAACAGAGATCAGTTACAAAGAAAACTTCAAACCGGCAGTAATTACATATCTGCTCTCGAAGGCTGTTGTGATAATGTAGGATTTCCAGTGGCCGCAGTAAAACAAGCAGCACTGGATGAAACTTTTGAGCTAGCAAAGCCAAATGATAGTGATGACGATGACGCTGCGTTAGGATACAGGCCACAGACTCGTAACCGAGCCCTTGTGTTAACGCCTGAAGAACCTAAAAACCGAAGCCCGATAAAGACTCGCACAAAATCTAATGACACACCGAAGAAATCATTTAAGGTCGCTGTGCTTAAAACAATGACTAATGCGAACGACGAAATCACAACAATCAGCCGTCCGTTAACCTGCGAAGAATGCTCTAGACACAAACAAGTCGTTGGTGTAATGCCAAGAAAAGGGCCGTTTCAACCCTACTGGGAAACATTGATGCTACAGGCTACGGTGTATAAGCTAGAAGTTAGAGACGTGTGGCAAATAGCACTTCTCACTCTCCCTGAAGAGCTCAGACCGAAACTAACCGAAGGCATGAAGTCTGGCAGCATAATAGACCGAGTCCGCAACGAAACAGACAAAGACATATATGAACGACTAAAACAGGCATTATTAGAAATGAGGGGACCGACACACGCAGATTGGGGCAAAATACTAGAAATCAGACAGGCGAGTAATGAAACATTTGAGACATACGCCGAGCGGTTATGGATAACTTACAGAGAACACTCGGGATTAGAAAATGCAGATCGAGACCATGACGCATTATTGCAACTTGTAAAAAATAATGCGGGCATCCCAATCCAACGGGCTTTGTCAAATGGCTGGAATGATCAACGTATTGCACGGGCGTCCAGAATATCAGTGTGTCGCCTCTGCCTAGATGACCAAGACTGACTGGTCCGTAACAGAGATCGTAAACCCGGCCGGTGCGAAACTCTAGACCGTTACTGGAATCTTGAATGCTGAGTATAACATAAGATAAACGATTTAAATTGAAAGACAAAGTATAAATCTAAAGTTAATGGTTAACAAAATCATTTAACACATTTTCATTTAATGGAGTCAGATGAAACAACAAGGTAAATACATACAAAAGAATGTGTTTAAATTGAACTGTTTTATTGTGTAAAAGGAAAGACAGCGATACGCAGAAACACCTTCTCCCTGCCATTGGACGCCGAGAATTGGACCAGTGGGCGGGGTTTTACAGGTGGTGACCCACCTCCGTGATCTTGTCAACATTGAGACAAGGAACGTCTTTCCAGCGCGAAATTCAGTTTACCTGTAGCCTACGGACCATGAGGTTTGAACTCCTTCTCCTCTCTCTTCAAATGCTGTGGTAAGTTAACTTTCTTTGCCTTTTAGAATTGTTGAGGGAAAGTTTTATTTGCAACTCACACATATAGACACATTTCTAGAACGGGTCGGTATACCCACTATAGATCGGAACCGTAGAAATCCGATATTGTGTAAGAATTAGACGTGAAACATGACTTTTCAGGGAAAGAACAGCTGCAGTGCAGATGAGGAAATTATGACAATCTTAGGCGTACAATTACAAGATCTCCTCGTTCGATTAAGCGATAAAGGATTGAACCTAAAATGGAGTAACAACGAGATTTTATCATGGTTTTCTGCTAAGGGCGCAAAACTAAAATCTAAATCAAAATACAAGAAAATCCCCGCTGCAATTGTTTATTTGCTTCGTCGTAACGATCTCGAGACAATGGCCGAGGGCGAACGAACGATAGCAAATATCAAAGAAATTGAAAGATTGCGATCTGACGAATTACAAAAGTTAAGATCAAAAGTCGAAGCGGTTGCATACGAGCAACAAGGGTGGGCTAGACAGCGCGAAGAAATGGCGACACAAATCGATCAGTTACAAAGAAAACTTCAAACCGGCAGTAATTACATATCTGCTCTCGAAGGCTGTTGTGATAATGTAGGATTTCCAGTGGCCGCAGTAAAACAAGCAGCACTGGATGAAACTTTTGAGCTAGCAAAGCCAAATGATAGTGATGACGATGACGCTGCGTTAGGATACAGGCCACAGACTCGTAACCGAGCCCTTGTGTTAACGCCTGAAGAACCTAAAAACCGAAGCCCGATAAAGACTCGCACAAAATCTAATGACACACCGAAGAAATCATTTAAGGTCGCTGTGCTTAAAACAATGACTAATGCGAACGACGAAATCACAACAATCAGCCGTCCGTTAACCTGCGAAGAATGCTCTAGACACAAACAAGTCGTTGGTGTAATGCCAAGAAAAGGGCCGTTTCAACCCTACTGGGAAACATTGATGCTACAGGCTACGGTGTATAAGCTAGAAGTTAGAGACGTGTGGCAAATAGCACTTCTCACTCTCCCTGAAGAGCTCAGACCGAAACTAACCGAAGGCATGAAGTCTGGCAGCATAATAGACCGAGTCCGCAACGAAACAGACAAAGACATATATGAACGACTAAAACAGGCATTATTAGAAATGAGGGGACCGACACACGCAGATTGGGGCAAAATACTAGAAATCAGACAGGCGAGTAATGAAACATTTGAGACATACGCCGAGCGGTTATGGATAACTTACAGAGAACACTCGGGATTAGAAAATGCAGATCGAGACCATGACGCATTATTGCAACTTGTAAAAAATAATGCGGGCATCCCAATCCAACGGGCTTTGTCAAATGGTGTCGATCCAGCTGAAAACACGTTCCAATCAATAATAGACTGGGGCTCAAGAATAGAAAATAGATGGAAATCTAAACCCCGTAACGTAGCATCCGCTCAATGGTTAACAGAAGGAAATAGCCAAAATAAACTCAGCCAAAAATCCCCATACAAAATGCTCTGTCGTTACTGCAACAAACCTAACCACACCGCAAAAGAATGTCGTAGAAAAGAAAGACTGACTGGGGAAAGGAAGTCCCACGATCAAACAAAACGCAATAGCAACGACTCCGAACTCTTGAAACAATTCACGAATTTCATTACTGAATTTAAAAAACAGAACAGCCAAACTAGAATGACTCAATACGCGAGCGGAACGACTGAAAAATACAATCAACAATAGGGATACGTGGCCTCCATCGCCGTTGGGAGCATAATTAAGAGCGGCGACCGAATTAAAATAAGAGCTAATTTAGGAGGCCGGCTAGCGGACGTACTTATTGATTCTGGTGCATCTTGTTCCTGCACAAATATCCCCCTACCGTTAACAAACGAAACAATTCAAGTCAAAGGTATCGGCGATACACTAATGATTGCGACGAAAACACAGCCAGTTCAACTCGATTTAGGCATGGCGATATTAACAGAACCCCTCTGGTATTTGCCAAATAACAGTGAAGGGACTGTACTGGGAATGGACATTATGCAAAAATATGGCTTTGTAATTCACTGCTTCGAAAAACAAATCGAATTGAGAACGGACAAAACAGTGAAAAGATGTATGCCAAAAATGAGAGCAATCATGTCCATATCCACTACAGATCCTATTCAACAGATGGTAAACAAACACGAAAACATTTGGGCTACACATGAACATGACTGCGGCCTCGTTGACTTTGTTGTGTGTCTTGAAGGGGAGCCCCCTCCCCCACAAAAACAATACCGCATCAAACCTGAGGCAGAGACCGCAGTTCATGACATTGTTCACCAACTTGAAACCAGAGGGATAGTTCGGCGATGTAGTTCCACCACAAATTCACCGTGTTTACCGGTGCCAAAACAAAACGGTAAATGGCGTCTTTGCATCGATTACCAACGTCTGAACAAAGTTTTGCCCAAGGCTACACCTATAGTGGCAAACCCATCTACGTTATTATCGCAAATCTCAACAAAAGCATCTTGGTTTACTGTACTCGACATAAAAAACGGTTTCTGGTCCATTAAAGTTAAACGCACAGATCAGTGGAAATTGGCCTTCACTGTGAATCAAATTCAGTACACATGGGAGAGAATGCCACAAGGCCTCCATAACAGTCCTGCAATTTTTCACAGAGCGTTAGAAGACACACTTAATCCACTGACAGGGACCGGAAACGTAATCCATTATGTTGACGACATACTCGTTGCGACCGAAGGGTCATTTGATGATCATTTGCAACTCGTTGATGAAGTACTGTTAACACTCGGTAAAGCTGGCTTCAAATTGAACAAAGAAAAAGCACAAATTGCACAAAAAGAGGTGCAATACCTGGGCTACACAATTACGCAAAGCTACCGAGCGTTAACAGATGATAGACGAAAATGCATTGCTGAACTACCGAGACCGCATACGCTGAACGCATTACAGAAAGTACTGGGCACAGCAAATTACCTACGAGACTTCATACCAGATTTCGCTAATGTTGCCACGCCATTATACTCTCTCTTAAAGGGAAAATCAAAACCCTCCGATATCCTTGAATGGACAGATGAACACGAAAAGGCTTTTACGTGTCTCAAAGAGAACTTAAGTTCAGCGCCCGCTCTAGGTCTGCCCAACCCTTCAAAGAATTTTCATTTGCAAGTCGACACAAATGACAATACACTAAGTGGTATCTTAGCTCAAGATCATGGGGGAAAACTGCGTCCGATTGCCTACTATAGTCGAAAGAAATCTCCTGTCGAACAGGGATTTGACCCTTGCACACAGCACGTGCTGGCGGTTCACTGGATGTTGACAACAACTGAACCAGTTGTGGGTTTTCAGCCCATCGTTATACATACAGTGCACACGCCAGTACAAATGCTGTTGCAGGGCCGAATAAAAGGTGTATCGTCGCAAAGGTTAGCAAGATGGTTAGCAGATATACAAGCTCGTGACATCACAACTGTGAACGATCGAATACTCCCTCATCTGTTGGGGGATGTGGAGGGTCACCCACACACATGCCAAACAAAACCGGAAGCACAGAGTCCAGTTCATGACCAAAAACTTGCAAATCAGACGCAAGCATACATTGACGGCTCTCGATACTGGCATGATGGCAACTTCCATACCGGATGTGCTGTGTGGACCCCCCACTCTCCCAATCCAGATGCTAACCAATTGCTACTCAAATTACCTGCGAACACATCCGCACAAGAAGCAGAACTTATCGCATTGCTTGAAGCAATAAAAACGCACCATGAACCACTGTGTGTATACACTGATAGCCGTTATGCATTCGGTGCAGTTCATGATTTTATGGCTCAGTGGCAATTGCGAAAGTTTCTTACTGCTGCCGGTACACCAATCAAACATTTCAACATCATAACTTCGATTTGGCATGAGATAAAAACCCGTGATTCCCCACTCTCTGTCGTTAAAGTGCGCGCACACATTAACAAAAACCCAGATGAGAATGAGAAAAACAACAACATCGCAGATCAATTAGCTAAATTAGCAGCACTAAAGGGAGATGAATGGCAGCCTGACAGACTGATGGTTACTGCTGTGAGTGCGGTTCAGACTACTCCTATTGACCTAAAACAGTACCAACAAGAACTGTGGGCATCTGATGGAGAGCTGACACCGCACCTACAGCGGGACCAGTTAGTCAAAGTCACAGAAGGTATGATCCTGAGAGATAATAAATTTGTCGTTCCAGAAGCCCTCCAGAAACCAGTGATAAAATTATACCACGATTACGCACACGTATCAGCGCCCAGAACCCAACAACTGATACAAAAGAACTTTTGGTGGCCAGAAATGGCATCAGACATTCAAAGATGGTGTGACACATGCATTGTATGTGCCACCATTAACCAAGGTAAACCGGGACGCACAAAACTGTGCAGACCAGAACCTCCTAAAGGACCTTGGGAAATGTTACAACTGGATTTTATTGGTCCACTACCCCCTGCCAAGGGCGGCTATCGCTATTGTCTCGTAATAGTTGACAAATTTTCGAAATGGGTTGAAGCAATTCCCACTCGCAACAACAGCGCAAATGCAGTGGCACGAGTGATAGCGAACCAAATCCTCCCACTCTGGGGAGCACCAATCCAAATTGAATCCGACCAAGGTACACACTTCACTGGACAGGTAATGAAACACATATGCCAGATGCTGAACATCAAACAAAGACTACACGTACCCTACAGGCCACAGAGCTCGGGTATGGTTGAACGTTTGAACCGCACTATAAAAGAAAGCATCTCAAAACAAATAACACAACACCAGAACAAATGGACTGATGCCCTACCCACAGTCCTAACAGTGATACGGGCAACGCCTTCAAAGGCCACAGGTATCAGTCCATTTGAACTCATGACTGGAAGGGTCATGAAACTACCCATAGACCCAGAAATCACCCCAGCAGACCTGGGACCTCTCATGATTGCAACACAACAGTCTGTGTTAAAACGATTACAAGAGAGGCTGGAAGTGCTACATGCACACGCTGCTCTGAAACAACAGCAGTCAGATCTGATGAACGATGCACAATTCAACCCAAACTTTGAGGTGAAATTCTCAGAAGGGGACATGATAATGATACGCGTCTTTGTGAAACAAGGAGCTTTCACGCCCCGATGGCATGGACCATATGAAATTAAAGCTGTATGCAACAGCTGTGTGGCCACATCCGTAAAAGGAAAATTGAGATGGTATCACATGTCACAGTGCAAGCTATTCAAAGGTACACAGAATAAATAAATAATTGTCAATATTTTCCTCTTCATGTCTTCCAGGTTGACTGCAGCAATCCCATGGAGACCGGAAGAGAGAAAAATATCAGGGCCCACGTGCATCAGACTGGGCCAAAGGGTTTCACTCACACACAACCTGAATTGCGGGAGGTGGGTGTGGAAATACTCTAAGGGGCCATCCATGCCAAAAATTGCTATCACACCCAAAGAGACATTTACATGGCCTCCCGGTTTAGCACCGGAACCAAATTGTGCACCACAAATTTGCTGTAGGTCAGGTAGTACACACCCACCTGTTGAAAGCTTTTCAGGATACACTCGAGCACCCACATTCATGCACAACATAACCGCCTGGTACCAACTTAAAATACATCCAGGCGAAACAACTGGCAGTATGCACACTGTACAAGAGAACAATAATAATGGCATAGACCCTAAGTTATGCTATTATGTCAAAAGTTTGGAACCTGCAACATATAGGTGCTCACACACAGAAACCCACAATGACACACACATGAGATTCACGGAATCCATATATAATCTCACAACATATACACCACATGATCAAATACCAAAAACTTTTGTGTGGACCAACAGAAAAGAAGGAACTTATTGCATAGGTGAATGTTCACATAACTTAGACAATTTCACCAATCCACAAAACTGTTCATGGACATCTAAATATTGCTTTGAATTAACCACCTGTGGATACACCAAACCTAAAGAATGTCCAAAGTTACACCCTATTCCTCCTGGTGGTCTGATCCGAGGAAACCTTAACAAGACTTTATTACATGATGTAAACTTGGTGATGACACATGTAACTTACAATATTTCCAACATTTTCTCTGCCTTTACAGAACATTGTGATGATAACGATGACTCCTTTACATGGCTACAGTCACGAATCGATGATTTAATTTCTGATTACAAAGACAGACTTGCCGTCCAAATTCCACCTGCTCGTTCAAAACGAGACCTGCTTGGTAACATAGCTGGCTTATTCGGATCAGTTAATTCAGCAGTTAACACCTACCAAATAACCAAACAATCTCAATTCTCCTCATGGTTGATGGACCAAATGGCCACTGGTTTTCAACACATCACCAATAGCAATGATAACCTAATCAAAGCGGTTAGATCCGAAGCGCAGGCGCTTCTAACGATCAGCCACACATTGTTCAATCAGACCCGTAACATCGAACGTGACTTAGCCTGCAAAGCATATGCTCAAGATTTATTCACTGCAACTAGACAGGAAATTTTAGATCTTCGCCTCCATAAAACCCCAAGGCATGTTTTGAGTGATTTAATTGAGATTTTAGACCTGCATAGATGGCTCTCTTCTGAAAAAATGAAAAATGTAAGGTATTCAGAACTGCTATCTACAATTATGATGTATACTGGAAAAGAATGTATCGGTTGCATTGGATTCTTTGTCACCTTCCCTTTGATCCACCCAGACCAAGTCTATCCAAATTCCACTACTATTCGCTCCATCGGTATGGTCGTTAAAGATCAGGTAATTAAGTGGGACCACCTCACTGGTTATATGACTTTGAAGGGTACTGAGACCTTATTTACCAGCCGCACTTGTTGTCAAGAAACTCACAATTATGTTGTCTGTACATGTAACACATTACAACCTTTCTCTCCCAGTGATAACAAGCTTGTAAATGTTCAGTCGTTACATGGTCATTCGAATGCTGTCCAAGTGTCTCATATACAGTGGTGCATCATCAGCGAGATGAACTCCTTCACATATGGGGGGCTAACCTGCCCTGCCAATCATTCCTTCTGCTTGGAAGTGACAGAGGACTTTTCTATGGGTCAGATCAACATCCTTGGAAGAATGCCACAGGATGCAGAGGTCGCCCCCTGGTGGGATGACACCTTTTATGAACATGGAACAAAGGCATTGATCGAAACGATGGACTTGGTACAGAAAGTTATTCTTCAAACCGAGTATCACCTCTCCCAAGCGCAAGTAGAAACAAACTTGGCGCGAAAGACTGCACAGATTCTGTCTAGCACATCCACCAGATCGGCACAGAGTGCATATTCCTGGTGGGACTGGATACTTCGAGGATGTGCTGCTGGAAGCGCACTCATCTTCCTCTTCACGGTATTCCAATGCTGCTACTTCAGACACCTCATCAAATCTGTGAAAACATCCACCAACACGATCTTAGCCCTCAGCCCACTACGGCTACCCACCTTGCAAAGACTGAAATGACACCGTCGAAACCTTGTGAATGGCTCACGGTGCCAAGAGGGACAAACTGTAAGGTGGTGCCGATCGGTCTGGGCCGAGAGATGCCGTTCAGTCTGAACAGAGAAACCGTGATTTCCCGGAAACAAAGGACTTTCCCAAAGATTACCATTCAAACACTTCCCCAAATACACAACAGCCCCACCCGAGACACATCACACTGAGACACACACACCACACATTCACACCCTGCACAGCACCCTCTGTATAACTCACTCTCACCCACACTGAAAACTCATTCAAAATCTATGCAACGTTAAATGTATACAATGTGTAACTATGCATGTTTAGTATCATTTGAAACGTATCAGTGCGTCTGGTAAAATGGTCTCATTCTCCAAAATCATAATGCAAACCTCCAAGAAGTTATGTAAGTTGATAAAAATACTATGTCTCACCAAAAGGTGACCCCCCACAGATCATCTACTCAAGTGCCTCCTGTATGTAAATAAATGCCCTCCTTTGCAGATGTCTAGAACCCATTCAAACACAGATCTTGGTTGCCCATTTGTGACCCCCCTGGATGAGGGACCAAAATCTAATTATAACCTCAAACACCACCATTTGTGGTCTTATTGAATTATCTGGGTATTTAAGGGAAGGTGATACAAGAATCGTGGAATCTGTATTGAGATTTCCCACACTGCTTGTGTGTAGTTTTTCATGACCAGGTAAAGATTTCTAGAATCCTTGATTCTTGAATTATTGTTTCTGTATATGATTGATTGATGCTTTTTTACTCTTTGAGTTGACTTTTGATTGATGTTTCTTACCTGGTTAATAAATCGTTATGCTTTAAACTTACTGCAACGCATTTTGTGTTATTAACTCAGTATTTCATGTTATAACCATAACAGTACGGATATCTGCTCAGGTTAGTTTAACACGGACTAAGACACGGTTTTGGTGAAGCTTAAAGAGCACACCGGATCGATGCTTTAGAGCTCCGACTAACACATTGGCACTAGGTAACGTATACTTGGACTGTAGAGGTTGATAGGCTAAACAAGTCTTTCCGTTTAGAACAATAGTAAATTGTTAGACCAATCTAAATAGGGCAACCTCAATTCCTGATTATTGCAATATTGTTCTAATTAACGTATACGTGGGAAACCACGGCATGATTATAGAAAGCTATCATCAGAATTAGCAAGTTGGTCGCTTGATTCTGTGATAATGGTCATGGCCTCTGATTAGAAACAGTTTTGCATTAATTAAGTGAATTCAGATCTAAGGGAACTGAATAAAAATATTCTGGAATGATCAACGTATTGCACGGGCGTCCAGAATATCAGTGTGTCGCCTCTGCCTAGATGACCAAGACTGACTGGTCCGTAACAGAGATCGTAAACCCGGCCGGTGCGAAACTCTAGACCGTTACTGGAATCTTGAATGCTGAGTATAACATAAGATAAACGATTTAAATTGAAAGACAAAGTATAAATCTAAAGTTAATGGTTAACAAAATCATTTAACACATTTTCATTTAATGGAGTCAGATGAAACAACAAGGTAAATACATACAAAAGAATGTGTTTAAATTGAACTGTTTTATTGTGTAAAAGGAAAGACAGCGATACGCAGAAACACCTTCTCCCTGCCATTGGACGCCGAGAATTGGACCAGTGGGCGGGGTTTTACAGTAGCATATTTGTGCTCTGAAGACGATCAGGGTAACAAGCAGGTTACCTTCATGGCTGCAAGGTCACGAGTCGCTCCAAGGAAACAGATCTCCATCGCTCGTTTGGAGCTATGTGCTGCTTTGAC
Source organism: Gobio gobio (assembly GCF_949357685.1). Classification (NCBI taxonomy): domain Eukaryota; kingdom Metazoa; phylum Chordata; class Actinopteri; order Cypriniformes; family Gobionidae; genus Gobio; species Gobio gobio. The sequence continues at coordinate 11,528,237 of NC_137103.1, read as the reverse complement.
AGGTGCTCAGCTAGGAGACGTCTTGAAGAAAGAGCTGACTCTAGATGTCCACCAATTTGTGTATTGGTCTGATTCAACTACAGTTCTTACCTGGCTGCAGTCTGATTCGTGCAGATACCGAGTGTTCGTAGGAGTTAGAGTCACCGAAATTCAGGAGTTGTCTGACCCTGTAGCTTGGCGCTATGTCGATTCAGCAACCAATCCTGCTGATGATATCACGCGGGGGTTATCAATGGCTCAGTTAGCTGAAGAGACACGATGGAAACGAGGGCCAGCCTTCTTAATGCATTCTAGTAACTGTTGGCCTAAAGCACCAGAAAAACAAGGCCCTGAAGAAGTTCAGGAACTGAAGAAATCTGTGTTTTGCGGATCGTTGACTGAAAACAAACTACAAGTTGAACCTGATCCCTGCCAATTCAGTAACTATCCTGAGTTACTAGAGGCTACAGCACGATCCCTTCATGGGGTGGATGGCAACACAGATTCACCGAATGCAGATGTGTATCAGAAGGCAGAGTTGTTTGTCCTTAGACAATGTCAGATACAGGACTTTCCAGAAGAATTTGCATTGCTCAAGGGAGGGAAAGACATTTCTGCACGTAGCAGACTCCTTAGGCTCGCTCCCGAGTATGACAAAGAACTTGATCTGATTAGAGTAGGAGGACGACTACGTAGGTGCCAGGGCTTGAGTGATGCTGTTCTACACCCTATAGTTCTGTCACCGAACCATCCTGTAGTAAAGCTCCTAATTAAGCATTACGATGACCAGTTACACCACCCGGGAGCTGGCAGGGTGTATGCCGAGCTGCGGCGCAAATTTTGGATTCTGCGAGGAAGAGAGGCAATTAGGAAACATCAGCACCACTGTCTTGATTGTAACAAGGGTAGAGGCAAACCAATGATTCCTAGAATGGCAGACTTACCGCCATCAAGTCTGAGGATTTTCCAACCTCCCTTTTACTCCACTGGAGTAGATTGTTTCGGACCACTGATAGTGAAGGTGGGCCGTCGCAATGAGAAAAGGTGGGGTATCATATACAAGTGCCTCACTACTCGAGCTGTGCATCTTGATTTGTTGGATCACATGGATGGAGATTCATTCCTGCTGTCTCTCAGGCGTTTCATTGCCCGAAGAGGGAAACCCTACGAGCTTCTCTCTGATCAGGGTACTAATTTCCGAGGGGGATGCAAGGAGCTGGAGGACACTTTCTCACAAATACAGCCCAGCCTCAGGGACCAGCTATCCAAAGAACAAATCAGATTCCGGTTTAATCCACCCAGTGCACCTCATTTTGGTGGCTCATGGGAAAGGGAAGTGAGGTCTGTGAAAACAGCATTGAGAACCACCCTAGGTGCTCAGACAGTTACCGAGGAGGTATTGAGAACGATCCTGATTGAGGTTGAGAACATCCTTAATTCTAGACCTTTGGGCTATGTCTCTAGCGACATAGCAGATCCAGACCCAGTAACGCCAAATTCCTTGCTGATGGGGCGGCCTGACTCCTCCTTGCCTCAAGTTGTCTATTCAGACCCTGAATTACTCAGTAGAAAAAGATGGAGACACAGTCAGATTCTGAGTGATCATTTCTGGAGGCATTTCGTTCACGACTTCTTACCCACACTGCAGTCAAGGCAGAAATGGCACAGAGAGAAAGAGAATATTGCAGTTGGTACTGTAGTACTCATTGTTGATGAGCAGCTTCCCAGAGCGCTATGGAGAGTAGGCACTGTCTCTTCTGTCATCCATAGTTCAGACGGGAGAGTCAGAACAGCAGTGGTCAAAGTGAAAGGTCAAACGTATACTAGGCCAGTAGCGAAGTTGATTGAGCTGCCATCGTTACCCTCGGAGACAGAGTGTTCATCCTAGAGACTTAATGGCAAATTTGCATACCAAATTTGGGGGCGGCTGTGCAAAAGGCCATGTTCAAGTTCAAATTAGTTCATTATATTAGTTGTACAGTGTTCTGTATACGTGTTGCGTCTGTCGAGTAGGCGGAGCTTAATCGGAAGTCTCGCGCATTCTGTGAAGAACAACGTGAGGCAGATGAACGGCAATGAAGGAAAGGAAGAAATGCGGTGCGTGTTATCATTGAAAATAAACGAAGCCCAGTGGATGAAGGCCATGAAACTATAGATTGATCATAGAGCACTCAGATGTGAGCAGTTTGGCATTTGCAGATGTGATGGTCGGTCAATGTTGTGTGAATGCTCCGGTGGTCGGTGGAATCGTATGGTGAATGAATACCATTAAGTGCATTCTACAGTCTTCACTACAGTATGAAAATACTCGGTGCTCGAGAAATGTTGGTCTCTGCACATTTTCAAAATTTCAGTACCAACTTGGTATCGAAGTACCAGTACTTTTGACATCCCTAATGAAGATAGAAAAGGTATAGTTTCGTTTAATTACGTTTTTAACTTATCTTGACATCTTCTCAACATGGCCTTTGTTGCGTGTTCCTAGGTTAATGTAAATTTTAGGGTTAGTGATGTAACTAACCCATGAAGAAGCTTGTTGTAGTCCCTCCCAGACATCGCTTAAAAACTTCTGTAAAATAAAATATCTCCCTTTGCTTTGAACTTTGCAGATGTTGTTTATGCTCAAACAGCAACATTACACACTAACTAAAGTTAGAAAAGTCAAATCATAATCAACACCCTTTAAAATGAGTATAATCTGAAATAAAGAGCTATAGGGCTGCCCCCAACTAAAGTCTTTTTTCTAGTTAATTTAAGCCATTGTTATTATTTATTAAATCCAGGCAAATGGTTGATAAAACATTGATTAAAATTAAGATACAATTTATACGAAAAGACATTTCAACAAAACAAAACTTAAAGAAGTGGTCAAAATCATTTCTGACCCCCATGTCTTCTGATATATTGCGCATCTAATGTGTTCTGTTCACTTTTCATAATCAACGTAAATGAAAAATAACACATATATATATATATATATTAGTACCCAAGATGGCGGCGCGAGTAGTTCGCGAGGCTCCGGGTCTCTCCAGATTCTGCAATTTTGCGGTATTTTTCCTGCTCATCTCGGGTCTGTTCGTTCAGAATAGTTGTGCCTTAACATCGTACACCCGTGGTGAGATTTTGGATATTGGTTTGCGAATTTCCGACAGTTTTATGGACAATCTTCGACTCCTTCCTGAGATCGCTAGAACACCCGAGGCTATGCACTCTGCCCGGCCGGGCGGAAGTGCTCGCAGGCGGCGCTGTGATCGTAAACAAAGGCGGGGAAGACGCGGTGGTCTGAGAGCTAAGCTAAGGCTAAAGCTAAGGCTTACCCCACATCGGCTCTCTTTACCCAGTATTTTCCTTGCCAATGTACGGTCGCTAGTGAACAAAATCGAGGAGATTCGACTCAGCATCACACACAGCAAGAAACTTTTGAACTGTAACGTCCTAATCTTCACGGAAACCTGGCTAAACGGCGGAATACCGGACACCGCTATTGAGCTAGCGGGATGCCACACGCTCCGGGCGGATAGAACATTAGATGGCTCCGGTAAGACCAGAGGTGGTGGATTGTGCATTTACATTAACAAAGCCTGGTGCACAAACTCTGTTATTGTTGGGAGTCATTGTTCAGCTAACCTGGAGTTTCTCATGGTTAAATGTAGACCGTTTTATCTGCCGCGAGAGTTCACTTCCACCATTATAACTGCAGCCTATATTCCCCCGGATGCTGATGCCAAGCTTGCTATGAAAGAACTTCATGCAGCCATCAGTAAACAACAGACTGATCACCCGGAAGCTGCTTTTATTGTTGCAGGTGACTTTAATCATTCAAACTTAAAGTCAGTGCTACCCAAGTTTCACCAGCATGTTTCCTGCCACACCAGAGGAAACAAAACCTTAGACCACGTGTACACAAACATGGCCGGAGCTTACGTTGCGACACCCCTCCCCCACCTGGGACAGTCAGACCACATCTCTTTGTTCCTCATCCCCAAATATTCACCCCTCATCAACCGTGTGAAGCCATCAATGAAAACCATCAAGGTGTGGCCTGCGGGGGTTGATTCCACACTCCAGGAAAGGTTTCTACACACAGACTGGAGTGTGTTTGCTTCTCAAGCCACCAGTGGCGCTCACACGGACATTGACTCCTACACCTCCTCTGTATTGGATCATATCAATACCACCATTGACAGTGTTACAACCCAGAAACAGATCACCACATACCCAAATCAGAAGCCATGGATGAACAGGGAAGTGCGACTCCTGCTGAAGTCACGCAATACTGCCTTCAGATCAGGAGATGCACAAGCCTACAGCGCATCCAGAGCAAACCTGAAGAGGGGCATCAAAAAGGCCAAGCACTGCTACAAGCTAAAGATAGAGGGTCACTTTTCCAACTCTGACCCTCGACGCATGTGGCAGGGCATCCAGGCCATCAGTGACTACAAACCCCCCCACTCCACCCCCGCAGCCACTGATGTCAACTTCCTGAACGAGCTAAATCACTTTTACGCTCGTTTTGAAAGAGACAACAGAGAAACTGCCACCAAGCTCAAACCCTCAGCTGACCACCCACCAATCACACTCTCCTCCACAGATGTCTGCAAGTCACTGAGCCGGATCAGCGCGCACAAGGCTGCTGGACCAGACAACATCCCTGGTCGTGTTCTCAGGGCATGTGCGGAGCAGCTCGCTGAGGTTTTTACAGACATTTTCAACCTGTCTCTTGCCCAAGCAGCTGTACCTTCATGCTTTAAACGCACGTCCATTGTGCCAGTGCCGAAACACTCTAACCCGAGGTGCCCTAATGACTACCGCCCTGTAGCACTCACACCCATCATCATGAAGTGCTTTGAGCGGCTGGTCCTGGAACACCTAAAAGACTCTCTACCATCCACATTGGACTCACACCAGTTTGCCTACCGCAGCAATAGGAGCACAGAGGATGCCGTTTCCATGGCACTGCACTCTGTGCTCACCCACCTGGACAATAAGAACACTTACGCACGCATGCTGTTTGTTGACTTCAGCTCAGCATTCAACACTGTCATCCCAACCAAGTTAATAGCCAAACTTGGAGACCTGGGCATCAATACCTCAATGTGCAACTGGATTTTGGACTTCCTAACTGACAGACCCCAGAATGTTCGTTCAGGATCCACCTGCTCCACATCCATCACACTCAACACTGGTGTACCACAGGGCTGTGTGCTAAGTCCGTTTCTCTACTCCCTCTTCACCGCCGACTGCAAGCCTGTGTATGGATCTAATTCTATCGTCAAGTTTGCGGACGACACAACGGTGATTGGTCTCATCAGCAACAACGATGAGACTGCCTATAGGGAGGAGATCCAGCACCTGGCCACATGGTGCGCTGATAATAACCTGCTCCTCAACACCACCAAAACGAAGGAGCTCATCGTGGACTTCAGGAAGGAGTCAAGAGGCACACACGACACCATCCACATCAATGGAATGGCTGTTGAACGTGTCTCCAGTTTCAAGTTCCTGGGGATCCACATCTCGGCGGACATGTCGTGGACGACCAACACCTCCAGCCTGGTCAAGAAGGCTCACCAGCGCCTCTTCTTCCTGAGGACACTGAGGAAGAATCAGCTCTCCTCGGCTATCCTGGTGAACTTCTATCGCTGCGCAATAGAAAGCATCCTGACCAACTGTGTGGCAGTGTGGTATGGGAGCTGCTCTGTTGCGGAGCGCAAGGCACTGCAGCGGGTGGTGAAAACTGCCCAGCGCATCACAGGGACTCCACTACCTGCCATCGAACACATCCAGAGGAAACGCTGTCTGCATCGAGCTCGCAGCATCCTCAAGGACTCCTCTCACCCAGCCCACAGACTGTTTTCTCTCCTGCCCTCCGGCAGGCGTTTCAGGATCCACAGGACCAGGACCAGCAGACTTAAGAACAGTTTTTTCCCCAGAGCTGTCTCTTTACTGAACTCAAACCCCCGTTGATCCACTCCCCTCATATACTGATAACTCTCCTACCTCACATCCGCCTTCACTTTGTTATTTGCACTACCGACTCTTTATTACAGTAACAACTGTTTACTTATTCATTTTGCACTACCACACCGTAACTGGATTATGCTCATTTGCACTGCCGACTGTTATTTACAGTACCTACTGTTTACATTTGTATTTTGCACCGTACTTCTAACTGTAATATGCAATCCCTTCCACTGCACTTTTACACTTTTTTTCGGATAGCTTCTGTCCATAATTTATTGCACTACCTTAATCCACTGCCATATTCCTCATTTTAGCCTAACATATCATTGTATACCTCTATCTGTAAAATTCTGTTTATAGTAATAGCCATCTGTATATTATATTATATTCATAGTACATATCCACCTGTAAATTCTGTTTATAGTATTAACCATCTGTATATTATTCACTGTACATATTCACCTGTAAATTCTGTTTATAGTAATAACCATCTCTCTATTTATAGACATATTTATATATACTCAGTACATATCCATGTCCTGCACTTATGCAAACGTTGTATATCCTGCACTTGCTGCTATTGCACTTCTGGTTTGACCTAAACTGCATTTCGTTGCCTTGTACTTGTACTTGTGTAATGACAATAAAGTTGAATCTATCTATCTATCTATATATAACTTAACAAGTATAGTAGGCTACAGTACAGAAAAATGTCATGTCGGAGCGGGATTCGAGCGCACATTGTTTTACCGGTGAGCGGTTCATAAGTGGAGCTGCACTCACATGCTCTGGTAAGGTATGACCATTTTTGTTTCCTGTCACTGTGCAGGCTCTTTTATTGTATATGACCGTGTAAACAGCTCAATAACCCTTTTATTTAAAGGTTTAATAGGCCACAGTCCATTGCATTACGATTGCAAGAAGGATCAACAATGTCAAAAATGTGATGTGCAGTCAAATGTCCTGTGTGTATGCTGTTTTAACAAGTGTTCTCACCGATATGCTTGTTGTGCTTCGTGTTTTATAAATTCAATATTGTTTCTTATTGAAATGTGGAAAGAAAAAAAGAAAAAAACACAGCACCCCCAACCTAAAACATCTTCCCACGTCCTGGAAATATCCGGATGTATTCAAATGTATTTATGAACTAAATCAGAACACATTACTAATCTAAACAAAGACATCCACACATGAAGCTATGGAAAGAGTCAAGTTAACCATCTGAAAGAACCATCAGTTTTCCAATTCACCTTGTTAAAAGGGTTGCGATTTGTCTGGCTATCACCAGACCAAGCTCAATCTTTTAAGATTGAACATTATGCTGTGTTCAAGTATGGAAGGATATCGCGGACAATTTTCAAAAGGAATTGCAAATGGTATTTGCAATTGCGTTTTCAATTTGTGGACGCATAATATGTGACACAATCCAAACGCAATTGCAAATCGCGCATTACCATTTGCATTTTCGTTTACGCAAACGCACAATGACTGCCAAATTTCAAATGGAAAAGCAAAGTCTGTTTGCAATTGCATTTCCAATGTCTTGCAAGTTATGACCCTGCCATTTTGGAATAGCAATAGAAAATCACCTATTTGCTCTTTTATTTCCTCCGTGTCCTGCCACAACCTGCACAAAATTCAAATGGAATCGCAATCCTCTTTGCGTTTGCATTTCCGATGCCTAACACAAGGCTTGTTCGACTTCACCCAGCGATGCGCAGACCGATCGGCGGCTGACTTGAAGCAGTGCATGCCGGTTAGAAATTTTGTCCGACTTGAGGCAGCGCCGACGCCACGTGACAGTGACGTATGTCAACAAAGTGCCGCGAGAGCGATTCGAGAGCAGCCGGCGATTACAGCCGGTGCAGTTTCTCCAAAGCAGCTGCTCGAGGCTGCACGGGCTCTGATGACGACACAGCCGTTCCACGATTGGCCAGATTCACAGCATGACAGCGATCACGTGTATTTCGTGTTTATTCTAAAACCTTCAGCTCCACTAATGCGCACAAATCTGTTTTTTATAACAGTAAAACCTCCTTTCATGTAGTTGCGATGTTATATTGTCATGTTTATCAAAATATAACTGATTAAAAACATAGACCCCACTTCATTGATAGTGTAGGCTTATATGTTGAACTTTATTCTTGTAAAAACACACGCTGTATTAAGCAGTGCATAAAGTATTACATGACAATAATGTCTCTGAAACATCTGTGTATTGCCAAATATTGCATTTATTTCACTTCAGCTGATAAAGTGTGCAAACACAGCGCGAGCGTCACCGCGGGAAGCAGAAAGTGTCCGACTTCATGTCTGTGTTTGCAGCTCCTCCCCGCCTGCACGCGGCTACTCTCGCCGATCAGTTGCATCCAGCCGCAGCCGATGTCGAACACACCTATAGTCAACTGTCAATCAGGCTTGAGGGCGGGGTTTATTGATGTAGTCGGAAATTAGGCCACGCCCTCAAGTGGTAGAAAACCAAGGACTTTTTCATCATTATTCATTCCTAAGAACATGGGGAGAAATATCCAATGTGTCTATTTAGCAAAAACAACAAAAAAAGTCATAAAACTACTGTGTAGTTTTTTGCACTTCAAACAAAGCCAAATACCTGGAAATAGACTATTTATCACCTGCCAACCAAACAAAAAGAAACCAAAAGAAGACTGCTCTGGTTGCAAGCAAATTGTCAAGAAGCAATTAAGATAGGGATGCTTTAATCGTTGACCAAAAGTAAGAATTTTGACAGATTAATATACAGTTAAACGGTTTAAAATGTGTAGCTATATATATTTATTTTATTTTTTTTTTAAGGTTTGAAATTTTTTTTTAATTTTTTTGCTGCATGGTTAAAGCAAAATATGCTAAATTCGGTTTAAAAATCAGTTTAATATATAATATAGGCCTATAATCTTTTAAAATAGGCCTATCCTTTTATTGAACCTGGGGCAAAAAGACATTTTGAAAGATTTCACCAGCTGGTACTTTCGGTTTTGCCGCGGAGATCCTTGTGATAAATAAATGTGTTGTATTTATGATAATCCGTGTAGATTTCAGTTGACGAAAATAAATAATAAAAGCGTGATAAGTCACGAAAGACAACTGAATTACTGACAGGATGCTGTGCGCGTGTTCCGAGCGCAACACGGACAAGCGTGCCCAAACGGCCAAATAAACACAGAAATAGGCTATATCAAAATACCAAGTCGAGTATTCACATAAACACAGTAGATGTAAGCACTGTGTGCGTGCACTGCACACACATAAATTTATAACCGGACCTCAAAGTGAAAAATTTTAAATTAATCTGATGAGAAAAAAATGCCGGTTCTTGATTCAATCTGATTTAGTAGTTTTTCGTTTTGTCATCTTAATGTATTAATTATTTAGAATAAGTGAGAAATAGGCTATTTAGTATTTATTTATTTTATGCTTTTTATTTATATTACTTTATTATATATTATTTCAGTTTTTCTCTGTTGTCAGAAACGCTGCAGGTGCGTGAAAATTTGTGTGAATCCAGGTTCTGTTGTTGAGCTGTTCTGTCAAATCTGTTAAATGTCAAAATAAAGATACAAATATAGTTCAATGAATAGGAATAGGCTACATATGATGAAAATAATAATGTAGAATAAAATGAAATGAAGAAGAAAATCAGATCATCAGAGGAGGTAGGCTACGAAACGAACATGAACTGCGATTGAATGTCACTAATGTAGTTTTATTTTCTTTTTTGATCGCTTGGCTCTTGAGCACAGAATCGTATGGACAACACACAACTCACATCATGTCAAGTTTCTATAGATTTTCTGATTTTAACTCATAATTTACTGTGTCGGGTGCAATATGATGATATTCGTCTGATATAGCCTACCGAATGCAGTCATGTCACTTCTTATTTGCTGTTTTTTTGTCTGGTTGCAGGTGAACATACAATCAGTTCTGCATTTTGACTTTGTTTGAACTAAAGAGTTTAAACTTGTTTTTTATTACAAAAATAGCCAAATCCCCCGTTTTCCACCACTTGAGGGCGTGGCCTACTTTCCGACTACATCAATAAACCCCGCCCTCAAGCCTGATTGACAGTTGACTGTGTTAGGCATCGGAAATGCAAACGCAAAGAGGATTGCGATTCCATTTGAATTTTGTGCAGGTTGTGGCAGGACACGAAGGAAATGAAAGAGCAAATAGGTGATTTTCTATTGCTATTCCAAAATGGCAGGGTCATAACTTGCAAGACATTGGAAATGCAATTGCAAACAGACTTTGCTTTTCCATTTGAAATTTGGCAGTCGTTGTGCGTTTGCGTAAACGAAAATGCAAATGGTAATGCGCGATTTGCAATTGCGTTTGGATTGTGTCACATATTATGCGTCCACAAATTGAAAACGCAATTGCAAATACCATTTGCAATTCCTTTTGAAAATTGTCCGCGATATCCTTCCATATTCAAGTAAAGAGCGCAAGGAATTGCGGTAGCTAGATGTAAACAAAGCATGGTGGAGGGCTTATGCTCATTTACAATCATTTCTATCGCCAAAGGTGCTCACTCCTTGCTTATTTGAGGGAAACAGAGGGAAAAAACGGTGCATAGGGCAAGAGAAGCGGTTATACCTTTTATTTTACGTTATTTGTAAAATAACTTGTAAGACTTCCATAAACACTGCATCCGTAGGGGCTGCCATTGCTGTTTCGCGTGCTATGTGATGTCAGAGCTCATAACTGGGAGTACATCAATCTACAGGTGCTGGTCATATAATTAGAATATCATCAAAAAGTTGATTTATTTCACTAATTCCATTCAAAAAGTGAAACTTGTATATTATATTCATTCATTACACACAGACTGATATATCTCAAATGTTTATTTCTTTTCATTTTGATGATTATAATTGACAACTAAGGAAAATCCCAAATTCAGTATCTCAGAAAATAAGAATATTGTGAAAAGGTTCAATATTGAAGACACCTGGTGCCACACTCTAATCAGCTGATGAACTCAAAACACCTGCAAAGGCCTTTAAATGGTCTCTCAGTCTAGTTCTGTAGGCTACACCATCATGGGGAAGAAGCTGACCTGACAGTTGTCCAAAAGACGACCATTGACACCTTGCACGAGGGCAAGACACAAAAGGTCATTGCAAAAGAGGCTGGCTGTTCATAGAGCTCTGTGTCCAAGCACATTAATAGAGAGGCGAAGGGAAGGAAAATATGTGGTAGAAAAAAGTGTACAAGCAATAGGGATAACCGCACCCTGGAGAGGATTGTGAAACAAAACCCATTCAAATATGTGGGGGAGATTCATAAAGAGTGGACTGCAGCTGGAGTCAGTGCTTCAAGAACCACTACGCACAGACACATGCAAGACATGGGTTTCAGCTGTCGCATTCCTTGTGTCAAGCCACTCTTGAACAACAGACAGCGTCAGAAGCGTCTCGCCTGGGCTAAAGACAAGAAGGACTGGACTGCTGCTGAGTGGTCCAAAGTTATGTTCTCTGATGAAAGTCAATTTTGCATTTCCTTTGGAAATCAGGGTCCCAGAGTCTGGAGGAAGAGAGGAGAGGCACACAATCCACGTTGCTTGAGTTCCAGTGTAAAGTTTCCGCAGTCAGTGATGGTTTGGGGTGCCATGTCATCTGCTGGTGTTGGTTCACTGTGTTTTCTGAGGTTCAAGGTCAACGCAGCCGTATACCAGGAAGTTTTAGAGCACTTCCTGCTTCCTGCTGCTGACCAACTTTATGGAGATGCAGATTTCATTTTCCAACAGGACTTGGCACCTGCACACAGTGCCAAAGCAACCAGTACCTGGTTAAAGGACCATGGTCTCCCTGTTCTTCATTGGCCAGCAAACTCGCCTGACCTTAACCCCATAGAAAATCTATGGGGTATTGTGAAGAGGAAGATGCGATATGCCAGACCCAACAATGCAGAAGAGCTGAAGGCCACTATCAGAGCAACCTGGGCTCTCATAACACCTGAGCAGTGCCACAGACTGATCTCCTCATGCCACGCCGCATTGCTGCAGTAATTCAGGCAAAAGGAGACACGACTAAGTGTTGAGTGCTGGACATGCTCATACATTTCATGTTCATACTTTTCAGTTGGCCAAGATTTCTAAAGATCCTTTCTTTGTATTGGTCTTAAGTAATATTCAAATTTTCTGAGATACTGAATTTGGGATTTTCCTTAGTTACTGAATTTGGGATTTTCCTTAGTTGTCATTTATAATCATCAAAATTAAAAGAAATACACATTTGAAATATATCAGTCTGTGTTTAATGAATTAATATAATATACAAGTTTCACTTTTTGAATGGAATTAGTGAAATAAATCAACTTTTTGATGATATTCTAATTATATGACCAGCACCTGTAGTACGAGTTCACGGGTTAGACTGCCTTTCATGGGTAGAAGGTTGGAAAAACACGGGTTAAGGGTTGCCTGGAACGCAGCATAAGTCTGGAGAGTCTGCTCTGTATTTTCAACTGCACAAGAGGTGTGATCAACGGGCATAGTTCAAATGACTCTGTACGAAATTGGATAGTCCTTCAACCAATCAGACCAACGATCCATCGCTTCTCTATCCGTCATTGTGTTAAACGCACCAATAGCACACCAGGTGGATAAGCCGGTTTGTGATTGGTCCCAGCAAATTTGTAACAGAAAAATAAGTACAGGTTTCCAGCCTGACGTGCAGGGCGAAAAACAAATTGCTGGCAGATCGGGCTGGGTTTACCCAGTCTAGGTTGCGGTGTGAATGTAGCCTTGTTTTTAAACAGATACATATTTTCTATCATCATATTAACAAACAACACAAACAGGCTCTCACATTTACATGACTTTTCATATGTATTTGTAAGAGTAATGTTTATTAGACTGATCAAAATTGTCTTTCTCCAGAGTGAATGCGCAGATGATTGTTGAAATCGCTCCTTCTCCTTCTCCGCTATTTCTTTCCAGAATGAGTTTGCAAATGCTGTTTCAGGCTTATGTGATAAGGGAAACTCATGTCACACTGAAGACACTTGTACGGCTTCTCTCCAGTGTGAACTCTCATGTGAATATTAAGGTTTCCTTTAATTGTAAAACTCTTCTCACACTGAAGACACTTGTACGGCTTCTCTCCAGTGTGAACTCTCATGTGCAGCTTAAGATTTCCTTTAACCGTGAAGCTCCTTCCACACTGAGGGCAGGTGAAAGGCTTCTCTCCGGTGTGAATTCTTAAGTGGTACTCAAGGTGTGCTCTGTACGTGAAACCCTTTCCACAGTGAGGGCACATGAAAGGCTTCTCTCCGATGTGAATTTTTACATGATTCTCAAGGTGATTCCTGTCTGCGAAACTCTTTTCACACTGAAGACACTTGTAAGGCTGCTCTCCAGTGTGAACTCTCATGTGAACATAAAAGTCTCCTTTAACCGTGAAACTCTTTCCACACTCAGGGCAGGTGAAAGGCTTTTCTCCAGTGTGAACTCTCATGTGATCCTCCAGGTTTTCTCTGTTTGTGAAACTCTTTGCGCATTGATGACACATGTAAGGCTTCTCTCCGATGTGCATTTTTACATGATTCTCAAGATGATTCCTATCTGAGAAACTCCTTTCACACTGATGACATATAAAACAGTTCTCTCCTGAATGAATCCTCATGTGATGATTAAGGTGCGCTTTACGTCTGAAACTCTTTCCACACTGATCACAAACAAACGGCTTCTCTCCAGTGTGAATTGTCATGTGAGTCTTAAAACTGTCTTTCTGTGTGAAGCTCTTCCCGCACAGTTTGCAGGTATAAGGCTTCTCCCCAGTGTGATATGTCATGTGTGCATTAAGGTCTCTTTTCTGTTTAAAACTGTTACCACACTGAGAGCATATGAAAGGCTTCTCTCCCGTGTGAATTCTCATGTGAGTCTTAAGCTGTCCGTTTAGTGAGAAACTCTTCCCACACTGTTGGCAGGAGTAAGGCTTCTCCCCAGTGTGAACTCTCATGTGGGCATTAAGGTTTTTTTTCTGTGTAAAACTCTTTCCACACTGAAGGCATACGATCGACTTCGCTCCAGAGTGGATTTTCAAGTGGTCTTCAAGGCCTTGTTTTTGACTGAAACTCTGTCCACACTGTTTGCAGGTGAAAGGGCTCTCTCCAGTGTGAATTCTCATGTGGACATTAAGGGTTTTTTTCTGTGTAAAACTCTTCCCACACTGAGAGCATATGAATGGCCTCTCTCTACTGTGAACTATCATGTGAGTCTTAAGATTTCCTTTTAGTGAGAAGCTCTTCCCACACAGTTTGCAAGTGAATGGCTTCTCTCCAGTGTGAACTCTCATGTGGATTTTAAGGCTGTCTTTTCGACTGAAACCCTTTCCACACTGTTGGCAGGTGAAAGGGCTCTCTTCAGTGTGAACTCTGATCTGGAGGTCTCCAGTTTCTGTTTTATGAGTCTGTGAGTAACTAAAAGATTCTTCACCAGTCATGAAATCATGACATTTCTCATACTGATCTTTCTCTTCCATTTCATTCAGTTCTTGGCTCTCCTCTTTCAGCTCCATCAGGTCTAGGGTGAAAAGAAACAAAAACAAGTTAACACCAGTTTAATGGCACAAAGCAACAAACAAAAACATTTAGACGTGTAAAATCCAACAACATGTATACTACTGAATAAAGTTGTAGCCTGTAATCTCAGAACATCTTATTAATACTGTTGAATCTTAACTTTCTTTAGGACACATAAATAACAGCCTTTATAAAAACCCTCAGTAGAGCACTGCATTGCACACATTTGTGTTGGAATCCTGTAGGTGGTCAAATATATACTGCAGGTCCCAGGATTTAAATAGAAGAATGGAGTCAACAAATGTTCAGAAAAGTGTTTTTTTTTTCTGTACAAAACCAAAACAAGGCAAGTCTGATATTCAGACCAATTTCCCAGTTATTACTGGGGGGAAAAAACTGTTGTTGAAACAAATACACAAAAGTATTGATATACAATGGGCACAAATCTGGCACCTCTGAGTCGAGGCAACATTTCCAATCCATTCTCATGGATCATTGTGCGAACTGAGTGTCACTGACTGGGTTTTAGAGATGATGAGAAAAAGGATCTACTTGCAGCAGCTTAACTTTTATTTACCAAGAACATAAAGAAACAAAACACTCAGGAATAAACTCTCAGATCCACCAAGTATACAGCGAAGACAGACAAATGAAAAGGACTAAACACAGGGCTTAAATAGACAGAGAAATTAGGAGCTAATTAAGAAGACACACCTGAGCAAAACTAACAATCAATTAGAAACCATAGAGATAAACATGGGAAAAACTAAACTAATTAAATGACTGGAAGATTAACAAGATAAGGCAAACATGAACAGAACCAAGAAACAGATCAAAATCAAACTCTAAACATGAACAAATAAACCCAAAACGTGACAGCCCCTCCCCGCCTCCTGGAAGTTACATCCTTGTGCCATAATACACAGACAATGGGCAGCTTAGGCAGAATAGGACGCCTCCAGGGCGATGCCGGCAGGGTTGTGTGCCAACCACACACACAAAATATCCATGGCAATACTGGTCAGTGTTGCACTCTTAGGACTCGACTCAGGGGCTGGAGTAGACTCAGGGGCTGAAGAGGAGTCTACAGCCATCACTGGCCTCTGGTCAGGGGCTCCAGCCCTGACCTGGAGCCCTCACTCGACCCTGGTCAGGGGATGGAACCCTCACTCGACCCAGGGGCCGGATTCACAAAAATCTTCTCAAGAAAGAAGTTAAGAAAAGTCTTCAGGTAAATTCTAAGAAATTCGCAAGAATGTTCCTAAGTGCAATTCTTGAAAAATTCTTAAGAAGTTCTCAAATATTTTCTTAAGAACATCTTAATTTTTTACTTAAGAAGAAAATAAAAGGTGTTATATGGTGTTATTTTATTGAAAGGTGTTACTGAAGACCCGCTGAATGAAAAACACCTCAAAGCCAGTCTTTTTGCGCTTCCTGCAGATTACTGCAGGCAAACAGGGAGAGAACCAAACTAATTAAATGACTGGAAGATTAACAAGGAAATACAAACATGAACAGAACAGAGAGACGGATCAAAAACAAACTCTAAACATGAACAAATAAACCCATTTCACACAGCAAGCATGAGCGGCGCGTATTTTTTCCGGCGTGCATGTTAAGCAATGAGTGCATTCACACCGGGAGCAGGAGCATTGCGTGAGCAGCAGTGAAGCGGGGGTTTCGGCGCCGAGCCTATTTTTGCTGTGCTGCTGACACTCAATTAAAGTGAAAGCACACTTTTGATGGACAAAATAAATATGATTTCGTACAAAAAGTGCACAAAATGCACGTGTAGTGTGTTTTAACAAGAACTGGAGTATGTCAGAAAAGAAAATGAAGAATAAAAAATATTTGTAGAAGATTTACCGATTTAAACTGGTTTGAATTATTCAGTTTGGGTGAAAGTATGGTTATGATCAGGGCTTGACATTAACACCCGCCAAATGCCAAATCATATTGCCCACCCCTTACCCACCTGCACATACCAGCTGATATATAAAGTAGTCTTGATTTGGGTGGTCACTCTGCATTTGAAAGTTTGAAAGGGTTTTAAATCTTCTAAATCAAGTAAAATTACTCAAAATCAAGTAATTTTAGCAATTTTTTTGTCCGCAAAGTTTGCTGTCTTGTAAACGTATTGAAGTATGAATGAAACGACATGATCAGAGCTGTTTTCTTGGTTGTGTTTGTCGTTTGCCATTTTACATACGAATACACCTCCCAGTCCCCATGTAACAAAGTTTCAAGACCATCAAGTTTATAAATGACCAACTTATAGTATATAACAAATATAGGCTAGTTGTCTTTATAAAGAAATACTCACTTGTATGATATAAGTGAGCATTTTATGTAGAGTAGGAGCCGCTGCTGTGACGCTGTACAAACGCTTCCAGTGTGAATACTCTCGCGCTGCTGCAGTGACGGTGTAGTTACGCTGACGTGAAGCTCACACACTGCTCACGCTTGCAGTGTGAAACGGCCGTCATTTGTTTTGTTTTATTTGATGTTTGTTCCATCACAGGTTCCCTCTTACATGCATTAATGCACATGCTAAAATCGACCCAGGTGAAGTTCAAGAATAGTGCATTAGTACTAGGGATGGGCAACAGTGGTCGAGTAATCGAGTACTCGAACGTGACAGCGATCATCGATCATGAGAACGATGATCGCCCAGAAAAAAAATATTTGTCTCTTTTTTTATTGGTTATTGCATCGTTTTGCGCGGTACCGGAGGTCTGATTGGTTAGCGTTATACAGCACCTCCAGACCGCGGCGAAATAAAGTGAAACTGAGGCGTGCACTGCAGTGGTGTCTGGAATCACTGTGATCATTAAATGGTTAGTGCAAGATGCGCCAATCTGTCATAGCCTACATAGCATTATAATGAGAACACGATGGAAACAGCATGTTGTAAATTCTCTGTGCTTCCCCGTGTATCAGCTGTTAAAGGAAATCCACAGACAAACTAGAACACTCAGACTAGCGTGTGAAGTTCATGTGCGCATTTGCGTCCTTTTCTGCAGATGCACGTTGTAAGATTACTTTTATGTTGTCTATATCTGATTAATCTAATATAAGAAGCGTTTGGTTGAGCTTAAGCTAGCAAAGCGCTGCCGTTAAACCGGCTGTTGTTCATTCTCTTCAGTTTCAGCTCAAACGCATATTTCATGCTCGACATGATGGTTTAGAGACAGTCATATTCTTTTTAGATAGGCTATTTATTTCTCAGAATCATTGATATTAGTAATGCAGCAGTGCTATACTGTTCTCGTATTTTTTAACAGTAGACCTAGTTTATTTAAAGCTGTTTTTCGTTATGAGTTCGAAAACGCGCAGTGATGTCTGTAAACACTTCGATCTTGAATAATAAAATTAAGTGCATGATGTGCAGAGTCAATCTGTCAAAGCATTATAATGAGAACAGGATTTTAATAAAATGTTGTTTCTGTGTGCTTTCGTTGTCCGTGTATCAGCGTTGTTAAGGGAAGAGCGCATTCAAATTGTTCCGTTTCAAACCCTTCGCCTGTACAATCTAGCACGCTGAAGTTCACGTGCGCATTCACGTCCTTTTGTGTTGATTTATGTCGTAATAGGTTCAAAATAATCTTCATATTAATATTGATATAGGGTGCATTTGGTTGAGTTTATTAACCAGCTAGCAAGCTCTGCAGGGTGGTGTTATTTCACAGTTTCAGCTCAAAGGCAATGCTCGATATTACTGACTTGGTTATTTGAGATGGTAATTTTATAAAGATTATAAACATTTATGCATCATAATCTAGCAGTTATTTTTTGTTTTATATGTTCATGTTTTCATATACCTGTTTTCATGTCACGTTTGTATTTGTCAACAACCATTTTCATAACAGTTTTCATTATCTCAATGACGGACAAGCCCCGCCCCCTGCACAAGCCCCGCCCCCGAGTACTCGAGTTCTCGTTTTTGAGACCTATCGATGATCGAAATAAGAAATTGACAAAAATGCCCATCCCTAATTAGTACGTTTATAGTACATTTGTATTCCCAACATGCTTATTTGAAGTGCATTAAATATATATATTTATATATTGTATTGCCTCTTAATATATTTCTAAGTATACTAAAAGTACAATGGTAATAAATGTATGCTTAGTTAAACTTTAAAGAAATATGCTAAAACAAAAGTATACTTTGAAATGTAAGTGTATTTAAATAAAACGTACTGATTTTACTCTTACTTTAAGTATATTTTATGTGTACTTTGTGTAAGAACTTAGCAAAATGATTCAGCTTTTAGTGGATTTAAACTATAGGTACCATATTTACAACCATGTGTGGGTCTTCTGCAATATCTTTTAAAAATTGTATGAACAAATGAAATGAACATGTGCTTTCAGCTCTTCAAAAGCAAGATATTTTGAAAAACATTTTTAACATTTTAATATATTTACATAAGTGTTAATATGTATAATTATTATGCTCTCATTTATAATTATATTTACATTTATGTTTACATTTGTATTCGTTTTCTCAGTTATGTTATTTCTGTGGGCCAGGCAATCACACTGCAATCGTATCATGTGACTTAATCAGTGATTGAATGAATGCACCTGTCTATTGTTTAAATAAAATATGCCAGTCAGAGTGACTGGATGTCGTGAAAGAGCAAAACGTAGTCCTGTGTTGTCTCTGGAAACCATGCTCTGCTAACAATAAGTACATTAATAAATACATTATTGCACTTGCATTTATAGCTTTCTTAAGATGTAGCAACTTATGTTTTATAAATATCATTATAAAACTATCATTAAGTCAACTATGTCAACTATGATTAAGCATTGTAATAAGCTTAATTAAAATCTGTTGTTCAAATTCAATTGTGTACTTGTAAAAGAATAGGCTAGCCTATTTAAAGGTGCAGTGTGTAGTATTTATGAGGATCTATTAACAGAAATACAATATAATATAAATAACTATGTTTTCAGTGGAGTATAAAGACCTCACATAATGAACCGTTATGTTTTTATTACCTTAGAATGAGGCATTTCTATCTACACACACCGCAGGTCCCCTTACAGTGAAATCGCCATTTTGCGGCGCCATGTTTCTACAGTAGCCCTAAACGGACAAACTGCTCTACAGAGCGCTAGTCACTCTCTGCTGTCTCAGACGACGACATCTTTGTCCTGTGTCGGCCACCGTAGCTTCTCTATGTGCTTCGTTCGAATGGGAGGGGTGAGCGGTTGCAATTCACAACCTCACCACTAGATGCCGCTAAAATTCACACACTGCACCTTATAGTTGTAATGTTTTGGCTATTTCTTTATTGTTCCGTCTAATTTAATTTGTCACTAGTTACATTTATAAATATAGATAAAGAGAAGCATGAGGCAGAATGAGTGAAAGACTTTGAGAAGGAAACCAACCTGTTTGTTCCTCAGTATCTTCATGTTTGACTCTGAATGTCTCTTCAATCTTCACGTCTTCACTCTCCTCTTTAATAAACGCCATCTTTATAATAGTGTGTCACGTGGATCTCAGTCGCTTCACCAGGAGTTTTTCTGTGTGTTTGGACACTCTGTCATGTTTAAGATGAGGATAATGAACAAAAAGAAAAACACATCCAAACTAACACATTTCAATGGTGACCAGGAGGGGACATGTTTGGTTCACTTAGTTTTTGTCGTGGCTGCGACATGTTAACTCGTGGGAACGGGATAATTTGTGGCCATGTGATGTTAAGTCATGGCCTCGAAATCCTATGTTGAGGAACAATATACTTTTTTATTGACCATTGCAACCTGGAATGATCTGAAATGGATAGGCCTATAATAATATTTATTTTTAATTAAGAATGACAAAATAATGGCGTAATTAAGAAATTATTATATGAACCTATATTATAGCCAACTGTATTGCACGTAATGTTGCCTATGACAGCATTCAAATGAAGTTTATTATTATTATTATTATCAATAAATGATAAAAGAATATCTAAGAACAAAATATTATAGGCCTACATGAAAACATTTGTATCCATCCCATCTCACAGCCTTTTAAATCTATTAATTGATCATGTCTTTATATATTATTATAATTAGCTAGTATTATGCATTTTAAACCTAAATTAAATTAAATATACAGCATAGCCTAACATGTTAAATTCCAACTGAAATAAAATATAATCAATAAAGCTTTACTGGCCTGACTGTATTTACAAAACAGACGCCCACTTATCACCATAGGCTACTGTGTGGTGTACTCTACATAAATACAGTGATTTACAATAAGTGCTTACAAAATATATATTTTAAGTAACATATTGTACATAAAGTTAATTTGGTAAAGAGATGCGGGGAAAAAAGCAAGTACAAAGTAAAATATTTAACCAATAATTATATTCAAATATGAAATAAATAAAAAGTAAACAATCACTGAATGGGGTTAATAGACTGTTGGGTGGGAAAGATACAAATTTATTATAAGGCAACATTTAAACATTCAGTGATAATAAACGTATCCAATCTTAGCCACGATATATTATCACGTTCCCACGAGTTAATATATGGACACAACAGAACTGTATTACTGTTATTACATACAGTACAGTGCTACATTCATTAATTAACTTATTTCACATTTCTGTATGTAATTGTCTGGACGGGGTTTATTGATTTAAACACTTTAAATGATTAAAAAACACAAACCTTTCTTCTGCAGAATCACAGATGCAGGAGCGCGGCACAGCCTTATGGCGTCACGTCGCCACACCAAAATAAAAGTCCCGTTCACACGAAATAGAAATTCAACAGAAAACACTTTCAAATGATGAGATCAAGGATTGATTCATAGATCGCAGATTCCCAAAGCTGTCAATGCCACTGAGATTTTTTCAAAAGCTCATATCTAAATATAATAATACCAACCATACTACTTTTAAATTTTTTTGAGTACTTTATTTATAGCCATTTTTATAATAAAATATACAAAATAAAAGACGATTGCAACAAAAAAGAGCCATTATAACAAACATCCTACAATACTTTCTCATCTTGTGGAATTCTTTATACATAAAACCAAATTGATCAAGACCCAACCTCTTTTCAATGTGAACTTGAGGTAAATATTACTTTCTTTAGATTTATGAAAAAATCGTCACATGGTCATGGTCATAGATATATCGATAGTAGATGCCTCATTCTACTGATCCGTGCAGTCGCTAATGAGGCATCTACGTATACATCTATTACCATGATCAAATTTGACCTTACTTGCCGGAAGTTATGGCGGAGCTCAGAGACGATCGCGTTTCTCCTGTTAAGAGGTAAAATAATAGCATAAATACTGCTCGGTTTCTCGCAGAAACTGATAATTTTGCTAGATAAGACCCTTATTCATCGTCTGGTATCGTTTAAAGCCCTTTGAAGCTGCACTGAAACTGTCATTTGGACCTTGAACCGTTTGGAGCCCACTGAAGTCCATTATATGGAGAACGATCCTGGAATGTTTTCATCCAAAACCTTCATTTCTTTTCGACTGCAGAAAGTGAACTAATCCTTTAATGGTGTAAGTTTTGATCATCTCATACATCTATTTTGTAACTATTTTAAGTGTAACCATAACCAGATTTTGTCATTAAATTATTTCTATTACAAATGATGTGCTAACTAGTTTTGATTCGGTATTGACTTAGTCACATTATAGCAAAGCTCGCCCACATATTTTGCTATTGTTACTGCGCTTATTTCCGTTGTTGGTATAAGTTGCAGTGAGTGGTAAAGACAAGAAATGTACAGTTTTCTACAATCTTGCAGATAATGTTTCTTTATTCGTTCGGCAACCCTGCAGTCTGAACCACTGTAGGCGATCCACCCTTACATTTACATGCACAAACATGTTACAATGTTACAAACTAAATGAAAGGTAAAATAGCATAGAGCATAATTGTAAGTCCACTGAAGGCAAGTATAAAGAACCCATGTGCAGTTTATTTAAATCCCAATGAATATAGATACAAAATGAACAAAGACTTGACTTGATAAACTAAACTTAAACATGAACATCATGAAACATAAAACTCCCCAACAGAGGTTGCAGTGAACAAAGCTAGACAATGGAAACATGCCGCTATTTATACAACAATTTATACAAAGACACATCTATGAACAATCAAGATGATTAACCAATCATGAAACTATAAGAATTTTAAAATAAAATACATGAACACAAGCAAAACCCAAACCATAGTGACAATGATCTCTATAACAGTTTAATTGAGTTAACATCTGACATTTTCTTTCAAAAGCAGAAGTTCAGCTATTGAGCCACAATACAGTATTACACATTACAGTCAGCTCTCTATAATCTATTGTGTTAGATCACACAGTTTCAAAGTTGATTGACAGCAAACCCCAAACCCAGGATAGAGCGGCTGAGTGAATGTGGTCTGGACTCTGTGGATGAGGCTCATCGTGTCAGAGACGCTGTAGAAGGACAGAGTTCCTGCTCTGTGATCCACATACACTCCTATCCTACAGCGGCTAGAGAGCTCAGGGAAATCAGTACGGCTACTGTTGTGCCAGAATGAGTAACAAGAAGGAGAACAAGACAATCTCCAGGACTGATCATTATGTCCAAACACACTCTTATTCATCCCTCCCTTCCTGACGATGCTCCTATATGACACTGATATATGCACACCAAGACTCCCACTCCACTCAAGCTCCCAGTAACAGCGTCCACACACACTCTCTTTGCACAACACCTGCAAAAAACTATCAAATCGGTCTGGATGATCAGGATACTGCTGGACTGTCTTTGTGAAAGTAATCACATGGTTCCTCTCAGACAAACGGAGGTTTTTATTTACTGTGTTTGGATCCAGAGTTAACTGACCAGAATCTGATAGAGATAAAACACAAAATCATTGAACTGAATCAAAAATGACCTCTCAGACCTCTCAGGGGTCTACAGCAGTACAGTAACCACAGACATACAGTATATCACATAGTGAATGAATAAATACATCATTTTATTAGTGTATTCTTCTGCATCTATTTCATTTAGTACTATAAATGCAACATTTTATTATGTCTGGTTGCTTATTGTATTAATTCATTTTTCATGCAAGTAAACTGTGCAGTTTTGTAAATGAATATAAATACAGGCTTTATTTTGTCGTTAATCTCTCAAAATATATTTCAAAGTATATTTGGCAAGCTCATGTTGTTTATACATACATTAACTTACTATATCTGTGGACTACTCAGATTAATAAGGTTATGAATTTAAGATGAATGACACCAAGACCACAGCACTGAATATTTTGCTCTGCTTCTGTAAAAAACGATGGTTTAAAAAGTAGAATCCCCGCTAGAAATGTTTTGTTCCCAGAATGTCCCCGCTGGTGTCAAGGGCGTCACCTATGTAGTTCAGAGACAGTCATGATGTGGAATTCTTTAAAGGGTTGGGGGACGTTATTTGGTGGACCATCAGGGAACATTCAGGACATTCATAATGATTGCAGGACCTTTGCAGTGTTTCCCAACCACGATCCTGAAGGCACACCAACACTGCCAATTTTGCATGTCTCCTTTATTCAACATGCCCATTTCAGGTCTTGGAGCAGGGGTGTCCAATCCTGATCCTGGAGGGCCACTGTCCTGCAAAGTTTAGCTCCAACCCCAATTAAACACACCTGAACCAGCTAATCAAGGTCTTATTAGGCATACTAGAAACTTCCAGACAGGTGTTGAGGCAAGTAAGAGCTAAACTCTGCAGGACAGTGGCCCTCCAGGACCGAGTTTGGACACCCCTGCTCCAAGACCTGAAATGGGCATGTTGAATAAAGGAGACATGCAAAATGTGCAGTGTTGGTGTGCCGCCAGGATCGTGGTTGGGAAACACTGCTTTAGGGCAGGGTTTCTCAAATCTTACCCTGGAGGGCCAATGCGCTGCAGAGTTTAGCTCCAACCCTAATCAAACACACCTGAACATGATAATCAATGTCTTCAGGTTCATTACAAAACTACAGGTAAGTGAGTTTGATTAAGGTTGGAGCTAAACTCTGCAGCGCATTGGCCCTCCAGGGTAAGATTTGAGGAACCCTGCTTTAGGGGACCAACCTAGAATGTTATTTTTTGGTCTTATTTAGGTCCTGCACCATGCTGATTAGCAAATGAGGGTCAGTAAAATGCAGGATTTGTGCATTTCACTCTTCGTGATCCAACTTCATATCCAGAACACGCAAGTACTGCACTTTAATGTGTGCTTGTTACAGTAAGAGACAATGGTAAGTTTAGCCACTGGGTGACGTCCTCATTTGCAAAGCAGCCCATTGTACATTGATTCACACAAACATGTACTGATAACATTCAGTAAATGTGATAGAAGGACCTACAGTAAATAGGGCCAAAAATAACATTCTATGTTGTTCTTCTAAAGGTCCTGCAAATGTTATGGGAATGTATTGTAGAGATCACTGCACGGAACAAGATATGTTGCAGCGCAATCCCGAATGAAACGTCTCCATCTGACTAATAGGGAATTGTATGGGAACATTCTGTTAGCGTCCCAAATGTCCTCTTTGTAATGTTGCTATGTGACCATGAAATAACCAAAAGGGAAAGTCCCCCTGAAGTCATATAAGGAACCTTGAACTGCAGCACTTTCATAACAAAAGAGGATGTTTTAGGAACGTCACCAAATGTTCATTTTTGGGTAAACAGCTCATAAATCATTCCATGTTTTTTTTAATGTAAAAATTCAGAAAGTTCTCTGAGATGGGTTGGTTTAGGGGTAGGGGATATAATATACAGTTTGTGCAGTATAAAAATCTATAGAATGTCCCCCATAAAACATGAACACCCAACGTGTGTGTATGTGTGTGAGTTTCATGTCTTACATTGCAGGAACTCCTCCCTGATCTTGG
The DNA here is from genome assembly GCF_949357685.1 of Gobio gobio. Classification (NCBI taxonomy): domain Eukaryota; kingdom Metazoa; phylum Chordata; class Actinopteri; order Cypriniformes; family Gobionidae; genus Gobio; species Gobio gobio. The sequence goes on along the minus strand of NC_137103.1, from coordinate 11,502,840 downwards.
GTTCATTGGAGGGAATGATTTCAATGTATGTTGCTAGAAAATAGACATAGTTTAATACTTACTTACATAAATAATAAATAATTACATACTTAATTTCCATGTTATAAAAGTACTTTACAAACAAACAGACACACAGACACACACACACACACACACACACACACACACACACACACACGCACACGCACACGCACACGCACACGCACACGCACACGCACACACACACACACACACACACACACATACACATTCCTTTTTAAATTGCATTGAGATTCTTCTACATGATGCAAGATTTATTTCTAAAAATACAAGAATGTTCGCTATACTTTACCTCTGCCAGATATCTTGTCTATCTCCTCTCTACAGAAATTCTCCAGTTTTTCTTTCAGCTGAAAGACACACTTTCCCACATCATCAAAAGAGAGGAGAGATCTGACAGTGATGCTGGGTTCATCTGTAGATTCAGGAGGTTCAGAGAGGGACTGGAAACTCTACAGGAAGAAATAATTTAAAAAAAAATTCAAATCATCTTCAAATGTGTCTGTAATGATCTAATCTACCACATGGAAAGTATCTGTTTTATTTGCAATTCTAGATTCAAAATTTTGAAGCTTTTATCCAAATGAAGAAAACAACAAACAGATTAATCTTGGAGGGGGGGGGGGGGGGTCGTCACACTCAGTTTGTGTCAATCTCATGTCAATCTTCAGTACCTATAGAATAGTACTGGATCCTTCATATCTCTGAAAAGTCTTTAGTTTTATCATATTTATAAAAGAAAGATACACTGTACCGAGTCTTTCAGAATAAAACCGAGGGGCTGGAGGCGTATCGTGTGGGCAGAGCTAAAGAGTCACGAGCGTGCGCAGCTGTTGCGTTGACAGCGTCTGGAAGCTGTGACATTCTTAGAAAATGTGGAAAAACGTTGTCCTAAATAAACAATGGCTATCAATCAGATTCAGCCATACATATATGATACAGAATCTGATCCAGAGGCTGAAATTGAAGAGGAGCAGCAGCAACAGCGACTAAAGCAGGACGTTTGAGTCCAAGTCTTTAACAGTGTAAACAAAACTCAGTATGAAACAGCATGCTGACAATCCATGGTAGAGCCTTTAAAGGTGTTTAGAAGACAGAGGCAGAGTCAGTTGGGCAGCAGACCAAGAAAGAGATGGATAGATGGAGAACCAGGGTGACATCACAGGCTGGGAGGACCAAGGCAGAACCGAAGGGTCAGAGGACCACGGTGGATCTAGGGGCCCAGAAGACAGAGGCAGAGTCGGTGGGAGTGAGTAATTGGAGGGATGGAGGACCCCGGTGGAGCTGGAGGGATGACGGACCATGGTGGAGCGATGGGGGCAATGAGCCACTGTGGAGATGATAGGCCGAAAGGGCAGAGGAGAGCCGGCAACTCAGGAGGACGAAGAGGAGCCAGGCAAATTGGTAGATCCAGCACAGGGGGCAGAACCAGAGAACTGGACAAAGCCAGCAGAGGAGTCAGAACATGGCTTTAGGCACTAGCTCCACTGCGGAAATATCCGCAGGAAGGAGGTCTGTGGCAGGCATGGGCTCTGGCTCCATGGCGGTTGTGGGCTCTGGCTCCAGGCCTGAAGCGGGTGGGGGCTCAGGCTCTGGGTCCGTGGCAGGTGAGTGGTAATCAAAGTCCTCCTCCACCTCATCCACAGTGAAAGAGGAACCACTAGTACGGAGCACTAGCTCAACTAAATATACACATATGCATACCTGTATGTACTTTGTTTTCATATCTGGCGACTTGGGTGGTTCTGAGGATTTTCACAGGGAAGAGTTTGGCAACACTCAAAGCTTGTACTTTTCATCAACTGGATTTAGAGTTTAGAGTCTTGAACCTCTTTTTAACTGAAGATATTGGCAAAAAGATGCAAACCAGTTCAACTCACACAATATTTCTCACAGATGTGAAGATCATTCCACCGACGAGGAACAGTGAACATGCATGTTCAAGAAAGTGAATTTTTGTATTATTTTAGAACATTAAAAAAAATGATAAGGCTCCCTCATTAATGCAGGATATTAAATATGTATGTATATCTATGATATTTTATTAATCGGTTTTACCATCTGGCTAAAATCATAATGGAAAAAAATAACAGCACATCTCTCAACAAGCCACTTCATCTGTTACCTGGAGAAAATGGATGTGGTCATCTGTGTGTGAAAGCAGGTCCAGCTCAGCATCTCTCCTCCTCAGATCATCAATCTCCTGCTCTAGGCGATCCATGAATCCTTGAGCTCGATTCACTGCTGCCTTTTCCTGATCTCTGATCCGTTGTGTCACCTCAGAGCGCCTTCTCTCAATGGAGTGGATAAGCTCAGTAAAGATCCTCTCACTGTCCTCCACTGCTGTCACTGCAGAACGCTGTTAGGACACACATCACAATCAGCTCTTACTGTTGCCTCACACAGCCTGTCACCCACAGTGGGCTTCAGTAGGACTAGAAGAGATTCAGCACAGTAGGAGAGTCTCAAATTTCTCTTCTCCAAACTCACCTTATGAGACGCCGCAGCCTCTCTCAGCTCCTTAAGATGTTTCTCTCTCTGCTGGATTCTCTGCTTGAACATACTCTTTCTTTCTTCCAAAACCATCTGTATGAAAATCAAATAACACTGTAAAATTTAGTAATACTATATAAAACTGTATAAGTAGACAGATAGATAGATTGAAATGACTGTTCATTAATGACTGTTCAAATTCATTAATGGTTCATTATATTCACTTGAAATTATGTGAATGAGGTTGCAAAATATATTGTGTGAAACTGTCAACTACAGTATGAAGAATAACAAGAACCACGATGTGACCAAGACAGCACACCACACACTCAAACAGATCAAAACAGATTACGGCGCATTCAATCACTCTTTACACACCTCACACCACAGGAAAATCTGATAATCTGTAGAACCATCAAGATAACGAGGGCTTTACCTTGGATTGTCGGAAGGGGATAATTGGGTGCAAATTCGGCCTGATTACCTTGTAGTGTGTGTGTGCTTTAACCCCAGTGCTATAAAAACTCCAAGACTTAGCCCTACAGCATTTCAAAATTAGGACTATATGCATGGACATCAGTAATGTGTTGATGATAAAAAATTATGCCTCACAGATTGTCCGCCAGCCAGAGCAGAATATTATGTTTGTTTGTATAAATGTATTGATTTTTTTCAGCAGTCCAAGCATACCAATAGGCATATGGTGTATCAAACTAATTCTTTAGGAAAAAATAAATGAAGGGCTAGGGCTATCCATGGCTTAGGGCTATCCAAGTAAACCCATTGCATGAGTTCTGCCAGTATTGGGTACTTGTGCAACATAAAGGCCCTGATATACTTAATATCAGGCAAAAAGCAAATATAAGCAAAATCTAAGAACGAACTGATGTGACATCATTTGTAAAAAATAAAATAAAATATCAGGCCAAAACGAAAGTAGTGAAAAGTTTGCTCCAGCTGGTAAACACCTTTGTACTAACATTGGTCCAAGCCAATTACATAATGGTGACGGCGTCCGCTACAGCCCTTTGCAGAGGAGGCGGCGTCCGCTACAGCCCTTGCAGAGGTGGCGGCTACAGCCCTTGCAGAGGCGGCGTCCGCTACAGCCCTTGCAGAGGTGGCGGCGTCCGCTACAGCCCTTGCAGAGGCGGCGTCCGCTACAGCCCTTGCAGAGGTGGCGGCTACAGCCCTTGCAGAGGTGGCGGCGTCCGCTACAGCCCTTTGCAGAGGTGCCGGCGTCCGCTACAGCCCTTGCAGAGGTGGCGGCTACAGCCCTTGCAGAGGTGGCGGCTACAGCCCTTGCAGAGGTAGCGGCGTCCGCTACAGCCCTTTGCAGAGGAGGCGGCGTCCGCTACAGCCCTTGCAGAGGAGGCGGCGTCCGCTACAGCCCTTGCAGAGGTGGCGGCGTCCGCTACAGCCCTTTGCAGAGGAGGCGGCGTCCGCTACAGCCCTTGCAGAGGTGGCGGCTACAGCCCTTGCAGAGGCGGCGTCCGCTACAGCCCTTGCAGAGGTAGCGGAGTCCGCTACAGCCCTTGCAGAGATGGCGGCTACAGCCCTTGCAGAGGTGGCGGCGTCCGCTACAGCCCTTTGCAGAGGTGGCCGCGTCCGCTACAGCCCTTGCAGAGGAGGCGGCGTCCGCTACAGCCCTTTGCAGAGGTGGCCGCGTCCGCTACAGCCCTTGCAGAGGAGGCGGCGTCCGCTACAGCCCTTTGCAGAGGTGGCGGCGTCCGCTACAGCCCTTGCAGAGGAGGCGGCGTCCGCTACAGCCCTTTGCAGAGGTGGCCGCGTCCGCTACAGCCCTTGCAGAGGTGGCGGCGTCCGCTACAGCCCTTGCAGAGGAGGCGGCGTCCGCTACAGCCCTTGCAGAGGAGGCGGCGTCCGCTACAGCCCTTTGCAGAGGTGGCCGCGTCCGCTACAGCCCTTGCAGAGGTGGCGGCTACAGCCCTTGCAGAGGTGGCGGCGTCCGCTACAGCCCTTGCAGAGGTGGCGGCTACAGCCCTTGCAGAGGTGGCGGCGTCCGCTACAGCCCTTTGCAGAGGTGGCGGAGTCCGCTACAGCCCTCCCAGAGGCGTCAGCTACAGCCCTTGCAGAGGTGGCGGCATCCTCTCCTGAACTCTCTTTCTGCCATGTAAAGTTCACAGAGGCCGACAATTAACTCACTGTGCCTCATGCTACGGCTACAGAGGCAGTCCATAAACTTTCTACGCCCTTTGTTCCAGTTCCACCTGATCCGCCTTGGTGGTCTCCAGGTCCATCTGCTCTGCCATAGTGGTATCCAAATCCGCCATTGCTCCACAGCCCATGCCCACCAATGCTCCACGGCTCGGACCCACCACTGCACCACGGCCCAGGCTGCAAATCATTAGTCTTTGTGTATATATAGCCGTCATGCTACCATTGTCTCTTGTCTAGCTTTTTATGTGTAACCACTCTTTGGTGAGTTTTTTCACTGTTATGTTTCTGTCCATGGTAAAGTTTAGTTTAGCCTAGTCCAGTCTTTATTTGTTTTTTTGTTCATGTTTGGATTAAAAAACTGCACATGGCTTTCAGTGAACTCAATTACAGTAAAAAAGGGGGCAGGGTCAAGACATAAAATAATAAATTGCTTGCAATGTCATAAAATGTACAGGTACGGATTACAGACTACATTAAATACAGATAATGTAGAAAGACATAGACACATAAATAAATTTTCAGTTCATACCTGTTTCTTTGTCCTCTCTGCTACAGCTGCTACAGTGTCATGGTTTTTGTGATTATCCATCGTACACAGATAACAAATGCACTGCTGGTCAGTATGACAGTAGATTTCTAGTTGTTTGTTATGTTTTGGGCAGATCATCTCCTGAAGTCGTCCAGTGGCATCTATCAGATTGTGTCTCTTACCTTTAAAGAAATTATCATGTTGTTGAAGGTGATTTTGGCAGTAAGAGTTCAGACACGCAAGACAGGACTTGACAGCTTTGTGTTTTCTTCCGGTACAGACGTCACACTCAACATCTCCAGATTCAGCAGGAACAGCAGCTTGGAGTTTAGTCTTCTTCAGTTGCTCCACCACTTCAGCCAGCAGGGTGTTTTTATTTAAAGCAGGCCTTGAAGTGAAGGCCTGTCTGCATGAAGGGCAGCTGTAGACTCCCTTCTGATCCTCCTGATTCCAGCAAGCTGTAATACAACTCATACAGAAACTGTGTCCACAGGGAATGGCCACCGGATTCGACAGTAGATCCATACACACTGGACAGCTGAACTGGTCCTGAGAAAAACCAGTTTCTGCCATTTCACTTTATGCACAGACTGAGAAAAAAATACAACAGCTCAAAAGCGTTTAAGTTTCACTTTCTCTGAGCAGCTGAAATTAGTTTCCTGGTTCTATGTTTAGCCTAAGAGCCGTGTGCAAAAATGGTGCCTTTTTACTGCAGATTCACAGATAGTCCACTAGGTGTCAGTCCCACAATAAATCACACAAAGACAGATGCAGACAGGATTCAAATGCCACTGCAAATATTTCAGTCTGCATGTGCAAAACCATGACATCACATTAAGACCCTTGGATAGCAAATAAATAAATATGAATGAATGAATAAAGTAGTGAAATTTTGGTAAATAACTTTTTTTCACCAGATTATCATATCGTCTTGCGTTGTGCAAGACTTTACAGCTAACACTGTTAAAAAATTTTTTTTACCGCTCATATTGTTATGGTATAAGCGGTACGCATCAGGGTTGTTACTACTAGGGTGGCCACCTTCAGTGTGGCAAAATAAGAGTCACCCATTAATGCGCCTCAAATAAACAAACAAATAGCAGGCTTGAAGAACACAAATAAAGAATAAGACACAAACTGATTATTTCAACATGACTATAACATGACTATATAAAAAATATAACATGAGAAGAAATGCACATTTGATTATTTTTTTAACAGTACAGTTGATGTAAAAAGGGAAGATCCAAATGGCAAACCAAATCTAATTAAATAGCTGCATGTTCGCTTGTTACCTATCCACTGTGCGTATTCAACTTTTAACAGACACAGCGGATCCAAGTATGTGTGGAATGTAACACAAACTCCAAAGTGTTTTTTCTTGTTGCTGTATGTTGTTATGTGAATAGCAGTAATATCAGTAACATAATCTGGCTATGTGTTTACACATACAGGTGTTGCTCTATTAGCGCCACCCTCACATCATCCATCTCCATCGAATCTATTCTTTTTGTATTCACTCTTCTGATGGTTTTCAGCTTTCTCTTTCTGCAAATTGTATAGTTGTATACTGAACTTCAAAAAGTTTCCAACGCAGCCTCTATTCTTCACGAAAGATGGATTAAAAAGGTGCACAGGAAACAAAAACCTTGAAAAAATATATACAACGCTCCAAATCCTGGCCAAATCACAGAGATGGTGATTCGCACGGGACTAATATTATCACAGGACCTCTGTGTTCGGTGAATAATGGTAGGTCATTTGCGGGGTAATTTTTACTTTACAAATTACAGACATGGCCGATTCGCATGGGATTAAGATCCCAGACAACCTCCGCAATTATTACAAATTACTCGAGGTCACCAGGTAATAGTGATGTTCAGTTCTTGAACGAATTGTTCTTTTGAACTGGTTTTCAGCAAGCAACCGGTTGGGCTGGTTCATTAATCGAACTGAATGGAACTTTAGTTCCAGGTTGATGACGCAAGACGCAAAAGCCAAAGTAGCCCGTCTGGCTAAAAAGAACTGAAAGAGCTGGTTCAAACATCTGTTGAAGTTTGCCGAGGATTACAGAGAACTAGCTGTTGAAGTTTGCAGAGGATTACAGAGAACCAGCTGTTGAAGTTTGCAGAGGATTACAGAGAACCAGCTGTTGAAGTTTGCCGAGGATTACAGAGAACCAGCTGTTGAAGTTTGCAGAGGATTACAGAGAACCAGCTGTTGAAGTTTGCCGAGGATTACAGAGAACCAGCTGTTGAAGTTTGCAGAGGATTACAGAGAACCAGCTGTTGAAGTTTGCAGAGGATTACAGAGAACCAGCTGTTGAAGTTTGCAGAGGATTACAGAGAACCTGCTGTTGAAGTTTGCCAAGGATTACCGAGGACTCAAAAGGAACCGAACGAGCCGTTTCAACCAGCTGTTGAAGTTTGCAGAGGATTACAGAGACCCAGCTGTTTAAGTTTGCAGACGATTACAGAGAACCAGCTGTTGAAGTTTGCAGACTATTACAGAGAACCAGCTGTTTTAGTTTGCAGATGATTACAGAGAACCAGCAGTTGAGGTTTGCCGAGGATTACAGAGAACCAGCTGTTGAAGTTTGCAGAGGATTACAGAGAACCAGCTGTTGAAGTTTGCCGAGGATTACAGAGAACCAGCTGTTGAAGTTTGCAGAGGATTACAGAGAACCAGCTGTTGAAGTTTGCAGAGGATTACAGAGAACCAGCTGTTGAAGTTTGCCAAGGATTACAGAGAACCAGCTGTTGAAGTTTGCCAAGGATTACCGAGGACTCAAAAGGAACCGAACAAGCGGTTTCAACCAGCAGTTGAAGTTTGCAGACGATTACAGAGAACCAGCTGTTGAAGTTTGCCAAGGATTGCCGAGGACTCAAAAGGAACCGAACGAGCCGTTTCAACCAGCTGTTGAAGTTTGCAGAGGATTACCGAGAACCAGCTGTTGAAGTTTGCCGAGGATTACAGAGAACCAGCTGTTGAAGTTTGCAGAGGATTACCGAGAACCAGCTGTTGAAGTTTGCCGAGGATTACAGAGAACCAGCAGTTGAAGTTTGCAGAGGATTACAGAGAACCAGCTGTTGAAGTTTGCCGAGGATTACAGAGAACCAGCTGTTGAAGTTTGCAGAGGATTACAGAGAACCAGCTGTTGAAGTTTGCAGAGGATTACAGAGAACCAGCTGTTGAAGTTTGCCGAGGATTACAGAGAACCAGCTGTTGAAGTTTGCAGAGGATTACAGAGAACCAGCTGTTGAAGTTTGCCAAGGATTACAGAGAACCAGCTGTTGAAGTTTGCCGAGGATTACAGAGAACCAGTTGTTGAAGTTTGCCAAGGATTACCGAGGACTCAAAAGGAACCGAACAAGCCGTTTCAACCAGCAGTTGAAGTTTGCAGACGATTACAGAGAACCAGCTGTTGAAGTTTGCCAAGGATTGCCGAGGACTCAAAAGGAACCGAACGAGCCGTTTCAACCAGCTGTTGAAGTTTGCAGAGGATTACAGAGAACCAGCTGTTGAAGTTTGCCGAGGATTACAGAGAACCAGTTGTTGAAGTTTGCCAAGGATTACCGAGGACTCAAAAGGAACCGAACAAGCCGTTTCAACCAGCAGTTGAAGTTTGCAGACGATTACAGAGAACCAGCTGTTGAAGTTTGCCAAGGATTGCCGAGGACTCAAAAGGAACCGAACGAGCCGTTTCAACCAGCTGTTGAAGTTTGCCAAGGATTACAGAGAACCAGCTGTTGAAGTTTGCCGAGGATTACAGAGAACCAGTTGTTGAAGTTTGCCAAGGATTACCGAGGACTCAAAAGGAACCGAACAAGCCGTTTCAACCAGCAGTTGAAGTTTGCAGACGATTACAGAGAACCAGCTGTTGAAGTTTGCCAAGGATTGCCGAGGACTCAAAAGGAACCGAACGAGCCGTTTCAACCAGCTGTTGAAGTTTGCAGAGGATTACAGAGAACCAGCTGTTGAAGTTTGCAGAGGATTACCGAGAACCAGCAGTTGAAGTTTGCCGAGGATTACAGAGAACCAGCTGTTGAAGTTTGCCGAGGATTACAGAGAACCAGCTGTTGAAGTTTGCAGAGGATTACCGAGAACCAGCTGTTGAAGTTTGCCGAGGATTACAGAGAACCAGCTGTTGAAGTTTGCCAAGGATTACAGAGAACCAGCTGTTGAAGTTTGCAGAGGATTACAGAGAACCAGCTGTTGAAGTTTGCAGAGGATTACAGAGAACCAGCTGTTGAAGTTTGCAGAGGATTACAGAGAACCAGCTGTTGAAGTTTGCAGAGGATTACAGAGAACCAGCAGTTGAAGTTTGCAGAGGATTACAGAGAACCAGCTGTTGAAGTTTGCAGAGGAATACCGAGAACCAGCTGTTGAAGTTTGCCGAGGATTACAGAGAACCAGCTGTTGAAGTTTGCCGAGGATTACAGAGAACCAGCTGTTGAAGTTTGCCGAGGATTACAGAGAACCAGCTGTTGAAGTTTGCAGAGGATAACCGAGAACCAGCTGTTGAAGTTTGTAGAGGATTACAGAGAACCAGCTGTTGAAGTTTGCCGAGGATTACAGAGAACCAGCTGTTGAAGTTTGCAGAGGATTACAGAGAACCAGCTGTTGAAGTTTGCCAAGGATTACCGAGGACTCAAAAGGAACCGAACAAGCCGGTTCAACCAGCTGTTGAAGTTTGCAGACGATTACAGAGAACCAGCTGTTGAAGTTTGCCGAGGATTACAGAGAACCAGCTGTTGAAGTTTGCCGAGGATTATCGAGAACCAGCTGTTGAAGTTTGCCGAGGATTATCGAGAACCAGCTGTTGAAGTTTGCAGACGATTACAGAGAACCAGCTGTTGAAGTTTGCCAAGGATTACAGGGGACTAAAAAGGAATCGAACGAGCCGTTTCAACCAGCTGTTGAAGTTTGCAGAGGAAACCCGAGAACCAGCTGTTGAAGTTTGCAAAGGATTACAGAGACCCAGCTGTTGAAGTTTGCAGAGGATTACCGAGGACTCAAAAGGAATCGAACGAGCCGTTTCAACCAGCTGTTGAAGTTTGCAGAGGATTATCGAGGACTCAAAAGGAATCGAACGAGCCGTTTCAACCAGCTGTTGAAGTTTGCCGAGGATAACCGAGAACCAGCTGTTGAAGTTTGCAGAGGATTACAGAGAACCAGCTGTTGAAGTTTGCAGAGGATTACAGAGAACCAGCTGTTGAAGTTTGCCAAGGATTACCGAGGACTCAAAAGGAACCGAACAAGCCGGTTCAACCAGCTGTTGAAGTTTGCTGAGGATTACAGAGGATGATTGAGTTATCGAGTCTGAGGCACGTTAGCTACTAGAAATATGCTTATGACTACTGTTATTAAATAACGATTTTATTAAAAACCTTGCTGTCGAGAGATTTAAATACATTTTACTGTAGTTTACTGTGCATTCAGATTATATTTTAAATTGTTAATTGAAATTGATAAGTTTATAAGACTGGTTTATTCGTTCTATATGTGTTTATGCATGTCTGTAATGTGTGCTGTATGTGCAAAACTTATCCATAATATCCAAAATGTGGGCTTGGTTTACTCATTCTATACTTTAGACATAAAGAACACATCCACGTTTGTTGATCAGTGCCTGTAATGTGCTGTAGTTGCGCAACTTTCAGTCGAATCCGGCGTGAAGGATAAATGAATTAACTGTGAACACAAACGCCACTAATTTAAGTGAATGAAAGGCAATAATCAGTAAAATGCACTCACACACATAACTTTATTTGATTGTTTCAATATTTCCTTGATATAACATGACACACTGAGAAATGCATAAAAAAGCATAAAAGAAATGCATAGTGTCATCATTGCATGATGACATCAGGAATTAATCGTTTTTTTGAACCGATTCATTGAGCCAAACTGTTCGATAAGAACCGGTTCATGGAAATGAATTGGACTTTGCATCACTATCAGGTAATAGAACTAATCCCGTGCAAATTGGGTTTAAGGCAGTTGGACGAACCTACAGAGTTTCAAAGTAGATTTATTGTTGACAAAACTAAACAAATCCAACACAATTTATATTAGGTACAGCAATCGCTCTGTAACGCTCATCCAAAGAAGATTATAAAATAAAACAGGATTTATTAAAGAACTCATAGGCAGGCAAATAACAATCCAAACAAAGCGAGACAATACCAGACAACTAAACACTGAAAAGACTGCAACTTAAATACATGGTAAATGAAACATATGACAAACACCTGTACAGATCAAATGAATCACCATGACAACTGAAAACTGGCGGGAAACTTGAACAAAGGAAACACGTGACTGAAAATAACAAACTAAAAGTCCATGAAAATGAAACTGCGATGAAAACAGTATGAACTGTGACAATCACAAAAATCAATCTGGGTTTGATCCATAGTTTATTATTTAACTCAAACTGAACTCGTGTCCACCTGAAAGATTTTAATGCATATGTAGGTTATTATACTTTAGAGTTTGCGAACGGTATACACATATTTATTCTAAGTTGTTTTTAAATAAACCCTGATTTGTGCAGGGAAAATTGCAACGTTTATACATCAGGCCATTGGACAGGAAACCATTGGGTTAGTGCTTGAAAAGTCTGGCTTGAGTCCAACAGGGAAGAACACAGAGTCTAGTACAAGACATTCCTGTCTATTGTGCAACTGCAGAAGATGCAGAAGATAAACATAATGTGTTTGTTTTTTTTACAAAGAACAAGAAAATACAAAATGCTTCAAAACAAGACAACTATTAAACGACATAAATGTGCACATAGTAATCAAACAAACAATAAACATATGAAAAGATCACACCTGAAAAATCTAACCTGTCTTCAGGATTGCTTGAAAATCCTGGCAGGTGTGTTTGATTAGGGATGGAACTACACTCTGCAGGGCAGTGGCCATCAGTACCATGTTGCCCATCCCTAATCTACCAATGTAGGTGTTTATAAATCATTACACAGCAGAATGCTGCAATGATTGGTACATGTACAGAGGTGTGCAAAAATCATTGTACACAACCTAATACTTTTTGATTTTCTCAGTTTGTCACCTTCTCGCTTATCTATAGACCCGATATAGTCCGGCTATGAGTAACCCACTTCTAGCCAAAATAACCTTGAATTTTGTTACATGTCGTTTTTGCCAAAATAACTTGAGAGATTATCATGTGAGCAAAGTCAACAGTGATTACAAGGTGTTTGGTTTCTTTGACATGTTCATGTTCTAGATGACTAGTCTACTCTTGGGTTTTGGTTAGACGTCTATTCAATTTTCACTGACGGACAAAATTTAGCCTTGATTTAGCCTAGAGGGCTGTGTTTGTACGGCTATTAGACTTCTTTTAAATGCAAAATTGCTTGCTGGGAGTATTTTTTTCCACATTAATTGCACACGTCTAGTACAAATATCTGGTTTTGTTTCATACAGTGTATATTTTTTTTCTTTATTTTCCCCAAAAGAATGGAAGTGAAATGTGACAACATGCCCCATAGGTAGGTTATCTGATCTAATCAAATATATACAAGACACACTTTATAAGTTGCAATAAAAGAATGAACCTTTTCACATAAAACAATGGCTTTTTTAATAAAATTAATTTTGGAGTTTGACAATGAACAAACGCAAAACACAGCTAATCAGCATGATTCAAAACCATGTGGGCAAATAGAAGATGAAACGCATTCACAACACACCCCTCTCTCCCTCCACACACAGCTCTCAGGACACAAATAGACGAGCGAGAATGCTTTACATTTCTTTGCTTTACGTTTGAACTCTCAGGGCGCTATCATACACCCGGCGCAATGCGACACCAGGCGCAACGCAAGTGTTTTTTGCTAGTTTCAGCCCGACGCAATTCTCATTTTCACGTCGAGCACCACGTTGTTCAAATAGCAAATGCACTCGCGTCCATCTGTTCACCCATGGGCGTGCTGGTCTGAAAACCAGGTGTGTTCAGGCGCATTGTTGGCGCGTTGCTATTTTGAGGACCTGAAAAAGACTGCGCCATTGACCAACACAAACCTGGGGCCGGATTCACAAAACATTCTTAAGAATGTTAATAGTCTTATCGACGAAAATAGTCTGCACACTTATTATGATATCTACAGTAATCTGCAGGAAGCGCAAAACGACGAGCTTTGAGGTGTTTTTCATTCAGTGAGTCTTCAGTAACACCTTTCAATAAAATAACACCAAATAACACCTTTCTTTTTCTTCTTAAGTAAAAAATTAAGATGTTCTTAAGAAAATATTTGAGAACTTAAGAATTTTTCAAGAATTTCACTTAGGAACATTCTTATGAACTTCTTAGAATTTAACTTCTTTCTTAAGAAGATTTTCGTGAATCCGGCCCCTGTTTCTCATGGTTTCTCAATAGAATTCATAAACAAACATTCTAACAACGTGCTCCATCTGCGCAACTGGGACTTAAACCTAACAGCTGGTGTCTTCACCTAGTTAGTTAAGCATTAAAGAAATATCTAAGCTGCTAAAAAACTGATTGGAGATTAAAATCGCAGATTTGTCTTGTTTTAAATAAGCACTGAAACTGAGATGTAAAATTAACTTCCGTAAGAAATTTACTTTGGCTATAGTTAATTTAGTTATATTATATAGATAATATATAGGCTAGTTATTTAAATAGTAGTATTGGCTATAGTTCAGGGATATCTTCAGAAGATAGTTTTTTCTTTATATAGTGTTGATATGGCAACTAGTAAATACACTAAGTTTTGTCCTGCTAGCACTAAATTTTTCAACTAAACATCGAAATAAATCTACTTAATAAACTAAATTAACCATTTAAACTAAATTACTGATCGAATTATTGATCTAAAGCCCACACTGTCACTGTATGATAATTGAAATGAACTGATGACATCAGTGTTTTTTCCAGAATGGCTATACAGCTGAATAAAATTATGCTGCATTATTTTCCTGTTTAACACTGTAAAGCTGCTTTGAAACAATCTACATTGTTAAAAGCGCTATATAAATAAAGTTGACTTGACTTGACTTGACATGTGTGAAACCATTTAAACCATTGCTGCATTCGAAGTTGCCTACTTGTACTACGCCCTAAAAGTGTACTCTTTTTGTGAATAAAAAGTACACACTTTTGAGTGTGTAACAGAAGAGTAGGAGTATAATACTACTTCATCATCTATAATGGACAGCTCTGTTGCTTAGTTACGTGCACCCTGTCACTGTTTAAACTGCCCAGTCAATCATCATCACAGTTAAAATCCCCCATATTCAGTTATTCAGTTGTTTTCAATTTAAATATAATGATGCACTTAAGTTCATTTGTGATTATTAAAAGTTTAAACTGATTATTAATCACTCAAACCCCTTTATCTAAACCTCTCTGCTTAACCATCGGACTTGCACATCCGCCATGTTTGTAGTTTTTTAAACACATTTATCTGTGTTTGTAGTTCTGATCGAATCTTCGTCCAACAGGGTTGCAATGGGTTATGGGCAATATTACCCGTTAGAGTGAGCACGGATCTGCACTTCGGATTCTTAACTGAAAAGTAGATAATCTGGGAATACTCATTTCAATATACTATACGATTTGGGACATACTAATTGGATAGTATGCGAAATGGGATGCACTGCATGTTTAGTCCCACGTTAGGTTGTGTTCTGCTCACCCCTATTAATTAGGACTAATGAGGAAATTAATTTGGGGGTGAGGCAGTAAGGGGGGGTAATATCAAATAAACTTTAATGCAATCATCTTACATTACTATCATCACTCTGATATTTGTGTTGTTTCTGCTAGTATTCTTTCCATTTATTCTTCACCAGGGGCCTGTACCATGATAGTAGTTTAACAAACTCAGGGTTACAGGATTAGTTTCAAATTGACAAAACCAAACCAATCTATTATGCCTTTGTTGGTCCCATGATGCTGATCATCATCAGCAGCTTTGATCCTGAGTTTAGGAGTTTAGCTGTGACATCAGTAGTGAACAGCCAATCACACGCTGTGGATCAGTGAATCTGAGATTCACTTCCTCTTCTGCAGAATATTACACGATTGAAACATATTAAGAATTTAAACAAATTTACACAGCAAGAAGAAAAGAGCTGTCTATGAAAGAGGACAACTTTAAGAAAATTTTATAGCTTTATTTATTGATTTTAAAGCTTATTTGTATGACCTTATATAGGCCTTAAAGGATTAGTTCACTTTTAAATAAACTTTTGCTGATAATTTACTCACCCCCATGTCATCCAAGATGTCCATGTCTTTCTTTCTGCAGTCGAAAAGAAATTAAGCTTTTTGATGAAAACATTCCAGGATCGTTTTCCATATAATGGACTTCAATGGGCTCCAAACGGTTCAAGGTCCAAATGACAGTTTCAGTGCAGCTTCAAAGGGCTTTAAACGATACCAAACAATGAATAAGGGTCTTATCTAGGGAAACGATCAGCTTCTGTGAGAAACCGAGCACTATTTATGCTATTATTATGTGATCATCTCTGAGCTCCGCCATAAGTTCCGCTAAGTGAGGTCAAATATGAGCCTGGTCATAGATATATCGATCGTAGATAACTCATTCTACTGATCCGTGCAAGCGCTAATGAGGCATCTACGTATACATCTATATTTTGACCTCACTTAGTGGAAGTTATGGCGGAGCTCAGAGATGATCACGTTCATCTGTTAAGAGGTAAAATAATAGCATAAATACTGCTCGGTTTCTCGCAGAAACGGATCATTTCCCTAGATAAGACCCTTATTCATCGTCTGGTATCGTTTAAAGCCCTTTGAAGCTGCACGGAAACTGTCATTTGGACCTTGAACCATTTGGAGCCCACTGAAGTCCATTATATGGAGAACGATCCTGGAATGTTTTCATCAAAAAGCTTAATTTCTTTTCGACTTTAGAAAGAAAGACATGGACATCTTGGATGACATGGGGGTGAGTAAATTATCAGCAAAGGTTTATTTAAAAGTGAACTAATCCTTTAATTGATTAACTAAAATGATACATGTGTAATTGATTAAGGGTATAATAATTACATAAATGATATCTAACTCATTTAGAATTATTATTACTATAAATAAGCATTGTTAAAAGCCAGACGCTTTAGTCATTAAAAACCATTTGCTATGTAGGGATCTTTAATTTGGAGTAGAAAAAGTGGGCGTGTCACTTTGCTCACAGCTGATTGGTCCCATTTCAGTTTGAGATGTCTTACCCAGAACATCACCTGCCCTGGAGCAGGTCAGCCGTGGAGCGTAAGTTACTATGAAGATGAACACAGCTAAATGCCAAACCACATTAATAGTACCTAAAACCCAGGATTAGCACAAACTAAGCTTAAACATATCTGGCTAGACAGCTAAACCGGCTTCATGGTATAGGCCCCTGCTCTTAGAGAAAATTTGACTTTGTTACTTGACGTGTTGAAATGTTAGTCAACTAAACTCCATAATAACATCTCACTGTTCCTGATTTATAACTCAAATATACATTGCAGTCGGCTCTCTGTGATCTATTGTGTTAAATCGCACAGTTTTACTGCTGACCCATTTATAACCCCAATCCCAGGATAGAGCGGCTGAGTGAATGTGGTCTGGACTCTGTGGATGAGGCTCATCGTGTCAGAGACGCTGTAGAAGGACAGAGTTCCTGCTCTGTGATCCACATACACTCCTATCCTACAGCGGCTGGGAGGTACAGGGAGTTCGGTATTACTGTCATTGTGAATGAATGAGCATCTGGAGGTAGAGCAGACCAAACTCCAGGACTGATCATTACATCCAAACACACACTCATCTCTCTTTCCCTTCCTGTTGATGTACATATAAGACACTGATATACACACAAATCCACTCCCACTCCACTCAAGCTCCCAGTAACAGCGTCCACACACACTCTCTCTGCACAGCACCTGAGGATAATAATGAAATCTGTCTGGATGATCAGGATACTGCTGGACACTGGCAGTGAAAGTAACCACTCTGTTCCCCTCATACAGTTGGAGGTGTTTATTCGCTGTGTTTGGATCTAGAGTGAATTGACTGGAATCTAATGGAAATAAACACAAAATCCTTTATTAATCCTCCATTTTGGTGTATCAATACCCATGTTTCCATCCACCAACTTTTATGCACATTTTGGTATACGTGCCACACTGGTCTCAAGTCTCACGGAGGAGCTCCGGAAGGATAAAAGGAGGATTGATGAGAGATGACCAGGTTGGGACTTTATGTTGTGTTTTATTGTGTTTATATGCAGCATTCGTCCATGAGGGACTGCCGCTTTACTTTACTTTCGTTTTGTTGTTTATTTTATGATTAAAGTTATGCTTTATTTGCAAATGTTTTATGCAATATTCCAAATTTGTTAGATTAAGTTAAATTCACAACTTTGGATGGAAACATGGACCTTTGGTTGGATCCCCACCACCACTAATGCACAGTCAAACACTAAAAAGTCATATTGTTGTTGGGCCGAAATACCAAAAATGGTCTCAGAATATAGGAAACCACAAAAATATATGTATAATGAGGACATCCCAATTGTCTTTGTAATTTAAATGGTTTAATACACATACTAAATAATATTTTAATGAAAATGTAAATGTGCTCATTGTGTCTTACATTGCAGGAACTCCTCCCTGATCTTGGGTTCATTGGTGGGAATAATTTCAATGTATGTTACTAAGAAATTAAACAGAAATAATTAGTATAGTTCCCATAAAAAGTTCTTAATATATGTTGTCTAATGCTGCGTTCACACTGAATGCGAATAGAGCATCAAATTCGCATCTTATCGCGTCTAGTTGGACGCTTTTGAATGCACTCGTGCATCCACAGCGTGTAGGACGCACGTATAAATCGAGTATTTGAAGCAAAATAGACGCGCGTTCGAGGCGAAAGGGACAAGTGGGAGGGGCAAGTGCTAGGCGATTGTCTGTTTGCGAGATGGCTGATGTTGATCGAGCATTCATCGAGAGATTCCCCGCTCTGTATATGCTCTGGAGAGCAGAACTACGGCGTAGGGGTCAGCGTCACCGTACTTAGGTCCATCAGACCCTCTGAAGGCGTATCCAGTTTGGCGAGTTTAACCACTTACTCTAGGAGCTGCACCTGGATGACGGCCACGCCCAGTTTGATGACCGTTGTGCTTCTCAATATCACTCCTCGTTTCCTCGCTCCTCCATCCTCCATCCTATGACCCGGAAATCGACCGAGCTCAGCCATCTTGTAGGACATCTCAATTCTCTACTTGCACCACGAGGAGGCGAGGATCGAGGAGGCTTCCTGAGCAGGAAGTGTTTTATCGACTAAAAGTGATGCACATATTCATTCTCCTCCCCCTTCACATCTTGGCACAGTTTATTCATTATTATCATTATTATGTTTACATGTACAAGACACAAATGTATGTGAAATGACAACAATTGACAGTTGCAGAATTATATCAAAGCACAAGAAAAAGTGAAGCGTGAAGTGACGCTAAAGGGAGCGGGGATATATAATTTCACTTGATTCAATTCAAGTGAATCAAACAGCTTCCTTTCCTCGCGTCTTATTTCCACCCCTTCAGGATGCGAGGGAAGGATGCAAGGAAAGGAAACGAGGATGCACGAATAAGAATTGAGAAGCCCCCCTGTTGTGCCCCCTGCATTGGAGCGAGAATCGAGCGGGCAGGTCTGCCGCTGTTTATCATGAGCAGGCTCCTGATTGGTTAACGCGCCACGAACAGACGCCAAAGTTCAGATTTTTCAACTCTGGCGTTAGACGCAAATTCACTTCAAACGCGTGAATGCACAAAAAGCCCCAAATAAAATCAAGACGCTCAATGGACGCGCGAATAAGGCGAAATCGCGTCCATCGCGCCGCAGGAACTCCAGATGCGTCTTTACATTGACTTAACATGGAAATCACTCGCTCCAGACGCTCTATTCGCGTTCTGTGCGAACGCAGCATAAGGGTAAATAAATGCTTCTTTACCTCTGCCAGATATCTTGTCTATCTCCTCTCTACAGAAATCCTGCAGTTTTTCTTTCAACTGAGACACAGACTTTCCCACATCATCAAAAGAGAGGAGAGATCTCACAGTGATGCTGGGTTCATCTGTAGATTCAGGAGGTTCAGAGAGAGACCGGAAACTCTACAGGAAGAAATAAACACAAACAATAAAGATACCAAACAAAAACCTTCCTGACTAGAAAATGTTTACTCTGCTTGTTTATTATCTATGCTTTATTTGCAAAAGTTGTGTCTTGTATTATTTTAATGATGTTCTACTGGGCTCTTCAGGTCTAGTCTAGCATTTCTGTTCTAGTAATTTCCATAATCTTAGAAATCCACTATGTTTAAATGGAATACAATGTAAATGTTAATCAATTCCTTTTTATGCATTTTATCATCCATCAGGTGAAAATCATAATGGTTAAGAAAAGTAATAGCATCACCTTTTCTCAAAAAGCCACATGATTTGATGTATCATTCATGTTAGTAGCACAAACGGTGCAGACTGAGTTAAGCACTAAAGTATAAAACTGTTAACAGTTTGTTAAGCTGTGTGAGTATAAAAATAAAATTAAAATGAAGAAAGTCTCTAATGGTAAGGTGTTGCTAAAACTACTGTCCTGTATTTCAGATCTCTGTTACCTTTCGGAAATGACGTGTGCGTGAAAGCAGCTCCAGCTCAGTCTCTCTCCTCCTCAGATCCTTAATCTCCAACTCCAGTTGCTCCACACGTCCTTCAGCTCGACTTACTGCAGCCTTTTCCTGCTCTCTGATCCGCGGTGTCACCTCAGAGCAGATTTTCTCAATGGAGCGGAACAGCTCAGTAAAGATCCTCTCACTGTCCTCCGTTGCTGTCTCTGCAGAACGCTGTTAGGACACACATCACAATCAGCTCTTACTGTTGCCTCATACGGCCTGTGGATCACAATAGGCTTCAGTGGGGCTGAAAGAGCTCTGACACTGGAAGAGAGTCTAAACTTCTGTTCTTCTCCAAACTCACCTTATGAGACTCCATAGCCTCTCTCAACTCCTCAAGATCTTTCTCTCTCTGTTGGATTCTCTGCTGGAACTGTTGCTCTTTTAAAATCATCTGGACACAAAAACAAATAAAACGTCTCGGGTTACAACTGTAACTCTTGCTTCCTGATAATGCACTATGGGGAACACCTCTCTGTAATAACTGGGGCTTTAACAGGGCTTTAGAAGATGCCATACTTTTAGTAGAATTTGCCCTGATTAGCAGAGGCGAAGGCGTGCCTTGTAAGCCAAAGAGATTGCCTCGACAATCCATTTTCTAATAGACTGCTTTGAGGCCGGGGAACCCTTCCTAGGTGACCCAAAACCCTCTAGTAACTGGTCCGACTTTCTCCAACGAGAGGACCTATACACATAAGCTACTAGGGCGCTAACAGGGCACAAGTGAAGTTTCTCTTGGTCCACCAACACATGGGCCTGCACAACTATAGAATGAGCCATGATAGTTGGTACATTCGCCTGGTCTAGGGTGAAGAACAGCTAACTCCAGACAGGAGGGAGAGACAGAAAGGGCCTTTAAGTCCCCCACTCTCTTAAAGGACATAATGAGCAGCAAGAAAGCCATCTTGAAGGTTAGGAACTTCTCTGATACAGACTCTATGGGTTAAATGGGTGCCAGGGATAACCCTTCTAGAACCACAGCCAGGTCCCAAACTGGGACGCTGACATGAGCCGCAGGCCTCATCCCCAAGGCACCACGAAGGAAACATACAACCAAGTGATGCCTCCCCAAAGGTCCATCACTTAATGGTGCATGGAAGGCAACTATGCCACCACATAGACCTTAAGTGTGGACAGGGAAAGACCAACAGAGAAACAGTCTTGAAGGAACTCCAGCACTGAAGCCACTGGGCTGTTAAATGTGTCCAACTGATGCTCTCTGCATCATAAATTGAACACATTCCACTTTAAGTTTCATTGTGGAGGGAGCCCTAGAGTTTAGGATGTTCTCAACAACCTCAGTTGAGAGATAAAAGCTGGTCCCTCTCAGGGGCCAGACCCATAGCTTCCACCGGGGTTGATAGATTGTGCCTCTGTCCTGCGAGAGTAGGTCCCTCCTGAACCAAATCTCCCATGGCTGACCTTCGACGAGTGCTATGAGATCTGAAGACCAGACTCAGGCTGGCCAGAATGGAGCTACCAGTAGTAGATTGATCCCGTCTCACCCGACCCGCTCAGAAACAGAGTGATCAGGGGAAATGTACGGGGCTGGATGCATGAGGGAAAACCATAGCGGACAGTGGGTTGTCTCTCAAGATTCAAAAAGATCCACTTCCACTTGGCCATACACCTTCCAGATTAACTCCACCATCTCAGGGTGGAGTCCCCATTCCCTGGTCCTCAGTCCCTGCCTCAACAGGACGACTGCCCCCACATTCTGGTCCCCAGGGATATACATCACCCTGAGCGACAGCCATCTCCTGTGATTGAGTTAGAATCAAACAATATGTTGTCTATATAATTGAGAGCATGAATGCCCTCTAGTCTCAAGGGACCCAGTTCTGAATCCATGCATTTGGTAAAGGTGCGAGGTGATAGTGCTAGGCTGAATGGAAGCACTTGATATTGGAACATTTCGCCCTCAAAAACAAACTGCAGGATCTTCCTGTGTTGTTGAAGGATGGAAATATGAGAGTAAGCGTCATATTAGATCTATCGTGACAAACCAAGCCTGTAGTGCTTCAGTCAGAAATTGAAGCTTTCGCGCCTCGATCGCCCCCCGGTGGCCGGTCCCAGTATAGCTCCTAAACCCCGCCTCTCCATGTATTAGAATGGGCGCGAGACACACTAAACAATTTAATTACACTTCAAATAATTGTTTCCTAAAGATGGTTTCTGTCATTTTAGGCAGTTTTTATTACAATAATTTCATTTCAAGTGTTCGTTTTTTAAATAAGTTTAGTTTTAGTGAGTTATTTGATGCTATAAAAACGAGGGGTGTGACGTCATGATTGACAGCTGAGATTGACGGCTTCTCTGAATGAACTTGTCACTGAGGCACTAACTGACTTTTTTCTGGATTTTTGGGAGGAGATTGGAGCTTTAGCTTTAATTTCTACACTTCCATAACTGTTTATTTCACACCAACATAATGAATTGTTCTGCATCTGCGAGAGTGTGGGCGGGCTTTTGATAATCGCGCCTCTACTTCCTGTTCTCTACTGCGCAACTCCGGTCCCGAGATCGCTACTGCGCAGACTCGGTCCCAAGATGTCAGCGCCGTGAGCGGGCCTATGAAAGCTTCAACTTTGGTCAGCGGAAGTCAATGAAGTCGCGTCGTCCATATTTTTTACGGTCTATGTGACAAACCAGTCCTCTGACTTGATCTGACACCCAATGAGTGGAATAGATAAAATATTGAATCTACTCAGAGACCGATTCAAGTGTGGAAGATCTAAAATCAGATGCAACCCCCCCCCATCCTTCTTGTGGAACAATGAAGTACTGGCTGTAGAACTTGGGATTCCCTCTCAGGAGGAGGAATGAGCTCTTTGGCCTACTTTGCCAAGAGGGACTGTACTTTTTCCAGTACCCAATCCTGCTTGGGGTCCACAACAGTCTTTTAAATACCGCTGAACCTCAGTGGGCGGGACCCGAACTGGATCCTGTAGCCTTTTTTCACAGTACGCAGGACCCACTGAGACACATTGGGTAGAAGTCTGATTGCGTGTGCCATCTCCTTGGTGGCGCGAAGAGACAATCCCAACATCAGGCTCTTCCTTGGGGCGGAAAACGCTGCAGAGCAGGCTTCCGTATCCTGAATGGGGGCGAAGGAATCGGGAAGCGAGGGCAGAGAAAGGTCCTGAGTCGTCTCAAGCTCCTCTACCTGCTCCATGTGCGACCCCCACAATCTGAACCGGTGATCCGAACTACGGGGAGTGGGAGCCTGGCCTGCCTCATCAAACAGGGCCAGGCGGGTGTGGAGCATTCTGAGCGGCAGATGCTCACAATGTGCACAGGCAGCTCCCTCAACGTGAGCTCTGCTCGCAGGCAATGCACACAAAGCACGCAGCACAGCAACCTCACGCGAATGAGTACTAACTATAGAAGCATAGGCTGTAAAAAAATATGGAGGTAGTGTCCGTGACATCACACGTAGGTTCCCGAAGAGCAGTTTTGAAGCCTAAATGTTGGCCGTTGCCATGTTAGTTGCGTGTCACCACGTGTCACACCCGGATAACAGAAAATGGGCAAAGAGGCGGGATGTGGGTGGAGCTGAGGTGGCTAGTTGCTGAAAACACGCACGCCTAGCTCGACCATAGTGGTAATTAATGTTAATTTCGTCAGACGAGAAGAGACTAAATATGTTCGTCAACAACCTTTTTTTCCATGACGAAGAAGAGACGATGACGAGACTGCACCATTGTCCAAAAACGCTGACTAAGTAAAATTAACATGCATTATTGTTGACGAAAAAAGACAAGACTAAAATGTTTTGCATAAAATAAAAACTAAGATAAAATCTCTCTTCATTTTCGTCTACAATCATCTCTACTTTTTCGTCACGAGATAGAATAGCTTTCTATTATTTTCAAAATATTCCGGAAGAGTTTGCGCTGTTGCTCAAGTACAGGTCTCATACTCCTCCTGTTGCTGCCGGCCTGTCATCTCGCGGCGGCGCGCGCGGTCACGTGGTTCCCGGAGCGCTCAATACTTCTAGCACTGTGTCAATACATTTGAATGGCTTAACAGTTTAACAATACAGGTGTTTGCAGCAATTTTTGGTAAACAGTACAGCATAGTGTGCATTGATTATTACGTCAACCACATTTACAGTATCATTATATTATGGAGAGTGATGGAGATGCAACATTGTTAACATTAATGTTTTTATTTTATTTAGCCCTCAGGTATTCCTTACTAATTGGTCACACTTATACTCATTGGTGGTCAAATGTGACCATACACCTTAACTATTTTTGAAATAAATAGCCTATATTTTAGTTCAATAATATTTATTTTGGTACTAATTACTATTTGTGCAATTAGTATGGTCCATTAATGACCACTTAAAACATTTGTCTTCTAATATTTTTATTATTTATATTACAATTAGTGTAGTAATTAGGGTTAAAATAGAGAATTTCAATGCAAAGAGGCAAATTAGAGTCATTTTGTGGCTGGAAAAAGGGAAATTTTCATTTGTAATGCCATTACTGGTGCCTGTATGGCTCTTTAATAAATATACATGTAGTTGCTCAAAATAGTATTGCAGATCATAACTGCTTACTTATTTGTGAAATTTGAAAATGTTAATAATAGTGAATAGTAATGAATGCAAGCAAATATAATTTAAGCCCCCCAAAAGTTTAAAATAGTGCTAAAAGGCAAACTTATTTTTCCTTATATGTACAGTAGGCTATATACATATGAATTGATACTAAATCAAGATCGAAATCGATATTTGTGCCCACCGTCTCATAAGCTAATACTGATTTTAGGCATCTATGCTGTAAATCAACCAGTTAGCTATGGTGTTGTGGCACATACATTATGCAGCTTATATGCATTTTATGTAACTTATTTTGCCATACAATATTTTGAGTTTTCCTTTGACTAAAACTAGACTAAAATGACGAGACTTTTAGTCGACTAAAACTTGACTAAGATACCTTGAGTTGTCTTTTGACTAAAACTAGACTAAAATGACGAGACTTTTAGTCGACTAAAACTTGACTAAGATACCTTGAGTTGTCTTTTGACTAAAACTAGACTAAAATGATGGGACTTTTAGTCGACTAAAACTTGACTAACAAAAAAAGATATGTGAATGACTAAATATGACTAAAACTAACAAAGACATTTGGCACAAGACTAAGACTAAATTAAAAATAGGTGACAAAATTAACACTAGTGGCAATCCACATGTCACTCAAGTGGCCATGCCCTTAATTATGCAGAACTTTAAGGCTTAATATAATTTAAACAGATGAGTTATACAAAAAATTCACCCCCCTCACAGTTGTCATGAAAGACACACCAGAGATTTTCTTCCTGAGGTTTTCTTTTCTTTCTTTTGTTTTCTTTTAGTACAGATGACAGACTCCACATCTCCAGATTCAGCAGGAACAGCAGCTTGGAGTTTAGTCTTCTTCAGTTGCTCCACCACTTCAGCCAGCAGGGTGTTTTTATTTAAAGCAGGCCTTGAAGTGAAGGCCTGTCTGCATGAAGGGCAGCTGTAGACTCCCTTCTGATCCTCCTGATTCCAGCAAGCTGTAATACAACTCATACAGAAACTGTGTCCACAGGGAATGGCCACCGGATTCGTCAGTAGATCCAGACACACTGGACAGCTGAACTGGTCCTGAGAAAAACTGGCTTCTGCCATTTCACTGTATTTGAACACAGAGAGCGAAAGACAAATATAACAGCTCAATAAGTTTCACTTTCTCTGAACAGCTGAAACAGTTTCCTGGTTCTGAAATGTGTCAAAAAAAAAAAAAAACGAAACTTAACCCTTAAATACAACCCGCACAGCACAGAAAACATTCTGCATTTTTACATTTACAAAAAAATAAAAATAATTTAGATTATTTATAAACTGTATTATTTTATTTTTGTGTATTTAATTTCATAATCATTTATAATCATTAGTCGTTTATGTAATTGTAATTTGTTTACATCATTTATTAATTTGATAATTGAATCTGCTGTATTATTATTAATTTGCCATTTTAAGTTTTATATTACTAATTTTACTTATTCCCTTGCTCTTATGATTGTGTGGTTTGAAGGGAAGTTTGTCTTCACGGCTAGGAGATAAGAGAATGTCTCCATTTCAAGGTTTTTAACGTCACAGGACGATGTTGTGAAGCAGTCATTTTCCATTGTTTTTCCCTTGGTATAATAACACTTGTTGGAATTGTACTGGTCAGACACATTGAGCATTGAAGCAGTCTGAGCATTATACGCAACTAAGATTATTTAATAAGCTGGCTCTCTCAGGCTGACAGTAGACTTATATTTTCTGGCTGTGATTCAGCGTCCGGGGTCAAATCTAATATCTGACATTTCTGACGTGGAGATCCATCCGATCTGACATTTTGCCACAAACTAACAATCTGTATCTCATGGTAAGAGAAACAAGAACACTTAGGGACTGTCATAAAAGTGTATGCCAACAATAAACAAAAATCATTCATAGATTCCAAATAGAAATGCTAGAATATAATAGTGTGAAGTAGAGAGAAAATAAGTGAGAGTGTTATTCACTAGAAACAGTAGTTATTACATTACTTTCACTTTTTTTTAAACAAGGCAATTGCTAAAAAACTAAAACAAAACAAAAAAATGTTGTTATAGCTGAAATGCATTCACATAGCCCTGATCTTACACTACTTGAAATTAATAAATAGCATAAAACCTACTGTATTTTAATCTTATTTTTCCCCTATATTGGTTTAATGTTTTGACACACCTTAAGATAAAAGGGAAACTCTGATGTCAAATTAATGTCCAATATAAAAACAACTTTACCATACCTCCTCTTCCTTCTTCTTCAGTGATGTATGACAGAGGCTCCAATGCATGTGTCGAGTAGGATACGTTGCAATTTCCAATGAAGCTTCACCAAGGTTTATTATTGTCATAATATCACGTGGTCACACCCTTACTTTGTGTTTAGTCATTGATTTGATTCACTTGAATGTTTCGCTTTGTATGTCTGCCGGTCTTCTGGTGTGTATACCGCCACCTATACGGTGAAATCAGAAATGGGCATTCAACTCCCTGCGTGCTCAGCCCCATTCCTCACGCCACAGTCTCATGTCTTCACAACCACTTCTTCTATTTGGCTTTATGGCGGTTGTCAAACTTTTAACTTCTAAAAGAAGGAAAATTATATTTTATCTAACAAATAGGCCTACATTATTTTAAGCAGGGTGCGAATTAAACATTGACATTCTTTAGGAGGGTAATGTATACAGGCCTAAAGTTTGTAGCCTATTTACATTTTATAAATACATAGGTCTACATGTAACATAGTCATATTTAAAATTAGGTATTTCAACGATAGCCTACTTGTTCATCTTGGAATGGTAATTTATAAATACACTATAGCCTACGTTTAAGCTACTGATACATTAATACAAAAAAAGCAACTACAAAAACAATGGATAGACTAGAAAATAATGCATTTTAATCTTAAATCTAATGAACTAAATTCAGCACAGGTGGGTCTGTCAAATTTACCTCTGCTTCAATGATAGTTAAATTACGTCTGCAAGAATGCAAGTTTCAGGCACTTGTGATCCATATAGCATTCTTGAAATGTTTTAAGCAAGAACTTTGGCGCCTCAGGTAGGCTATGAGTGTATGTTGGCGACATAATGTTATTATGAATGTATACAGTTGAATATAATCTGAAGACCACGCCCACCGGGTGGGAAACAATCAAACCGTCTCCGCGTGAAGCGCCTCCTTGTCATTTTTGACAAAAAAAAAAACCGGAACAATGTATAATGCTGATATGTGACAAGGTGTAAAGCAAACAAGCTAAACGACCCAGAACGAAAAACCCAGAAGTTGTTGACCCAAAAAATTAGCCTACATATTACATTACATGTAGAACTACGCCCACTAGCGAGAAAGATAAGCGACAGGAAATATACCTATATAAAACTGACATTTGGATACACGGTGTAACTTTTTTTGTTTATTCTTAACTAAAAACACTTAATTCTTTCAAAAATATGTGCTCATTAATGTATACTTTATTACTTGAAAGAAGTAAATATTCTCGTAAGTTTATAATATGCCATTGAAAATACATACGGGTGAGGGGTTCGAATGCGGGTCGCCATGTTGCCCCTCCATCTTGAAAGTACATTAGCCAAAGAAGGACATACTCGTAAATTCAAGCTTTGCCTTTCGCGTTTTAACACTCGATGGCACTGTGTCGAATGTGGACGAGGTCGAACTGGAAGCCATGTTAATCTTGGACTAAATCGGCCACCGTAGGAGTTAAAACGAAATCGGAATTGAGAGGAACGGAAAGTAATATTCACTGGATGGTCATATACCTTTTCACCGCTAGATGGGGGAAAATATCACACAGTGTAGCTTTTACAGTGACAGAATGTTTACTGCACGCATACTGAGACATACTGAGTGTCAGGATCCCAAAATGTAGGCTACCCATTCTTCCTGCTGAAGCTTCACCTCTTATTGCCTTTTGTCTCCTTAAACGCTCGGGTTTTTTTTTTTTTTTTGTTGAGTCGACAGCTTATAAAAACTTATTTCTGTGTTTTTTAGCTTGTTTTTTCACATGTCAGCTTTTAGACATTGTTCTGTTTTTTGTTATAAGTCAGAAATGACAAGATGGTAATACAAAGTCAAAAGAGAGCGTTGGAAAACAATTGTTTTACATTTATTATTTAGCATTTACGTTGTACTAATCAGGGAACGTCGCAGAGAGTCACGTGATTCCGCGGCTCCCGCAAGGCGGAAGTAAAACAGAGTGGAGGCTCTATGCTTCACTGAAACATCTACGTCCGTGCACTGCAGCATTAACGCGCGTCAGTCAACTTGTTTACAGCAACCTGGAAAAACAGATTTACAAACAAGAAAACAGGTCAGAGATTACGGGTTTCTTTCAGGGGTTGTTGTCCTCGGAGCTGCCGGTGTTGTGTAGCGTGTGCCGTGTTATGTGCGTAGTAAATGCGGTCAGACAGGCCGAGTGTGCGCTGATGCTCCTGCGTATCAGAGGAGTTCATACACACACATGCTGCTGGAGCGCTTATCGCTCTCCACAGCCGTCAGGCATTACCCCGGGATTACCTGCATGTCATATGTATAATGTGTGCAATGCCATTACCGGCTAATACAGAACCGCGTTTTCTACAGAGTGGAACTGCGTTTTCCAGACAGCCCTGGATTTACCCGCTCCACTGATCCTGAATGAGTGCGAACATGCCTGACATTCAGCTGGACACGAGAAACGAGCACACAGTCTTCTGCTGATTATATTCTGGACCAGAAAATATGAGTTCAGAAAGCCAACAGAACACATCTTTCTAGATTCTCTGAAGAAGTAAACAGCGAAAGACGCCACTATGAGAGTCTTCAGGACTTTGATGAACGCTGCATCTATTTCCAAACAAATCGACTTTTACTCCAGATTCTCGCCTTCTCCTCTCTCTATGAAACAGTTCATAGATTTTGGTAAGTCTGCAATCAAGTGGATACTATTTAATATGAGAACAGAACACAACACAGGAAATAATAAACAGAGTCCCTTACAAGATCCTAAAGAGAGAAAAATGTGAATATTTAAAAATGTAATCCCTGTACTATTATGGTAAAGTAGATTAAAATGGATTGTTAGAAATAGATTGTATTTATGGTATTGTTTGATTACCATATCTATATTTCATGATGTTTACATTGGCGGGCCCCTTGTACAGTTTATTGCCTTGGGCCCCCTGAGAATTGGTGGGGACCCTTGGCAGGGATTGCTATCGACACCCTGAGCGTAGGGCTGGGCTGGACAAAAACAATTATCACAATAAAAATGTTCATATCAGTCGATATCGAAAATTATCATATGACAAATCTTTATTTCTTTCAAGTTTAAGTCAGACTTTTGCTCCTAAGTGAAAGCTGTAAAAAACGTTAATTGTGGTTTTAAACTACTTTTTGTTGTCAGAACATTATAAACACTTCACGTTTTTGAATTCTTTAAATTTTTCCCGTAATTTTTCCTTAACAAAATGAATATCTTAATGGAAAAAAATTATTTCTTTGTTTGTGCCAACAGGTGATAATGTTTAAAGGGTAACTAAACCCTAAACCAACTTTTTTTAGTTAATGATCTGTAATACTGGGGCTTTATTAATGCTGTTCATTGATTCGAGTAAATGTTTTGACATTTGAGTATAAAGTGTTTTAATTCTATAAAATATGGTGTAAAACCGCCAAAGTGCTGCCCTCTTAAGGTTGAACGGTGGCTACTGCAGTTGAATTTTCCTATTGGACGTTGTGGTACATCGTGACGTAGGATGGTACCTCCAACGGCTCACTATCCGCGCCCCTAGCACGAGCTCACCACGCCCTCAGAAATGTTTCCCCCAATCACACGATGAGAACGGCTTCACTCCAGTATGAACTGTCATGTTACATGAAGTAAACATTATGAATGAAACTCACTTGACACTTGCTTTAACATTGTATTGAAGAAAATACGGTTAAATAATGCAGTTGTCAGTACACGTCAGGCTTTTCTTGCGATATTATTGCCGCCCGTCATGTGTACAGATAATTTTCATACATGAGACGCGCTTTCAAACCCTGTCACGCAAGCGGTTGCCGCGGACGCAGATAGATTAGGTCAGTTCTCTTTATTCTTTCTGTTCACATTATTCTCTTTTTTCGCATTAATTATCACGGACGTATCGCCTGCGATAATTAATGCGATATGGCTCAGCTTGTCAGTGAACTACGGCTCTGTGTAGTAAATGCCGCTCCATCTGAAAGCAGGTGAGGGCGATTTACTACTAATCAAGGAACCGGCTTTACTGACAAGATGCGCATAACAATGTCATGCGATATATCGCCCAGCCCTAGTTTTATCACCTTAGAATGAGGCATTTATATCTACACACACCGCGAGTGAAGCCGTCATTTTGCGGCGCCATGTTTCTACAGTAGCCCTAAATGGACAAACTGCTCTACAGAGCGCTAGTCACTCTCTGCGGTCTCAGGCGACCACATCTTTGTCCTGTGTCGGCCACCGTAGCTTCTCTATGTGCTTCGAAAGGGAGGGGTGAGCGGTTGCAATTTGCAACCTCACCACTAGATGCTGCTAAAATTTACACACTGCACCTTTAAAGTCATGAAACAGGTTTGTGTTGCATGACTTCTGATGACATGTACAGTGCAGGCTAATATTATATTAATAATATTACATGTTTTGTCTATTAATGTACATTTGACAGTAGCTTGAGTTGACTATAGTAGTAGCTTGAGTTAGGATGCAGATGTAAATTTATGTTCATTAACTCTTTCCCTGCCAAACACGGAATTTTCCGTGTTTTCACTGTTAAGGTCCTTTCACACTGGATGCGATTTTGATGGCTAATAATTGGTTTTATACTGTTTGTGTAATAAGTGCTTCCACACTGAACGTGAATGTGTTGCGGCGAAAAAAAACAGCGTTTATTTTTTCTGCTTCGATGTCGATTTAAAAAAAAAAATATATATATATATTTTTTACTAGTGGCTACAGAAAAGACTTCAACCAATCACATACAAGGAAACAAAGGCGACGAAATGTCCAGTTGATGTCATTAGCTATTCAATCAACATTAACCTTTGCCAGATCTCGCATTTCTCACGAGATTACAGCTATAGTTGTAGTTACAGCTGTACAGCTGCAGCTGTGTTTGCCCACTGTTGGCTACAGCCAATGATAACATTAACCTTTTGAGTTAAAACTCTGATTTTTTTTTTCTATCAACCTTCTTTTACCTTGTGTCCGTGACTATGGAAAGTGAATGTGTTTCCGTCAGTACGACTGTGGCACTTAAATGTTTACATTGTGACTCAACTGGAAACAGCTGCTCCAGATCGATTGGTTGGTTTGTGTGGTTTGTCTCGTCACATGCGCTGCTAGTGCTATTGTCTCTGGAGGAGCTCCTCAAATTGTCCCACGGACATTTGAAAGTAAGTGTGGAACCGGATGGATAAAGTTTTAGCTCCTGTACAAGATTAGCATATACTCCCCTTCAGACTCTCTGTTCTTTAAGACTGGGTGCACCCAAAACCTTCTTTTCAGTCTTTTAAATAAAATGAAAAGCTCGTCTTCACTGGATGATGAAGCGTCCGTGTTTTCTCAGCTGTCGCCGCGCATGTTTTGGAATGTTGGAACACAGACGTCGCAAATTCGTGTCGCGGCTGATGTGAATGGTTTTGACGCGAACTATTCGTACACAAAATATTAGCTTTTTCGCTTCGCTTTTTCGTTACGCATCCGGTGTGAAAGGGCCTTTAGACGCTAGGGGGCGCTAGTGCGTATCTTCTGAATGAGTACAGAATCTTCTGATCAAAACACAGGCGAAGAAGACGCAAAAAACAAGCGATCGTATGTAAGCAGATGCAAATAACATGATCATCAACATTAAACATCATATATATCAAAACTGCCTAATGCTACTGAATAAAATGTCGACCCAGGACGAGCTCTAGGACTGTGAAGTATTAGGGGTGTTGATGGACTCGATCGACTCCATCTGTGTCTGATCATCGCTCTGAATCTAATCTGGATATAGTCTTTGACAAAAATGTGATTTTCTCAGCTTTTTGTTCAAAATGTTGCTTTTTTTTAATGAAACTTACCCATATTTAAATGTTGATTAAAAAAGGAATGCATGATTGCAAGAGGGTCTGCTCAGATATTCATACAACAAAATATTCTATGGGCCATTACATTTTTGTGAAAATGATCAAAAACCCTGGCAACTTAAAAAAAAAAAAATTTTTTAACGCTGGTGGGGAAAGAGTTGACGAAAACTGTCATCTGTCAAAATGGTAACAACCTAATTTTTATATGGTAAAATTGAGATATGTGAGTTTTATTAAAATTAGCCATTGGTCTTTCAATTTCCATATTAGCATACATTAGATCCTGATAACCACAGTTAAACCCACACATATAGCACCTCAATACCATGGTAAAATGTAAAAGGTTTCTATGGTATTTGTATGAAAACTTTAGCCCAAATACATTTAGTATAAATGCACAAACGCTATAGCTTAATCACAAACAATACTGTAATTATATTCCATTACTCCTTTAATACATGTTATACATGTCTACATTAATAGTATAATAATTTTTTTTATATGACTATCCCTCATTTCTGCCACAATACCATGGTGCAGTTAGTGTTACTACAGTAAATGATGGTGATTTGTAGATTGAAAAGCTCTCCGCTGTTTCATCTGGCTTTAAACTAGTTTAAATTGCAGAGACATTTGTTTTTCGATCTCACGAGACATTCAGCGAGTAAACTTTGAGTCGAGTGGATAAATGAGTAGCACTGTTTCGTTCTGCTTTTGCAGCTTAAACATTATATCAAACATTTATCAAACTCTTGTTATTTTTTTTAAAGAGGAAAATTATATTGCGATAATTATCATTGTTTTATCGCCCAGCCCTACATCAGCAGTCAGCCTGTAATCCTGTACTCAGTCCCACCTTTACCACAGTAACACCATGATCATTTTCATAAGGGGAATAGAATAAATTAACTTACTAAAGGATGATTTCTGTACACATTTTTCTCTTCAGGTTCAGAGAACGCGTGTGAGAAAACGTCATTCACGTTTCTAAGGCAGGAGCTGCCTGTCAGGCTGGCGAATATTTTAAAGGAAATCGATTTATTGCCTGATAACCTGCTGAGAACTCCTTCAGTGCACCTGGTGCAGAGCTGGTCAGTGGGAATACATACGTGAAGTCTTATCATTGGGATATGTTTGCATATCTGAGCTACATTTGGTTGTGTTGCATCTCTGCAGGTACATGCAGAGTTTCCAGGATATACTGGAGTTCAAGGACAGGAATGTCGATGATCAAATGGTCACACATGAGTAAGAGATACAACAAATATCCTCCAGTAGAGGTCTTCTCTGGTCCTTGGATCTGTCCCTGAATCATTTCGTTCCCGAACCCGACATGCATAATGGAGTTTAAAAAGAGACAGACCGCATAAAATTCGGTCCAACCTGACCCAATAGTCATTTTCTTTAGAAACCGACTGGATCCAAATGTAAAAGGCGAGTGGTGACTTTTTCAGCCGGGTATGACAACAAATTCAGATGAAAAATGATAAACACATGGTAGATTAGGCGTGGATGACATGACCAAAATCACATAATACAATATGCGTAGTTTTATTTCATTGTAACGATATATATCACAATATAGTTATTTGTGCTTTAAATAAGGTTTTTATGAGTTAAAACTAACACAAGCCTAAAAAAAAAGCTTACAGAAGACAAGTAAACGTGATAAATGAAATAGACCTACCTGAAAAACTTCTATAAAAGTGATTCAGTCAAGAGCAGTGTGAGATTCTCTTTTTTTGTTGTTTGATTAACATTATTAATGACAGCAGGTAAATTCGGATACTGTCACTTTAATAGCGACTGCACAGATCCATTATACTCGTACATTTTCTCTCAGCAGTTTAGTTCACTTAAGACATCAATTACTGTTTACTTGCATATACATGGTCACTTTGACACATAGGTATGTGTATTTAACCGCTCAAACCCAATTAAGCGGCTAAAAGCACCCAGTTCAGTTCTCATGCGCTCTATTAAAGTTACAAAAGTTATTCAGTCAAGAGCAGGGAGTGATTTTCTTTCTTTTGTTGTTTGATTAACATTAATAATAGGCGACAGCAGGTTTATTAGGCTACTGTCACTTTAAGACCGAATGCACTGATCCAATGAGTATACTGGTTCACATACGTTTTCTTTCTAATCTGTTTTTGTTCACTTAAGACTAATAAATGACTGTGTTTACGATGATACAATGAGAATACAATTGCAATGATGGGTATTTCGACACATAAGTGTGTGGCTTGAAAAAGCACTTCCCGTATAACGAAGTAACTCTGTGTAACTACTGTACTAGAGTACGATACATTATTGAAGAAACCAACTAGCTAGTCATAACTGAATATTTGTCGTTCAACCATAGTGGTTATGATGTCACGCCGGTGGTGGGGTTATAACTTATTTGAATGAATCTGTTTGAGATCGAATTAATGCCGATTTTTTATTTTTTTTGCTATAAATTGCAGACATGGCATCTGAGGAGTAATTCTCAATTTTCTGTTATTTTGCGTTATTTCCAGATTCAATCATTGGCTCGTTCTTACGTTCTAGAGCACATACACACATGCACACTCTTCAGAAACTGTGCTTTAAATCTCTTGACTAAAAGACGTAACTGACATTTGTATATATTCGAAATTAAAAGTTATAGATTGTATTGAATGTCAGGATTTATTAAAGGGTTAGTTCACCCCAAAAATTTCATTTCTATCATTAAGATATATTTGATGAAATCCGAGAGCTCTCTGAACCCTACATAGACAGCAATTTAATTAACCCTTTCAAGACCCAGACATTGTTAAAATAGTCCATGTGACTTCAGTGGTTCAACCTTAATTTAATGAAGCGACAATACGTTTTAGTGCGCAAAAAACAATCAAAAATACAGACTTTATTCAAAAATGTCTTCTCGTCTGTGTCATTCGCCTACGTAGATAACGTTGTAAATACAGTGCAGAGCTTCCAAGAAACTCACACGTTACATTTATTTAAAATGACTTTTTTTATACAAAAGATTTAGACCCAGACCCTCTCAGGTTGGACCTCGGTTTTTGGATCCAAGTGGACCCCTGAAGACCTCTACCTTCCAGCTCTGCTTGTGCTAACAAATACACACACACACCTCTGTTGTCTTAGCTTCACAGATGCTGTGATTAAGATCAGAAACCGCCACAATGATGTAGTGCCCACAATGGCTCAAGGAGTGGTGGAATTTAAGGAGACCTACGGCACCGACCCCATCACCAGCCAGAACATGCAGTACTTCCTGGACCGCTTCTACATGAGCAGGACTTCAATCAGAATGCTCCTGAACCAGCACAGTGAGACACACACACACACACACACACACATCTAGTGCTCTAGTTTATAATAGTGTCCATTATGGACAGCAGAAATGTAAAGTCAGTTGAATGGGGCTTCTGGCATGTTCATAGTGTAGTCTGGGATGTTTACGAGTTTCACAGCCATCGGTGCCCCACATTTCTGAATCCGTCATTGACTGACCGTCACCCTTTTAACATCGAGCTGTGTTGTTCCAGCATCAATGAGAGGTTTATATGTCAATAACATGATGTCTGTGTGTTTTCAGCTCTTCTGTTTGGAGGAAAGGTGCGTGTCAATCCTGCTCATCCCAAACAGATCGGCAGCATTGACCCCAACTGTCTTGTCACTGATGTGGTGAAAGGTGACCGTGATTAATTTTTTTCTCATATACGTTTGGCAATAGTTAAATATTTTATTAGTGTGGGGCAATGACAAGATAATGTCCTTCACTGAGAATAGCACAAGCAAAATTGAAATGTGCTTAATTGTCATGATGATATCAGTGGGGAGACAAAACTGAATAGTCCTAAAATAGACTTAGAAATAGACAGAAACTTGTTCAAACAAATAAATGTAATCTTACTGCACTACTTTATCTCTGTGTCTGCTGTAAATCTATATATATATATATATATAGTGAGGAAAATAAGTATTTGAACACCCTGCTATTTTGCAAGTAAGAAATCTCCCACTTAGAAATCATGGAGGGGTCTGAAATTGTCATCGTAGGTGCATGTCCACTGTGAGAGAGATGATCTAAAAAATAAAAAATCCAGAAATCACAATGTATGATTTTTTAACTATTTATTTGTATGATACAGCTGCAAATAAGTATTTGAACACCTGAGAAAATCAATGTTAATATTTGGTACAGTAGCCTTTGTTTGCAATTACAGAGGTCAAACGTTTCCTGTAGTTTTTCACCGGGTTTGCACACACTGCAGGAGGGATTTTGCTTCTTACAGAGCCACTCCTTGGTTATTCTGGCTGTGTGCTTCGGGTTATTGCCGTGTTGGAAGACCCAGCCTCGACCCATCTTCAATGCTCTAACTGAGGGAAGGAGGTTGTTCCCCAAAATCTCTCAATACATGGCCCCGGTCATCCTCTCCTTAATACAGTGCAGTCGCCCTGTCCCATGTGCAGAAAAACACCCCAAAGCATGATGCTACCACCCCCATGCTTCACAGTAGGGATGGTGTTCTTGGGATGGTACTCATCATTCTTCTTCCTCCAAACACGTTTAGTGGAATTATGACCAAAAAGTTCTATTTTGGTCTCATCTGACCACATGACTTTCTCCCATGACTCCTCTGGATCATCCAAATGGTCTTTGGCAAACTTAAGACGGGCCTGGACATGTGCTGGTTTAAGCAGGGGAACCTTCCATGCCATGCATGATTTCAAAACATTACGTCTTAGTGTATTACCAACAGTAACCTTGGGAATGGTGGTCCCAGCTCTTTTCAGGTCATTGACCAGCTCCTCCCGTGTAGTTCTGGGCTGATTTCTCACCTTTCTTAGGATCATTGAGACCCCACAAAGTGAGATCTTGCATGGAGCCCCAGTCCGAGGGAGATTGACAGTCATGTTTAGCTTCTTCCATTTTCTAATGATTGCTCCAACAGTGGACCTTTTTTCACCACTCTTCAATTCGACACTCGACAATTTCCCCGTAGCCCTTTCCAGCCTTGTGGAGGTGTACAATTTTGTCTCTAGTGTCTTTGGACAGCTCTTTGGTCTTGGCCATGTTAGTAGTTGGATTCTTACTGTTTGTATGGGCTGGACAGGTGTCTTTATGCAGCTAACGACCTCAAACAGGTGCATCTAATTTAGGATTCATAAATGGAGTGGAGGTGGACATTTTAAAGGCAGACTAACAGGTCTTTGAGGGTCAGAATTCTAGCTGATAGACAGGTGTTCAATTACTTATTTTCAGCTGTATCATACAAATAAATAGTTAAAAAATCATACATTGTGATTTCTGGATTTGTTTTTTTAGATTATGTCTCTCACAGTGGACATGCACCTACGATGACAATTTCAGACCCCTCCATGATTTCTAAGTGGGAGAACTTGCAAAATAGCAGGGTGTTCAAATACTTATTTTCCTCACTGTTGTTCAGGAATTGTTTTGTACCTTCTACATACTGAATATGATCGGGTGAAAGCACATTTT
This sequence comes from Gobio gobio, assembly GCF_949357685.1. NCBI lineage: Eukaryota > Metazoa > Chordata > Actinopteri > Cypriniformes > Gobionidae > Gobio > Gobio gobio. The sequence continues at coordinate 11,464,696 of NC_137103.1, read as the reverse complement.
AAAAAGGTAGCACTTATTCAAAACTCGCAATCGCTCTCTTACAGTGCTTATCTGCTTATAGTTATCTTTATCTGATTTTGAATGAGCAGAAATCTGTAATGTAGTGACCCGTAGATAAAATAACTGGAGCGGAGCTGGAGTGGAGTTATTATTGAACGCTTAGAGCGTGGAGGGGAAATTGCTGCCGCTCCACTCCGCTCACATACTCTGACACACATGCATTATGTAAACACAAACTTTTAATCATGATTAATCGATTTGACAGCACTACTTTTATTATATTAATTATATTAAAAGTGAAAGGAGTACAACATTTTTAAAAAATTACTTTTTTAATAAATAAATGTAAGAAATATTTTGAGATGAAATTTAATCAAAATGCCCTAGCATCCATCCCAAACATTGCATTGGCAAGCACCACCACATTTATACAGTATATATAAAAATCTACTTTTCTATTCAACATTTCCCTTTTGTTTTTTTTAGATGCTTATGAAAATGCCCGAAACCTGTGTGACCGTTATTATATGAACTCACCTGAGCTAATACTGGAAGAATTTAACGGTAACTTTCTGCTGCACACACTTACACAAAGTCACGTGACTGAATTCATGATTGGTAAACCTTTCACACAGGTAATTGTAAGTGTGACTGCTGTTTCTCATGTGTTCCCTCTGCAGTTAAAGGACCAGATAAACCCATTGCTGTGGTGTATGTGCCATCTCATCTGTACCACATGGTGTTTGAGCTCTGTAAGGTGCTGTACATCATTTTTCACCTCTGAAAGGTTGATGTATCAAATCATCTGTAGTGCATAGTGTGGAAATTCATTTTTGCAACACTTCTGTACGCATGATTATCTGTCGTGTAAATGTCTTTGCTCTTTTAGCTGTGCAGCAGTGTGCTGAGCTATAAATATGTTGTGTGACTCCTGCAGAATGCCATGCGCGCTACCATGGAACTTTATGAAGATGCCATGGAATATCCCCCAGTGCATGTACGGATCGTCCTCGGCCACGAAGACTTGACCGTTAAGGTATGGACAGACTGGCTGTGGTCAAATCTGTTGTAACCGCTCACCTCGGCTTATTTATCAGAGTTGAACAGCCAGTTAGATTCATGTTCATTCGTTTTTACACAGTCAATCACTTCTTTGACCTTCTTCAAGTCAAGGAAATGACAAGATTCCTCACATATTTCATCCAAACATTACCATCCAAAATTTGGGGTCAATAATTTTTTTGTTGTTGTACTTTTATTCAGGATTAAATAGATAAAAAGTGACAGTAAATGCATTTTATAATGTTGCAATAGATTTTTTTTTATTTTAACCCTTATCCTTCCCTCACACTTTGTAACAAATCCTTCCCTTGCGGGTCAAAATGACCCAAAGCCCTAAAAATATACTTAAATTTTTTTGTCTAGAAAGCTTGTTGCATTTTGATAATATTTTTTCTATTTTTTTTATGCAATTCATTGGCGTTATTTGTTATTTATTTTTTTTATTTACCTTTAAATTACTAGATTTTATCAATAAATAATAGATCAATAGTAATTTAAGCACATTCTTTCAACTTGAATTCAAAATAACTCACCATTTCATGCATTATCATTTTAATTCAGCTCTAAATTGCCAAAAGTATTGGGACACCCCTCCAAATCATTGAATTCAGGTGTTCCTATCGCTTCCATGGCCACAGGTGTTGAGCCGAGTCAACAGCTACAGACCTCATAACTTCCTGTGTCCTTCAGATGAGCTCAAGATCAGTGTGTAGAGCTACATGGAATGGGTTTCCATGGCCGAGCAGCTCATCCAAGCCTTACATCACCAAGTCCAATGCAAAGCTGGGATGCTGTGGGGTAAAGCGTGCCGCCACTGGACTCTAGAGCAGTGGAGACGTGTTCTCTGGAGCGGCCAATCACGCTTCTCTGTCTGGCAATCCCATGGACGAGTCTGGGTTTGGCGGTTGCCCTTAGTTCCAGTGAAAGGAACTCTTAATGCTTCAGCATACCAAGACATTTTGGACAATTTCATGCTCCCAACTTTGTGGGAACAGTTTGGGGACGGCCCTGTCCCAACATGACTGACCAGTGCACAAAGCGTCGCTCCATAAAGACATGATGAGCGAGTTTGTTGTGGAGAATCTTGACAGAGTCCTGACCTCAACCCGATAGAACAGCTTTGGGATGAATTAGAGTGGAGACTGAGAGCCAGGCCTTCTCCTCCAACATCAGTGCCTGACCTCACAAATGCACTTCTAGAAGAATGGTCAAAAATTCCCATAAACACTTGTGGAAAGCCTCCTAGAAGAGTTGAAGCTGTTAGAGCTGCAAAGGGTGGGCCAGCTCCATATTAAACTCTACGGATTAAGAATGGGATATCATTAAAGTTCATGTGCATGTAAAGGCAGGCTTCCCAAAACTTTTGGCAATATAGTGTCTTACTTTGGGTGTCTTTGCAGATCTTTTGTGGAAAAAAAAATATCTAACATGGTATTTCATGTCTCTTGCCACTAGATGGCCTTATAGCGCTTTATGGAGCAAATGAGCTGTTCTGCCAGAAATTTGGTAAAGTTTTAGCAAATTTAGGTTTAGGTCTTTGTACTGAAAAATGTATCGTATTCTATTCATTCCTATGGGGTCAAATTGACCTGTGAGGAAAGGATTTGTAAAAAAAAAAAAAAAAAAAAAAAATTTCAACCACAAAGCTCCTCGAATCCATTCAAATGTTTGTGTTCATTCGTGCTTCAAGTGCGACAAAAGTCCTAGGGCCTTGGACCACTCTGAGGATCACTCAATAAAAAAATAAAAAATAAAGATTTTTGGGTCAAAATGGCACAAGGGAAGGATGAGGGTTAAATAAATGCTGTTCTTTTGAACTTTCTGTGCATCAAAGTATCTGTTTTCACAAAAATATGAAGCAACACAATCGTTTTCAACATTGATGATAAAAAGAAATGTGTTTTGAGCAGTAAATTCAGCATATTAGAGTGTTAGAATATAATATTAGAATCATGTGCCCCTGAAGACTGGAGTAATGATGCTGAAAATTCAGCTTTGCCATCAGGAATAAATGACGTTTTACAATTAGGGCTATAATTACCCAGACATGCGTAGGTCATCTTGTATTTTTATACAGTTGATTTCATGCACAAAAAGCAGGCCGATAACTCGCTGCATAATGGAGCCTATAGAATACAGTTTAGAATGGCCCTAAAATTCAAGATATTGGGACAAAAATGCCCCTGTTTATATGTTTTCATATTAAGAGAAACCCCATTAAAGGGATAGTTCACCAGAAACTGAAAATGTACTCAACCTCATGTTGTTTCAAATATTTAATGTTCTGCAAAATAAAAAGTCAATAAGATATTTTGAAGAGTGTTTGTAACCAAACTGTTTTGTTACCACTGACTTCCATTGTCAGTCTTACAGTTTTGAAATGAGAGTAAATTATGTAAGAATTTTCAGTTTTGGGTGAACTATCCATTTTAAGACTCATTTAAAGCCCATCAATCTCATGGCATTTATTCATTTGGGAAAAAAGAAATCATGGCTTAAAAGTTTGTGTAATAAATTCTGTTGAATCAAAATATTTCTTTCTAAAGCTACTTTTTGTAACGTCTATTTGATGCTTTTCTCATTTAACACAATAATGACTTTAAATGATCTTTTGGGGTAATTTCTCAGTCAAATTTGATGTTCAGTAATTAATTGGCGCATCATGTAATCACTTGACAGCTCTATTGAAAATATATTAAACTATTTGATCATATTTTGATCAAGTAAATGCAGCCGTGGTGAACAGAAGAGACTTCTTTCAGAAACATTACAAAATCCCCAAGCTTTTGAACTGTAGTTTTTGTTTAATAGCCTATTATTGATCATGGATTCTGACATAGTGCAGATTTACACTGTTTAATGTGATTTATCATCTCAGACTCTCATCTTGTCTGTCATAGGTCAGTGATCGTGGGGGCGGAGTTCCGTTGAGGAAGATTGACAGGTTGTTTACATACACCTACTCCACTGCGCCTCGTCCTCAGATGGACACGGCTCGAGCCACTCCTCTGGTCAGTATGTGACATCACTGAATTATGAACATATAACACCCCCCCGGTTCTATTTTTAGTGCTTAGAAAGTTTACTGTTGTACTAACTGTGGCTTAGTGATTAAGGTACACACTCCGACAGATGGGGTTGTGCTTTCATATGGATGTAGCAAGTTCAAGCCTGCATTTTTTTAAATTCTCGTTCCCCCTGCCTTTTCTATCAATAGAAATGTCACAATTCTATCACACATTTCCTGTACAGTCTTAAATGACATGCTAAAGCGCCCACAATATGTTTATTAATAATAAAAGTGTGCTATGTTGATGTCATGTGTTGTCTTGTGGTCTCAGGCTGGCTTTGGTTACGGGCTGCCCCTCTCCAGACTTTACGCCAGATATTTCCAGGGTGACCTGAAGCTCTACTCGATGGAGGGATTCGGCACAGATGCCGTCATTTACGTTAGAGTGAGTAACGCTGTGTGTAACCCTTTATGTGTAAGGGGCCGTTCACACACACAACACGTTTTATATAAATATATGTAGATTACACTGATCAGGCATAACATTATGACAGGTGAAGTGAATAACACTGATCATCTCTTCATCGCGGCTCCTGTTAGTGGGTGGGATATATTAGGCAGCAAGTGAACATTTTGTCCTCAAAGTTGATGTGTTAGAAGCAGGAAAAATGGGCAAGCGTAAATATTTTAGCGAGTTTGACAAGGGTCAAATTGTAATGGCTAGACGACTGGGTCAGAGCATCTCCAAAACTGCAGCTCTTGTGGGGTGTTCCCGGTCTGCAGTGGTCAGTGTCTATCAAAAGTGCTCCAAGGAAGGACCAGTGGAGAACCGGCCACAGGGTCATGGAGGACCAGTGGAGAACCGGCCACAGGGTCATGGAGGACCAGTGGAGAACCGGCCACAGGGTCATGGAGGACCAGTGGAGAACCGGCCACAGGGTCATGGGCGGCCGAGGCTCATTGATGCACGTGGAGAGCAAAGGCTTTGTGGTCCAATCAAACAGACGAGCTTCTGGAGCTCAAATTGCTCAAGAAGTTAAAGCTGGTTCTGATAGAAAGGTGTCAGAATACACAGAGCATCTCAGTTTGTTGTGTATGGGGCGGCACAGCCGCAGACCAGTCAGGAGCCCATGCTGACCCCGTCCACCACCGAAAGCACCAACAGTGGCATGAGAGCATCAGAACTGGACAGTCTGCTCAGTTACTGGGATTTTCACGCACAACCATTTCTAGGGTTTACAAAGAATGGTGTGAAAAGGGAAAAACATCCAGTATGCGGCAGTCCTGTGGGAGAAAATGCCTTGTTGATGCTAGAGGTCAGAGGAGAATGGGCCGACTGTTTCAAGCTGATAGAAGAGCAACTTTGACTGAAATAACCACTCGTTACAACCGAGGTATGCAGCAAAGCATTTGTGAAGCCACAACACACACAACCTTGAGGCGGATGGGCTACAACAGCAGAAGACCCCACCGGGTACCACTCATCTCCACTACAAATAGGAAAAAGAGGCTACAATTTGCACGAGCTCACCAAAATTGGACAGTTGAAGACTGGAAAAATGTTGCCTGGTCTGATGAGTCTTGATTTCTGTTGAGACATTCAGATGGTAGAGTCAGAATTTGGCGTAAACAGAATGAGAACATGGATCCATTATGCCTTGTTACCACTGTGCAGGCTGGTGGTGGTGGTGTAATGGTGTGGGGGATGTTTTCTTGGCACACTTTAGGCCCCTTAGTGCCAATTGGGCATCGTTTAAATGCCACGGCCTACCTGAGCATTGTTTCTGACCATGTCCATTCCTTTATGACCACCATGTCCCCATCCTCTGATGGCTACTTCCAGCAGGATAATACACCGTCACAAAGCTCCAATCATTTCAAATTGGTTTCTTGAACATGACAATGAGTTCACTGTACTAAAATGGCCCCCACAGTCACCAGATCTCAACCCAATAGAGCATCTTTGGGATGTGGTGGAACGGGAGCTTCGTGCCCTGGATGTGCATCCCACAAATCTCCATCAACGGCAAGATGCTCTCCTATCAATATGGGCCAACATTTCTAAAGAATGCTTTCAGCACCTTGTTGAATCAATGCCGCATAGAATTAAGGCAGTTCTGAAGGCGAAAAGGGGTCAAACACAGTATTAGTATGTGTTCCTAATAATCCTTTAGGTGAGTGGTGGGCTGTTATCGGCGTTAACGTGAGACTCTTATCGGGCGATTAAAAAAAATATATCGCCGTTAATCTTTTCTCAAAGTTGGGTTGGGAGCTGGGTCCTACGCAAGCTATGATGACTTTCACCTTGATATTTTAGCGCCGATGTACACTCACCTAAAGGATTATTAAGAACACATACTAATACTGTGTTTGACCCCTTTCGCCTTCAGAACTGCCTCAATTCTACGTGGCATTGATTCAACAAGGTGCAGAAAGCATTCTTTAGAAATGTTGGCTCATATTGATAGGATGGCATCTTGCAGTTGATGTATTATATTTTTATTTATATATATATATATTCACTACCATTCAAAAGTGTGGGGTTGGAAATGAGTTTTATTCAGCAAGAATGCATTAAATTGATCAAAAGTGACAGTAAAGACATTTATATTGTTACAAAATATTATTACTATTCATCAAAGAATAAAATATTTTGACAACATTAAGCAGCTCAACGATTTTTAACACTGACAATAAATGTTGCTGAAGACACTGAAGACTGAAAAAAAAACATTTTAATGATCCCGTATGATAGTAGTAAATATTGTTATTAAAACAATAATTACTGTTTAAGAAATGGACATGTTAAGTTGACCCACACAAGTAGCTTTTTTGCCTAATATAAGTGGTTGATTTATTTTCTTTTTCACTCCTGAATTCCATTTATAATAACGTGTTGTTTTGATCCCTGAAGGCTTTGTCCACCGAGTCCATTGAGAGGCTTCCCGTTTACAACAAATCCGCTTGGAAACATTATAAAACCATCCATGAGGCCGACGACTGGTGTGTTCCCAGCAAAGAACCCAAGGACATGACCACCTTCCGCAGCGTCTAGACTCGTCCAGAACACTGACCCGCTTCAGCAGCCCTTACCTTCACCAGTCTGCCCCTGGACCCGCTTCAGCAGCCCTTACCTTCACCAGTCTGCCCCTGGACCCGCTTCAGCAGCCCTTACCTTCACCAGTCTGCCCCTGGACCCGCTTCAGCAGCCCTTACCTTCACCAGTCTGCCCCTGGACCCGCTTCAGCAGCCCTTACCTTCACCAGTCTGCCCCTGGACCCGCTTCAGCAGCCCTTACCTTCACCAGTCTGCCCCTGGACCCGCTTCAGCAGCCCTTACCTTCACCAGTCTGCCCCTGGACCCGCTTCAGCAGCCCTTACCTTCACCAGTCTGCCCCTGGACCCGCTTCAGCAGCCTTTACCTTCACCAGTCTGCCCCTGGACCCGCTTCAGCAGCCCTTACCTTCACCAGTCTGCCCCTGGACCCGCTTCAGCAGCCCTTACCTTCACCAGTCTGCCCCTGGACCCGCTTCAGCAGCCCTTACCTTCACCAGTCTGCCCCTGGACCCGCTTCAGCAGCCCTTACCTTCACCAGTCTGCCCCTGGACCCGCTTCAGCAGCCCTTACCTTCACCAGTCTGCCCCTGGACCCGCTTCAGCAGCCCTTACCTTCACCAGTCTGCCCCTGGACCCGCTTCAGCAGCCCTTACCTTCACCAGTCTGCCCGGGTAGAGATCAGGAAAGGAACGAAAGAGACAGTATTGCGTACATGAGCACGCTGAAACCCAACATGTTTCTAGTGTGTTCTCATGAGGACGTTTACCTGCTGGTTCCAGTATTGTAAGTTAGCACAGGTGTTGCTAGTGCCATCGCATCCCAGATAGACAATACATTATGCAGTTGCTGTTCTGGTGTATCTTGAGTATGTATTACTTTTGAGTGAGATCCAGTGTGTGTGTGTGTGTGTTTTCTTGCTTATATATTTGATTGTGTAAGTCAGTATTTATTTATCTGTTCCCATGAGATGGACTGTAATGTTGATCATTTTGGCTTTAAACTGACGGTACCCGTATAACTGGGACTTCACATTCCATGAACAGTCCCATGTGTTACATTCTGCTTTCAGACAGATGGTTTTTGTTTTTCCTTTTAAGAAATTGTGTGTGTAGCGTGAAGAGTTTTAAAGTGTTAAAGGCTTCACATCAGCAGAAAATGTACAGCTTCAGCCAAGCAACTTTTCAGGCACTTAAGTGACAAAAAAAATGAACAAACGCATGAACTGTGTGCTTCTCTTGATGGGTTGTTCAGTTTGAAACTCATGCTGTTCAATAAAGGACTGTGAGTTTAACTCCAGTGGCCTCTACTGGAGACCGACTGAAACTGCAGCCTCTTCTCATGTGTTGTACACTTTAAAATGTCTGTCAGTGTTTTTTTTTAGTGCATGGCCTCTCTCAAAATATCAAACTTTTTTAACCACTTTTGCAGTTACTAAAAAATGTATTACCACAAGGTGTCAGAAAGCATTTTTTTTTATATTTTAAAGGATTTTTTTAATTATTTTCTTCAGTTTTCGGTCCGCTGCATATGAATCCTTGCTATTTAACTCTTTCCCCACCAAGTTTCTTTTTTTACATATAACAAGAAAACAAAACACTCGAATGAGGGCAAGTTTCATAAAAAACAACATTGCAAAAAGCTGTGAAAATCATGAGAATATCATCAAAACTACATCTGGTGTCATTACAAACAGGTCTCAGCAAACTGTCACTTACTATGATTATCCTTTAAAATATATAATGCATACGAAACCAGTGTATAAAACCAATTGAACATGATTTCTTACACTTAATTAATTAATAAATAATAATAACAATAATAGCCTATTAAGTGAATAATTGAACATCATTCATTTGTTATTTTAACTGAAATATTTGGACATTTAAAGGTGTCATGAACTGGCTTTTTTATACTATTGTCTGAGGTCAACTTATGAAGTTTGTGTGGTTTTTACATTCAAAAATATCATAATGAATAAGTAATAGGCTATTATCTGCCCTGGTTTTGAGCCTCTCTCATGGAACGCTCTGTTTTTATGGGTGTGCCGCACTGAAGACTTGGAAGTAAACGCCCACGGCTATGATTGGATAAGCTTTGCATATTACAATATATATCATAGACGTGAGGGATTGTTTTGAAAGCGTGTGGGAAACCGACAACCCTAATGATTCGCCCACAGCAGGGCTCGCAAAATGTCTTTATAAAAAAAAAACACAATGATTTTTCTCTTATCCACCCGCAATCAATTGGAATGTTTTTTTTTTTTTTATTACTTGGCCCGCCCGATCGGTGGATATAACTGCAAACCGTACACACACGCGCCTCACTGGAGAGTCAGACAAATCAAAGCACGATCAAAACTTTTGCGATTGTATTTTTCCTTCAAATATCAAGTCAAGAGAGTGAACAACATGTCAAGAAAGGAATGTTATTTCACTATTTAAGATAGCCCGTCGGCAGGCCGGTGATACGTTTTGGTAGCCCGTCTGGAAAACTCATAGCCCCGGGACGTTGGGCTACATGTCCGAGTCTGATCACGAATCGCAGCACAATGAACCAACAACACCTCAAATAAAGGATTCTCCAGCCTGTGGCAGCGTTCTAAGGTATGCTCAGTTACACACGTACACATAATCAATAGATATCAAACGATCTGTAACAATGCAATACTATCACATATATATAAAAAAATACATTAGTATGTCGCTTCATTCATTCATGTAATCTCATCCTGTCTGCAAATCCAGTCTCTTGTTTACAAATGAATCCGCGGTGAAATGATGGAACAAACACGCAACGTCTTCCCCACATGAGCTGGATATCCATTAAAAATAAAGTTCAAACATGCATTCATAATTATTGGAATCTGAATGAAGCTTATGCGGCATGTTTATTGCATGGAAGTTCGATCTGGTTTAGCTCCACGCAGGCCTGTGTTATTTATCTATAACATATCAGGCAGTCGGTGGGCGGGGCTATAGAATCAGGCGTTCAGTGGGCGGGGCTATAGAATCAGGCGTTCAGTGGGCGGGGCTATAGAATCAGGCGTTCGTTGTCTTCTTTTGAGGCGGTGTTTCACCGGTTGGCATATTCTGAGATCGAGCGTTTGCTGGGCCTGGTGTCAATAAAAGCTTTTCTCCGAATAACAAGGACGTTTTCAACTCTGAAACATTTAACAATTATGGTGATGGAGAAAATGTAAAGTAAGTGCAAGTATGTGTATAAACTAAGCTATCAGGCTAGTCGCTTATCTGTATGCATCTTTAATGGAATTACATGTTAAATTAAGTGTTAAATGTCTACATATTTCATATTATTCACTTAATAGGCTACTATCATTATTAACAGTTTATCAAGTGAAAGCAATTATTCAATTAGTTTTATAATGCTCTATATAGTAAGCTGTGTATATTTTGGATTAAAATAGTTTGTATGTACTATGTAATATGTACTTAGTATAATCATAAACTGATAGTTTATAGAGACCCATTAGTCATGACCCCAGATCAAATTCAGAACGATGATCAAAACATCGACATGAAGTCCATTTAGCCGTAAAGCATCTTCCTGAGTCGACATTTCATTCACTAACGTTAGGCAGTTTTGGTTTAATGTTTGACGATCACATTATTTTACATGAGCATAAGCAATGCTTCTATCTGTAGTTTCTGCTTCTTCTTCTTCTGTGTTTTGATCTGGAGATTCTGTAGAGATGCGTAACAGTAACCGTATAACAGTGAAAACAAGGATTGAATAAGATCTGAAAAGGGTTTTATACTGTAAAAAGAACACACACAATCATTTCTACGAGAGGTGAAAGCATTTATTTGCAGTTTATGCACTTTGTACCAGATAGAAAGCTTGATTTTGTCTTACAGTCTGTGTGTCCAAAATCATCTATTTTACAAGGTAGAAAAATATAACCACAGGACACAAAATCACGACACGAGCACAGGTGGCAAGCTTACGATCAGATGATAATCCAGTATTCTGATTAGAGAAATACAATCTGGGTGATGGCCACTAATAAAACCATGCTACATTTTGTAACATTTAAGTATTTTTGCACCACATCCATAACATAAAAAGCAGTAACCGTCAAATAAAAACCACCAACAGTGTGTATTCATCACGATCAGACGCACAAACACCTTTCGCTGAGTTTCACTCTCCGCTTTTCAGAATTAGCAAAATGGTTTTAACCAACAAGCTATTCTACTTAGTAGAAAATGTGTACAAAAGTTAATGTCTTTTCCTTAAAGCTATGCTAATAGTGGTGTATAAAATATTTCATTTGTACATTTATAAACCATGTTCCCCTTTGTTATAGTAAAAATATAGTGCTCAATATCACTCGACTGTACAAGTTCCAGCAAAAAGTACTAAAAATACAACTTTTTAAAAGCACTATTCGTGCCACAATGCGAGTGGCAAAGTTGTGAAAATAGGCATCTAGATATTTATATATCCCTTAGTGAGTGTTTTTTAAAAGTCCCTAAAGTGGTTTCATAAAATACAATTAAAACTAATAAAAGTTTTGGTCTGCTATACATACGAAAGCCATATTCATTCTCTCAACAAGCTAGTCTAATAGACAAATCTCTGCAAAAACTATTTTCTTAATCAGTATTTTAGGGCGGCCCAGTAGTGCACAACACAACGACATTTAAAAAGCAAACATGAGTTCACAAACACAACGAAATTAAGCAACAACACAACGGAAATGCTCCCGACCACTAGAGGGCACTCGGTAAAGTTAGTCCACTGTTATAGATTCGCAATCTTACAAATATATCAATACCACTTTTATCACTATGTGACCATTGTATATCGACATGAAATATGAATTCAAAACCACCTGCATGCATTATAGCTGCATATTTATACTCGAGAATGCTTTGACCCGCCACCACGGCACAAGACGCCTAAGGGAACGTCTGCCAATTCCACCATGTGCTTTAAACGTATAATGTGTATAAAATTAGAACATTTTAAAACAAATTTTCACATCTAAAAACAGACATCTTCAAATTCCAAAGCTTGATTGTATTGGTAATTGGTAATAATAATTACAAATTAATACAATGTAATACAAATTATACGTTTCAACCACGTGGTGGAATTGGCAGACGTTCCCTTAGGCGTCATGCGCTGTGGTGGCCGGCCAAAGCATTCTCGAGTATAAATATGCAGCTATAATGCACGCAAGGAATATTTCATGTCGATATACAATGGTTACACACATTTAAAACTGATCGTAGTATTGATATCTTTGTAAGACTGCCAAATCTATAAAAACAGCGGCCAGGAAAACTAACTTTACCGCGCTCTGAGAGCCCTCTAGTGGTCGGGAGCATTTCTGTTGTGTTGGGGCTTTTTCATTGTGTTGTGAATTCATGTTTTCTTTTTAAATTTCGTTGTGTTGTGCACTACTGGGCCACCATAGTGTTTTGTCTTGATTTCATATTCTCTGTAAAGAAAAAAAAGATAATGAATTAAGTGTATTTTTCTTCACTGGCAAATTAAGCTTTTATTTAAAAAATAAAAATGAGTGACGTAATTTTGCTTCTTATTACACTTATCTTGCTTCAGCATGTTTAGATTTCTAATGGAAAAAGACAAAAATACTGATTAAAAAGAAACATTTTTTTAACAGTGAAGGCAATAGGCCCAAAAAATGGTCGAGTCTGTAAACGCTTTTCTTAATAAATTCACTACCTCTAGATATTTGTGTAAAGATTCTCTCATAAGCAGCTTCATTAGTGTTTCAGCATGAAGGTCTGACGGGTTATTACTGACGTACTCCGCACGTGAGGATATTCACTGACAGTAACTCCTCTAGAACAGCTTGTGTGTGTGTGAGTGTGTGAGTGTGTGTGTGAAGTGGTAACAGTCTGCCGCTGGAGTGCGCCAAACATTAAGGAAAGTGACACTGAACATCATCAGCAGAGCGAGTCAGTGCTGGCAGGCAGTCTTCCGCTGCGTCTGGCCTCTTTCTCACGCTTTTCCCGCTGTTTCTCCATCTTTTCCTGTGTTTTCTTCATCTCCTTCAGTTTCTTCTTGATGATGGCGCGATCATTCTGACTGGACACACCCAGAGCCTGCGGGAGAGCGATTCAAAATACACTTAAACACAAGCGGGACAGTGAACATGGCTGGCAATATACGATTAATCAAACATCTTTAACGTTGCAGTGATCTTGATGCATTTGTTAAATCTGGAGAGTTGCATTTTTAATAGCGAACGGCTGTCAATCATGATGTTACACCCCACTTTAATAGCATCAAATAACTAACCAAAACCAAACACTTGAACATACGGCAACATGATAACTACCGAAAATGGTAGAAACCATCTTTGGGAAAAAATATTTGAAGTGTTATGTTTTATGACCTGTACTGCAGGCAGCCACCAGGGGGCGATAGAAATGCTTTGGCTTCACTTTTCAGGACGTGTGTGGCACACTTGATTCGTATTCACTCTTCTGAGACGTTTCTTTATTCTTTTTAAGTCATGATGCACATGATATTTTCAAATTGGTGTAACAAATCGGTCTGGATCAGCTCAGGAACCGCATGTTTGAATACGCTGATTATTAACTAAATCCATGTCATTGTCATTAAGAGAAGGCGTATATACTGGTTATAAAGCGGTAGAAATATGTTAACTGGTGTGAATGAGTTTAGTATTGTTTCTTTCGGCGGTTAAGCCAGTGTTTCCTGTGATGCTGAATCTCCCGCGCCAGATAAAGCTTTGTTGATTATATTGAGGGGAAACCGTAATATTGTGAAATATTATTACAATTTAAAATAACTTCTTTTTGAATATATTTTAAAATGCAATCAGAAATCACTCTAATATGATGATTTGCTGCTCAAGAAACATTTATGATTATTATCAAATGTTGAAAACAGTTTGTGTACAATTTTTTGTTTTAAATTAAATGAAGATTATTAAATGAATATAAAGTTGAAAAGAACAGCATTTATCTGAAATATAAAGCTTTCGAAACATTATAAATGTCTATGCTGTCACTTGATCAATTTAATGCATCCTTGCTCAATAAATGCATTCATTTCTTTAAGTTCTTACCCAAAAAAATTAAAAATTCTTACCGACCCAAAACTTTTGAACTGTAGTACAATGTTACAAAAGCTTTCCTTTTCAGATAAATGCTGTTCTTTTCAACTTTCTATTCATCAAAGAATCCTAAAAAAAATGTTTTACACAACTGCTTTCAACATTGATGATAATCATAAAAAAAATGTAAGCAGCGATTCATCATATCAGAATGATTTCTGAAGGATCATGTGACACTGGAGGGATGATGCTGAATATACAGTTTTATATACAGTCATTTTAAAATATATTCAAATAGAAAAGTTATTTAACATTTTAGTACAGTTTCCAAACTTTTGACTGGTAGTGTATTTATAAAGCTGTTTAAATGCAGTTTATTTCAATTGTAAAGATATTTCAATTTAAACAAATCTTAGTTGATCAGATTTTTTATATTATATTTGTAATAATATATTTGATGCTATATTTAAGAAAAATGTTTTACATTTGTGTGTGTTTATATATATACACACACACACAAACTTTTTTTAAAAATACATGCATGTATGGGTGTGTATTTAAATATACATCATATTTATACACAGCACACACACATATTATGTAAACACAAACTTTTAATACATATTTTTACTAGTGCCCGTTAGTAATGGATTACATGGAATCTGGATTACATACTTTCAGAAATTAAGTACTTGTAATTAGATTATATTAGAAATGAGTCAAATTACAGTTATTTTTATTGAGTACAGGATTGCTTATTACACACAATGGGCTTCATTCATGAAACACGAGCAGAACGAATTTGTGAATAAATCGTTCGTAAAGCCGCTCTGACAAAGTTTCAGATTCACGAAAATGTTCGTATTTTCAAAATGTTAGTTGGTATGAAAGAAATGTACACCTGCTCCCTACCATATGCTTTCCTGTAGCTCAAACAGTAGAGCATGGCGCTAACAACGCCAAGGTCATGGGTTCGATTCCCAGGGAAAGCAAGAACTGACTAAATGTAAAATGTGTACCTTGAATGCAGCGTAAGTCGCTTTGGATAAAAGCGTCTGCCAAATGCATAAATGTAAATGTAAATGTAAATGTACCTCGTGTAAATGGTGCGTAAAACATTTGAACGGTCTGTGTTCTAATTGAGACAAACTGATGACATTGCATTTTGATGAACTGTACCATAAAAATATTTCACCAGTTGATTTGCCTGGTCTTTTTTGTTTGGTTGGCCAGAAGAGCACATTTTTTAGCTGGGTAAAAATGCTTTGGTGGACACAGGGCTCGACATTAACGCTTGTCCGGGACAAGTGGATTTTTTGAAGGGGCAAGTGAAAAATTATTTTACTTGCCCGACGGACAAGTAGCCTGATAAAACGTCAAAACAAAAAATAACTAGGGAATCACCAAAATGCAAGAATGATTCTGCATTCAGTTAGTGTAAGTGGAGATCGATAGTGGACAATAATATAAAACGAACTGACGTTAACAAGGTTGTGCTGTTGAGGCTCGCGCAGCCTCTCGAGGAGAAAATCGAAAACAAATGAGTGCTGCTCATACAAAGAAACTCAGTTAACATACACAGTTAAAATTGTGTAGTATTTATATTTATAACATATGATACAGTTAAGCAACATCACACTAACAAGACTGTTGTTTTCCTGAATACCATCATGACTGAAAATGATGCTGATTTCCTATGACAGTACCATAAACAATTAATTAACATTAAGTCACTTACATTTTAGATGCAATATGGGCTGTTTTTGTTCTATTTCAGCAGCGAAAATAGTTCCAACAAATATCACAACAGAACCGTATGCATCTCACAGCAATAGTGTGTGTTACTGAATGAATCAGCGTTTGAATGAATCGGTTGAATCAAAGATTCAATGACCTATTTATAAACGACTGGCTAATTCTTGAATGAATCAGCCATTTGAACGAATCGACTTGTTGACTAGACGTCACCTGCTGCCACCTACTGGAGGTTTAGTTTCATCTTTCCAACATTTCTTATTTGTATATTCAAAAATATTTAAAATAAATCTCATAACTTTATTTAATGCAGTTGTAATTTTTCAGTGTAAATATAGTGTCTTATTCTAATTTAATTTATAGATCAAATTTAAAAATATAAAATGAAAGCTGAAGCATAGCCTATATTTAATAAGATTATGGAAAAACGCCCTTTATAAAAAAGTAAAAATATCACAAATATGCAGATTTAAATATGTCAAAGCTGATTGAACACTGGTGAGAATATTGCTTCAGGATAAATTATATTAAAAAAATCCAGACAAGCAAATTTTTTACTCGGACAAGTGAATGACAGATTTACTTGTCCAAAGGACAAGCATGTGAACAGGTTTAATGTCGAGCCTTGATACACGATAATTGAACATTTATTGCCAGGCATATGGCCATTTAATCTCTTAAGCATTATGCAAAATACTGGAGCCAAATCAGAAGGAAGTCCAGAAGGTTCCAAAGCGTTCCTGGACACGTCATTTGCAGTGGGCGGGGATTATGCTAATTATGAATGAGCGCGCACGCGCGCCCTATTTACGAATGTTTGGATTCATTAATATAAACACGTTTAACTACCGAATCCGTGGTATACGAAGCGTTTGTGAGTTTTCGTAAAGGTCCATTTTACGCGCAAATTACTCCGAATTTACCCATATATTTACAAAAGTTTCATGAATGAGAACCAATGTCAGTAATTCTCATTTCCTAAAAAGGCTACTGCTTATATACACAGTAAGTTAGGAAAATGTTGTCTATGTATTTTAACTAGATTTTTTTGTTGTAATTTAGTACAATACACATTTCTTTTTTTTTTCAAATCATAGAATCATATCTATTTCTTAATGTAAAGTATTCAAAATGTGCCAAAATAAAAATATATTTCAGTTTACACTTTATTTTGATGCTCCACTTCAAACCATCAAAATAAAATGTTATCAGATATTAATCAGACAGTCTAATACTCTAATGAGAGTTAGTTGACATGCAGTTGCAAAGTTACTTATAGTTGACCATCGAAATGTATTATCAATTTTATTGATAAAATTAAGTGTTACCAAATCAAATGACAATAAAAACATGTACTTGAGGCGGCACGTATGCCCAGTTAATATCACATTAGAAATAGTTTTCTTCAACATATCTGCGAGTGCTCAGCCGGCTCACCTTGAGTCTGTCACTGTCCAGGTTCAGGAGCTGCTGCCCATCGATGGCCTGTGTGCTGAACTCAGGTGTGTACTGATCCATGTTCATACCCATCAGCCAATGACACACCTGCTGGGACGTCCAATCAGAGACCGGACGGTTCTGCCAGTGATACTCCTTCCCTCCAGAGGAAGGCTCCTCGTCCAGCATCTAATACACACATACACATATATCAGCCATGTGAATCTCATGAAACCCGACAGGTTTCACCTCATATTTTGACCGTTAGAGACCGTCCAATCTTTATTTTCATAACCCCAAATTCTAATATCATAATGCAAAAAACGCGCAGCACATGTTTTGGATTAGATGAATGCCATCTGCTTATGTTCACGCAACATACGCCGGATCGTCTCGTCATGCAAAACAAACACTACTGACGACAGACACATCAGCACACGCATGCAGCGCTTCAGAGTCAAAATAACTACAACTCAGAAACTACACGAGCGAAGGGGCGGGGGAACGAGGCCATCCTTGACCTTCCGGGGGACCCTTTTTACGCCACAGGAAAGCCATGCAAACGAACGGCAGTGAGAGCGTCACTCACCTCGCTGGAGGAGAAGGTTAATGTATGAGAGCGGCCCGACAGGTTGGGCTCCACCACCAGCCCAGAAAAATCTGAAGCAGGACTGCTGAGGTTCGAATCATCTAGCACTGACAAACTCTGGAACGGGCACAGAAAGCAGGATTCGTTATCCAAACACAAAGATCGGGCGACTTTCAGCTATTTACGCCGAAAGAGTGAGCTGATGCACAGCAGCAAAGCATCTCACAATCAACTACGATTAATAACAAACAATAAAACACAGACAAATGCTGGTCCTGTTGATTCTACACAATATGCTGTGTGTGTGTGTGTGTGTGTGTGTGTGTGTGTGTGTGTGTGTGTGTGTGTGTGTGTGTGTGTGTGTGTGTGTGTGTGTGTGTGTGTGTGTGTGTGTGTGTGTGTGTGCACATTCATCCCTCTGTATGGAGGGATTTAACAGACAATATTAAATATGCAATTAAATAAATCATGAAATGTTGCAAACAATATATAGAGATAATGTGAACATAAAGTGCATGTAATTTCATTTTTTTTTTAAAGATATTAATTTTATTTAGCAAGGATACATTAATTTGGTCAAAAGTAACGTAAAGACATTTATAATGTCACAAAATATTTCCATTTCAAATAAATGCGGTGTTCTTTTGAACTATTTATCCATTAAAAAAAATCCTGAAAACGGCTTAGTTCCACAAAACAACCAGCACAACTGTTTTCAACATTGATAATAATCATAAATGTTTCTTGAGCAGCAGATAATCATCATATTAGAATGATTTCTGAAGGAACATGTGACACTGAAGACTGGAGTAATGATGCTGAACATTCAGCTTTGATCACTGGAATAAATTAGTTTAGAATATATTCACATAGAAAGCAGTTGTTTTAAATTGTAATATTTCATAGTATTACTGTTTTTAGGGACATTCTAAAATGCTTAACGTGAAAAGAGATTAACGTGGCTTAATGTACTAAGACAGTAATGTAAACACAATTAATGTGCATTGTACACAATGTACAATGTACTAACAGACCAAACTCGGTAAACATCATACTAATAAAGTGTACAAAAAAATGTTAAAGGGTTAGTTCACCCAAAAATGAAAATTCTGTCATTAATTACTCACCCTTATGTCGTTCGACACCCGTAAGACCTCCGTTCATATTCGGAACACAAATGAAGATATTTTAGTTGAAAGCTGATGGCTGAGAAAGGCTTCAGATAGGCCTCCATTGGCATTCAGTACACTTATACTCCCAAGACCCATAAAAGGCACTTAAAATGTCATTACAAAGTCCATCTCACCACAGTGACTCTACAATAATCTTACGATGCGACGACAATAGTTTTTGTGCGCAAAAAAAAATCAAAATAACACCTTTATCCAGCTTGTTATTGCCTTCCGCGTGTGCCTCCACGACGCATGCGCGAGAATATGACGTAGCGCCGGGGCTCGGGATTCCATGAAATGCACACTCTAACCCCATTTTGAGCACTACGCCGAGACCTAAAGCACGATCAATGTAGAATCCAACAGCTTAGATACGCGCGTCTTCCTCTGATTGTAAACAAATCACTTCTGGGTCATGTGTCCGAACGCCGGATCTGCGTCATATTCTCGCGCATGCGTCGTGGAGGCACACACGGAAGGCAGTAACAAGTTGGAAAAAGGTGTTTTGATTTTTTTTGCGCACAAAAACTATTGTCGTCGCATCGTAAGATTATTGTAGAGTCACTGTGGTGAGATGGACTTTTTAACGATGTTTTGAGTGCCTTTTATCCGTCTTGGGAGTATAAGTGTACTGAATGCCAATGGAGGCCTTTCTCAGCCTTCAGCTTTCAACAAAAATATCTTTATTTGTGTTCCGAATATGAACGGAGGTCTTACGGGTCTCGAACGACGTGAGGGTGAGGAATTAATGACAGAATTTTCATTTTTGGGTGAACTAACCCTTTAAGCGTTTTTCATCCCATAGAAAACCATTAAATAACCAGAAGAAAATGCTTAACATGGCTTAATGTGTACTGTGTATACTACATCATGTTTGTACATAGTTGTACATTGTACTTTATTAGTATGATGTTTGGTCTGTTAATAACAGTCTTAGTACATTAAGCGTTTTTCACGTTAAAGGTGCACCATGTAACATTTGTTCAGAAAAATATCCAAAAACCACTAGGCCAGTGTTATACATTTTGTTCAGTTGAGTACTTAAAATATCCCAAATGTTCCCAACTATTTGTAAATCGTGAGGAAATTGCTATTTTACCCGAGGAACCGGGACGTGTGAGGGAGTCGCCTGTCGATCTATCTGCATTTCCCTCGGTTTCCGGTTTTATTTTGCAGAAGCGCTTTACTCTCACTGCAGTGTGAACAAGTGTCATAGCAGCCGCCGAGAGAATGCACAGAGTAACGTCATAACATCATTTTCAACACACTCAGATGTGTCTAATATGATAAACAGAGCTGCGTTACCTCATACTCATGAGCGGAAAAGCGGAAGTGACACCGGCGACTGTGGCATAATAAAAGTCCCGCTGCTCGCGAGGCGTGTTGTGCTCTTCTTATTAGCAATCGCTCCTGCTCTGCTTCACTACAGTAACTTTAATAATCGCATCCATGAACATGATTTCTGCCCGAGTCCTATCCTGACTCTTTTCCACCGGCTGTGAGGTGAAGACCACATGTCCCAAGATTCTGCGCTCAAACTTGGTGTCATCAAACTACTAGGCCTGTCGCGATAGTCAATAAATCAATTAATCGCACGATAAAAAAAAAAATGAGCTCGACAATTTTTCCGGCCGCGATAATTTCCAGCATCCGTTTTTATATCCATTTTTGCTGAGCGTTACATTATATGATCAGTCTCTTATACATGTAAATGCTTCTAAGCGCAACAAGACACAAGGGAACGCGCTGTATGTCAATGTCCTGTGTGTGTGTGTGTCTCAGTGTCCTGTCTGTGTGGCTGCGTCTCATGTCAGCTAATCGAGGGACACTCTGACACACACACACACACACACTCTCGACGCACAGACAGACTCGCGTCAGTCTCCTGCTCACATCGAGTTCTCTTTTGCTCATGAACAAACAATAACAACAACACAGAGAATATTGAGAATTCTCATATTAGGAGTCTTAAATTAGTTCAATAACGTCTTAAATGAATTTAAAGAGTTGTGAGGAAATGAGATGCGTGAGACAGTGCGTCAGATCCGCATCATGTTCGTCAGCGGCTGATCTTAAAGTGACAGGAGCACTGATGATGCCTGTCATTAATGTCCATCAAAGAACAACGGGAACAGAGAAAATTGTAGCTTTAATGATGATTTATCTATATTTAATTTATTATTTATGCAGTTAAGAAAGGTGTTTGATAACCATTACATTTCTGTATATGTCTAACAGGGAAGGCACAGGTAAAAATAACATTATAATGGGTTTATGTAAAGATTGTTTTAAGGTCACTTAAATTAAAAGTTGTTTTTTTTTAAAGCCTAATAAATGTTGAAATTGGGAGCTTTCAGTTATACTGTAATGTAACGTCATTAATGTTTCATAGAGATATCAGTGATACTGGCCTTCATTCATAAAAACATGACAATACAACACATATTTAAAATATGCTGTCAATAAATTGTTTCTACATTAATTTGGAGAGTAACTGAAATTATTACAATATCAAAACATTGAAAACGTGATTCATTACAGAAAAAAATTTGATTAATTAGTTAATTTCTTTTATCGATTCCCAGCACAACCTAAAACACAGTCATCTGCTGCAGTTTTCCAGCTGTTTATTCAAGTGCATTTTTTTGTTAACAGACTGAGAGTCCATTGCTTTTTTTGTTTTGGTTGTTTTGTTCATTTATTGTGGATATTTAAAATGCTTTCCGTTTTCAGAAATAAAAGTTGATTGATCTTTGAAAAGGTGTACCTGCATTATTATGCCATTATCATTATTTTAGATGAAAATGGTCTCAGAACGACAATATTATCGTTTATCGCAATCATTTCTTGGCCAATTTATCGTCCAGCAAAATTTGTTATCGTGACAGAACTACAAACTACGCCTTTGTTTTGAATAGGTGACCTCTAGAGGACCGAAAAGTTACATAGTGCAGCTTTAAGCGTTTTAGAATGTCCCTGTTTTTACTGTATTTTCAATCAGATAAATGCAGCCTAGGTGAGCATAAGAGACTTCTGGAAGAAGTTTTGAATGTTAGTGCACTGTATGCTCATGTTTTACTGATTGCAACATTCAAAGACATATTGCTATATTCCATTGATGTAATCTTGTCTGTTATATCCCTTGTTAGATCCAGTTTCTTTACCAGATGACCTCCAAGTCATTGATAGAAACAAATTCAAGAACTAGAGCGTCTAGCATTACAACACATGTAGAGTTGATAAAGAACTTGAATCTTCAGAGGTGCATCATCAACAGTCCTACAAAATGACTAGACAGTCTAATACACTAGAAGAGTCGGGCCGATACATTGACAGGCCGATTAATCGACCAACACCTGGGCTTTGAGTTTAATGGCATCCGCCGATAACCCTGCCCGCATGGCCGATTAACAGACGTGTTCGCTTTCCTTGTGTCGATGTCTAAAATCTAGCCTACAGCAAGTAGACATTTTCACATATTTTGAGGAAGTTTCTTTGTATATTTTAACACGCATCAACAGAATCGATCTTGGGATTTAAGAATCAATATCGGCTCTTCAAAATGAAATGAATATTGCATTATATCACCCAATAATAACTCATATCGGTCAACCCCCACCTACCCACAACTACTCCTCAGCTACAACTACAACATTACAGCGCACACTAAACCAGATAAGCAGTGTAACACATCTACAAGCAACAAGGCTGGAAAAATGATAATTTGAGGAAAAAAAAAGAGTGATTGTACAAATAAACCTGATAAAATCATAAGAAGCGTCATGCATCTAGTGCACTGCGTTCAGAACAGACACATACACACTAACGTGATTCTACATACTAATGCTAGACATTATTTTGACATCTATGAGCGTCTATAAGAGAAAATATACTGTACCAAATCTAAGGAGCGACTGAACAGAGAAGACCAGGAGAGGTTTGTCTGTTCGGGGACGGGGAGAGGGGTTAATAATATGACATCACTGTCCGAAACCTTTACCAAACACGCTTCAGCTGGAGGCGGTTCAAGACCTGTTGAATTCACTGTCTGAGCACATGGACTGTGTCTGGTTATTGATCACATCCATATGGCTGCAGACTTCACAACATTTTGACACTGCTTCTCCTTAGCAACTCACATTTGCAAACAAACTAGACCAAGGCCAGCTGGACGGCAGATATTTGTGGTGTTTATTATTTAGTTTTAGTCGCGTGTTGGCAGAAAGCTGGTTAGTTATCTTATATGACTCACTTTTATAAGTGATGATACAAACTAGACAATAGTACAAAAACACTACTGTTCAAAAGTTTGGGATCGGGAAGATTTTTGTTTAGTTTTTTTGAAAAATGAATGCTTTTATTAGGCGAGGATGCATTAAATTGATCATAAGTGACAGTAAAGACTTTTGCATTATTTATATATTTCAAATGCTGTTCTTTTCTATTCTATGACACTGAAGACTGGAGTAATGATGCTGAAAATTCAGCTTTGAATCACATGAATAAATTAAAATAAAATATATGAATATATTAAAGTATATGCAAATAGAAAACAGTTCTTATAATATTTTACAATATGACAGTTTTTACTTTTCTGATTAAATAAATGCAGCCTTGGTGAGCAGAAAAAAACCCATTAAAATATCTTACCAAACCCAAACTTTTGAATGTAGATGGACATTTTTTTTTGATGAATACAATACACTTTGGTGTCCTTTGACTTGTTTTTGTAAAAGCCTTAAAAATGCACAGATCTCTCGTTTTTGTTGTGAGAAGCATTAAAGAGAAGCATAAACTAACATGTGTGACCCGTGCTGGCAAAATGAGTCGCAATGAGCATGAAATGAAATGAGTTATTTTCACATGCTCTATTAAAAAACCTTCAAAATATATGATTTGTTAAAATCAGACAAAAAAAAAAACTAATGAGCTACACCTGTTTGAAATCGATAGAGTCAGCAAAGTCACTTTTGAGAAAAATCTAATTAAAGTTTTCTGAAGGTTTTAAAACAAAATCACCTAGCAACCATACCTTAAAATCCCTGGTAATAACACCAAATTTGGCACACACCAAGTCAAAACCAAATATCTATAGGATAAATATATATTCAACTCTTTTTTTCCATGATACCACAATTTTTTGATTAACATTAAAGGGTAACTTCAGTGATTTAGCATTAGGCTTTGTATCAGTAGAAACCCGGTAGTATTCAAATTATGGTACTTTCCCGCGTCATATCCCCCTGAGACGAGAGAATTATGCATTTTATTTCTGGAAAAATTCCTCCGATGACGCAAATATCGTCATTTTGCGTCATCAGAGGATTTTTTGGCCAGAGGCTAAAGACTACAGCCACTAGATGGAGCTGTTCCGCATGTTATCAACCCGTCCACAGGGGAGAGATCTCACGCACAGAATGTAAGACACAGACGGCCGCACGGACAATCATAACGGATCGATGCAGAGCAAAGTGAGTGTTTCAACTTTTCAATAAATTCCTGTGATAGTCAAGCTTCCATATTGAAACATGAAATCTGACACTGCTGCGTCTGTGCTGTGACTTTCGTTCGGCTCACTCATACTTTAGTAAAAAAAAAGACACATTCAGTTTTTAATTTTAGTGTTTATTCTCTAACTGAAATAAATTATTGTATTACTATGAAGATCAAAATGACGCTGTACGACCGAGTGGCCTCGTAGGGCAGCGAAGCAAGTGCATTCTGGGAGTTGTTGTCTTTCATCCACATGAGACAAAAATACATTTTCTGTCTTTTCTCAGTCTAGAAGGCACCAAATTAAAAAATAATTTCACATTTCTACTGCATAAATGACCCAGTTTAAATACAAAGCTTAATGCTAAATCACTGAAGTAACCCTTTAAATGAATATAGAATATATATTATGTTATTATGTTACACAAAAATGGACGACGCGACTTCATTCTCTTCCGCTGAAGAAAAGTGAAGCTGCCGGAGGTCCGAATATGGCGCTGAAATCTTGCGCAGATTTGGGACCGTGTCTGTGCAGTAGAGAGCAGGAAGTAGTGCTGCGATTATCAAAAGGCCGCCCACACTCTCACAGACGCAGAACAATTCATAATGTTGGTGTGAAATAGAAATTAAAGCTAAAGCTCCAATCTCCTCCCAAAAATCCTGGAAAAAACAAACTTATTTAAGAACGAACACTTGAAATGAAATCAGCGTGGTTAAAAACTGCCTAAAAAGACAGAAACCAACTTTGGGGGAAAAATTATATGAAGTGTAATTTGATTGTTTAGTTTGTCTCGCGTCCATTAGAATGCATGGAGGGGCGGGGCTTATGAGCTATACTGGGACCAACCAGCTGGGGGCGATCGAGACAAGTCGGCTTCAGTTTTTAACACGAATGCGGCACGCTTGATATATAACATGACCTACTGTACCGCACGGATCTAATACAATTTTGCACATCAGATGCTTGACCCCAACAGTTAACCAAACGTTCACTTAAGACATAACAGATGTTTACAGAAAATTTGAAGAACTGTAATTCTGTGCATGTGTGTATATCATCTCAGGCGTCTTTGTGCGCCCGATCTGACAGCCAGCGTGGCTAAGATTGTCGTGTTTACATCAGCATGAGTTTGAAAATCACATTTCATTGGTTCAGACTGGAAAGCGCCAGCGGTCGAGAAGCGAGCCGAGAAAAACTGCATTTTTCATGGATAAAGCAATGTACTCCTCTCAGAAAACATGTATATTATTTGACCAAAATTTACATTTTTCACTTATTTTGCCTGTGGCTCAAAATTAGCCCGTGCGCATTCCCGCTCATTTTGCCAGCATGGGTCAGATATGATTAACTCAGCATGAATACCACCTAGTTTTAAAAAAACAGCAAATGTCTTAATTTGATGAATTATGCTTGATTTTAATGCTTGTTTAATGTTTATTGCTAGAAATGGACACAAAAACTAGGGGGGAAAACAGTGCATATAATACTTTTTTTGTATCATGTACATAGATTTGATATATTTAGACATTTTGATTTACATATTATTTAGCCCGGAAACTACAAGGATCAATATATTAATTAAGTAATATAAAATGATAGTGATGTAAGAATAAGTTTTACAAATGGTGGCAAATTCCCCTACAAACTCAGTCAATTAATGGTCAATATGTTTTGAAGTATTAGTTTTAATCTATGCAAGAGAAATCAATTCAGGTTTCTTGCGCAGAACTGCCCCGTGTGAGAAGAACTTCTCACCTTGTTTTTGGAGTTGTGTGCTTGTTCGCTGGCATCTGCAGTTGTGTATGGGAGACTGCTGGTGGAGGACGACGGCTCTCTGTCTCGCTCTTTGTCCTTCTCTCCAAACCAGGAGAAGGGCATGCAGGTGGGGATGGAGGTCATGGACTCTGAGGGGGACAGTCGGACCCCGGACTCCTCCAGTAACTCTGCTGAACCCCTACTACACCTACTACTAGACCGGACATGAGAAGAGAGAGTACAGGTACAGCCCTGGCCAAAAGAATTGGTTTGCAGTGACAAAGTTTGTGTTTCGCAAAGTTTGCCGTTTCAGTTGTTGGGCTGCGGATTAATAATGTTTCTAGACTATTGTGCAGAGTGATCAGAAGCATTTAAAATAATTGCAAAATGCTTCATTAGCCTCCAAAAATAACTTAAAATCACAAAAACCCAATTTAAATTTGTTTTGGCCCTGGCACAAAAAGACCAGCCAACATAATTTCACCAATCATACCATTAGCACATGGGAAAGTGTGAACAAGTACTAGATTATAAGAGCAGACTGACTGCTATAAAAGGATCCCAATCATTGTGTTAGCAAAGGTTACCTCTAAGTCGTGCAGATATTATCGCCTTGCATTAAAATGGCCTCACAGGCAAGGAAATTGCTTAAAAGAATGTTAAAGATCTAGGGGTGTAACTGTACATGTATTCGTCCCGAACCGTCAACGGCATGGACGTCATGGTTTGGTGAATACAGTCAGTCACAGGCAAAACACACTCTAATCCAGAAGGGGGCGCGCGCGATAATGCAATGCTGTTTGCTAACCGGCACAACAGGAAAAAGAGCAAAAGAAGAAGAAACGATCTATACACCAACGCAAAACAAGATTTCAGATGGCACGCAAGAGCTTGCTAGTGTCGATTAAAGGCACAATATGTAATTTTCGCCGCTAGAGTTCATGTGTATGTGTGGTAACGCAGCGCTGTTTAATCATATTAGATACACTTGAGTGTGTTGAAAGTCTCTGTGCGTTCACTCGGCGGCTATGAGACACTTGTTCACACTGCAGTGAGAGATCGATATTAGGCATGATAAAACATGGTACTCGCGGTAAAGTCAAGAAAACCAGATTTCAACAATAAGACTAACTGTGTTGAGCTAAATAACGATTCGTTTTCTGTTGATGAATGTATCCAAACAGTTGCTTAACGGTCTAATAAAACACATCATATATTAAAGCATCTTCGGTGTTTCCATGGTTTCTACAAAATAACACCAGAAATTGAGGGTAACACGGGTATGATGTCATTGATAGGTGAGGCACAGACATGATCAGTCTCCTGGTTAAAATTGCTTATTTCTCTGGATTTAAACTAGCCTGACAAGCAAGACCCACATCAAGATGTTGGGTCTGGAAACTCACCATTGTCAGGGATCAATCCGAGGGGAGGGATAAACGGTTGTCTTTCAAATTCCCTCTGCACGCCATTGGATAGCGCCATGAGCGCCACAACCAACCAGAGCAAAGAAGAAGGTGAAGCCGAGCTAACGTTAGTTGATAGACTTTCGCCATATCCGGTAGACAAAATATCTTCTTTTCTTAAGAATGACGTTCTTTGCTCAAAGAAAAGCTCAACTCCAAGTCTTCCAGAGTCGCGGCCAAAGCCGATTCAAAAGACCGCTGTTCGTCACAGCTTCTTTGTTTACGAGTAGCACGCAGTATAGATATACATAATACAGGCTAGATGTCTCGTCCGCGCTGCTGGCCAATGGAGGTCGACGTCCGCACCTGGCGGCCATCTTGTCACAGTCAGCTCGCTCACTCGTAACATTGTGTTTTCATGGTGCATGCACTTTTTAAATAACCATAACTTGCTAAATTGTCTATTTTCAAATTGTTTGGTTTGTTATAAACGTCAGACATGTAGTTATGACACTGCATACTTATGAAAAATGATTCATAATTTGTTCAAGCATCCATAATTATAGCCACGTTAATAACGTTTGTAAGAAACCAAACCATTTGTAAATCCGTCAAGATTTCAGTGAGATAAGAGTATTTGTGTTCGTGCAGATCACTCGCCTTACATCAGGAGCCACAGAGCCCTGCATGTGACAAGATGTCCGTCGGTGATGACATTAGAGACTCCGCCGTAAGACATCCAGCCTTTATTATGGATATCTATGGCACGCAGAACCTCCGCAACTCTGCCGTGACGTGCCCGCCCACTGACTCTACACACGCTGTGATTGGCCTGACCAGAGTTTGGTTTTTCCAGCTCTCAGGTCTACCGAGAGTTACTAGACTACACTCGTGGCAAAATAAATGTTCTGCCGCTAGGGTGCGTCTAGATTTCTGGGCTAGATTTAAACATTATTGGAAACATTTGGGATAATGTAAGTACACAAGCCAACAAAATATATAACATTGTTCTAGTGGTTTTTGGATATTTTAATCCAAAGATCTTACACATTGTGCCTTTTGTGACACAGAAAGGAAACCGGGATGGCAGAAAGTGGCATCCTGTTTGTTTCCTTTATTTAACAAAAGCACAGTGATTTGCTTTTATTGCGAGTGTACAGTTTCGAATTACTCTTATCTGTATGACCATAAATGACGGAGTATTTTAAGTTGTTTCCGCTGTTACAATGAGACAAAATCATTTGGCATTGTGCGGTTTGTGTGGTTGTCAGACTCACTACAGTCTAGTGATGAAATATGTGTGTGCTGTAAACGGGAAGCCTCAGGTGCCGCTTCACTGTGTCCTCCTGGAAAGATGAAGTAGGCTCAGATGTAGATGGTAGTTTTTCTCCTTCTCACTCATCTTTCTGTGATTTCTTGAAAAAACGTAATATTGAACTTTGTGCATCCACTACCTCAGAGGGGACTAAATGCCACTAGGTGGAACAAACTAATTTAATTTGCACTGTCTGTTCAAAATAAATGATAAAGCAAGCATTGGGGATTTGCTGCTTTTTCCTGTTGTACCAAACTCGTATTGAACCGTGTCCCCAAAACCGAGGCATGTACCAAACTGTGACTTCTGTGTACTGTTACACCCCAAGAAAGAACCATTTACTGAGGTTCAACTGCAGTGAAGGCGGCTTCAGGACGTCCCAGTGTGTCCAGCAAGGGCCATGAATGCCTCCTCCTGAGGAATCAGCGAAGGAATCGTGTCATCACTAGTGCAGAGCTGCTCAACATTGGCATCAGGTGGTTGTGATGCATCTGCACTCACAGTGAGGCCAAGACTTTTGGACAACGGCCTGGTGTCAAGAAGAGCCAGCAAAGAAGCCACTTCTCTCCAAGAAAATCATCAATGAGAGACTGAAATTCTGCAGGAAGTACAAGGACTGGACGACAGAAGACTGGTGCAAAGTTATTTTCACTGATGAAGTCCCCTTCCGACTGTTTGGGACATCTGGAAAACCGACCGTCCAGAAGAAAAGCTGAACGCTACCATAAGTCTGGTGTAGTGCCAACAGTGAAGCATCTTGAGACCATCCAGGTTCGCTTTTTATCCAAGGGACTGGGCTCTCTCACTATTCTGCCCCAAAACATTGCCATGCATAAAGATTGGTATCAAAATGTCCTGCAAGAGCAACTTCTCCCAACGATCCATGAGCAATTTGGTGATGATAGGTGCATTTTCCAGCATGATGGAGCACCATGTCACAAATAAGGCAAGAGTGATAATGAAGTGGCTCGGAGATCATTCACATTTGGATCCGAGGCCAGACAACTCCCCGGATCTTATTCCCATAGAGAACCTGTGGTCAATCCTCAAAAGGCGATTGGACAAGCAGAAGTCCACAAATTGTGACCAACTAGCCAAGAATGGATCGCCATCAGCAATCAACACTGTACATATTGACGCTTTGCATACATTAAATGTTTTTACGTGTGAAATGCTTATCATTGTTTTCCAGCATACCATAAAAACATGTGAAAAAATATCAACAAATACTGAGCAGCAAACTTGGCAAAACACAAAATGTATGTCACTGCCCACTTCACAAATGGGAAAGCAAGTAAACAAGCTGAAAACAATTGTGGTTCCTAACAGAGGACCAGATTTGGGAAAACATCTTTCACACTACCAAACCTCTCATGTCAAATGAATTTGAATCCACAGTAAAAGCTGAAGTGTGAAAATGTCATCAGTGTGTGTGTTCATGTGTACCTGCTGTCCAGTGACGCCCTCGTAGAGTCTTTGTTCAGTTTTTTCCCCTTTCCTCCAGATTTCCTTAAACCACTATCAGAAACAACATGCATTAAACACAACAACACAATCCATAACAAGAAAAAACGAATCAACTTCAGAGTAAACCATTAGAGGCTCATTTATTGATTTTGTGAGATTTTTTTTGCACCGACCCAAAATCTGGGAATCTTCTTTTGCTTTTTCCAGCTGCATCATTAGACTCGTCTGAAATAAACAACAGAAGTGTGTCAGATCACAAACACAGACAAACATCTGATGGTCAGGCTAACTTGGATTGATTTGCACTGTCTTGTCGTAGTAATGAGAAAACTCTTTGGGACAAAATCACAAAACTACTTTCACATGCCATTTCAGTGCAGCATTTCTAGTGATCATGGAACCCGTTCCCACCAAGAACAATAACTGTAAATATAACTAATGATAACTATATTAGCGTCCGCACCAGCGGACTGTTTATTACACGTCGAGTTTTGTCGTCTGCCGCTTTAAATGTTCAAGCTCTATAAATCACGATGGATTCTGATTGGCTGTCATTGTTTTTATCGTTCATCAGCTAGAAACATTTTTCTGAAAGTGATTCCAGTGATATCATTTCTCAGTGCTGTTATCGTTCTAGTTGTGGTGTGGATTCTGCTACTCTTTTATAAATGTAGAATGATTTTTAGAACTATATCTTTATCTCTCTCGATGTGAACGGGCCTTAAGATTTTCTGGAATGTTTTTGATTCTCATAAATAAGAATTCAGCCATTATTTAGGTGCATTTCTGTGCATATTGTCCCATCCAAACTGTGATTGGCACACATTTTGTCATGTTTTTGTGCTTTTATTTGACATTCCTTTCATGAATTATGATATGTATGTCTTTTTTAAAATTAACACTTTTATTGAGCAATGATTACAATTTAAGAAGTTAATTAAGTGACACATTATTGTCACTTTTGATCAATTTAAAGACACTGAAATTGTTACAAAAAATGCTATTTTAAATAAATGCTTTTGAACTTTTAAAGCTGCACTAAGTGACTTTTCCGTCCGCTAGAGGTCGTCTATTCAAAACAGAGGCGTAGTTTGATGACACCAAGTTTGAGCGCTGATTCATGGGACATGTGGTCTTCACCTCACAGCCGAT
The DNA here is from genome assembly GCF_949357685.1 of Gobio gobio. Taxonomy (NCBI): domain Eukaryota; kingdom Metazoa; phylum Chordata; class Actinopteri; order Cypriniformes; family Gobionidae; genus Gobio; species Gobio gobio. The sequence continues at coordinate 11,432,946 of NC_137103.1, read as the reverse complement.
GGAAAAGAATCTGGATGGGACTCGGGTAGAAATCATGTTCATGGATGTGATTATTAATGTTACTGTAGTGAGAAGCAGAAGCAGGACCGAGTGTTTTGGAGCTGAGCAAGGACGCTGGAGCGATTGTTAAAAAGAAGAGTGGGACACACGCCTCGCGAGCAGCAGGACTTTTATTATGCCACAGTCGCCGGTGTCACTTCCGCTTTTCCGCTCATGAGTATGAGGTAACGCAGCTCTGTTTATCATATTAGACACATCTGAGTGTGTTGAAAATGATGTTATGACGTTACTCTGTGTGTTCTCTCGGCGGCTGCTGTGACACTTGTTCACACTGCAGTGAGAGTAAAGCGTTTCTGCAAAATAAAAGCGGAAACCGAGGGTCACGCAGATATGACGCTATCGACAGGCGACTCCCTCACACGTCCCGGTTCCTCAGTTAAAATATCAATTTTATCACGTTTTATAAATAGTTGGAAACATTTGGGATATTGTAAGTACTGAACTGAACAAAATATATAACACTGGCCTAGTGGTTTTTGGATATTTTACCGAAAAAAAAGTACATAGTGCACCTTTAAATAATACAAAAATTGTATTGTGGTTTCCACGAAAATATTGAGCAGCACAACTGTTCTCAACATTGACAATAAGAAATCAACAAATTATTATCATATTAGAATGATTTCTGAAGGATCATGTGACTGAAGACTGGAGTAATAATGCTGAACATTCAGCTTTGATCACAGAAATAAATTACATTTCAAAATATATAATAGAAAACAATTTTGTAATAATATTTCACAATATTTAACTTTTTACTGTAGTTTTGATAAAATAAATGCTGCCTTGGTGAGCAGAAAAGACTTCAATCTTACCAACCCCAAACTTTTGAACGGCAGTGTAATTAAAAAAAAAATTGATGCATATCTTGGTGGAAATATATGTTATTTCCAACAAGAGGTGCATAGTTTTTTTCTCAAGATCATGTATTGACAAAGCTACACACTCCATCAGTTTGGGTTAGAAGAACTGTTGCCAAACAAATAACATGCTAGAAACATCACAATCACTGCAATAATGATACAATCATAGACTCTTTAGCAGTCGCCAATTTAAATCCAAATTGCTATGGTTCATCCAATCAGAATTTGGAGTCAGAACTATCTGTATAATAATTACTGAACAATAGGTCTTTATCATATTTCTGTTGATAGGTGGAAAATAGGATCCAAAATCCAGCTTGTTACCTTTGACCTCTTTGCCCTTGCCTTTGGACTCTCGCTTCTTTACATTCCGCAGGAAGCTGGAGGGGGAGGAGTCTTTCGGTGGTGAGAGGGCGGGGCCCTGTGGATCCCTCTGCACTGATTGGATGCTGCTTGTCGCAGATCCTTCATCCTTTGGGTGGTTTGCAGGGGAAGATATGGCCACCGGCAGAGACAGACTCTCCTGGATTGATCTCCTACGGGACGGTGGAGACTCGGGACTCAAAGACTCGCTCTCATCATCACCCTGAAAAAAAGACAAGCGCTTCCAACGTCAAAGACCTTAAGTTATCGTCCAAAAGAGATGTACTGGATGTACAGCAGCCAGCTGCTAATGAATATCTTGAGCTCTTTGTGACCTGTGCATGTGTTATCGGGGAGCTGAGCGTCTCTTTCAGTTTACTGCGGGACGGTGGCTGGCGCTTGGATCTCTGAGCCAGATGGGCCCTTGCACGATGGGCGCTGGTGTCCAAACGCTCCGTCTCAGGAACCACCTCGCTCCAGTCTGCTCCTGGAGAACAATTCAACATCATTAACCAACGCTTTTACAGATCTTTGGAAAGCTCTCCGATTGTCTGCATTACTCGCTCATTCACTGTACATTTAGTATACTATATAGAGTATGGGCAGAATTTAAGACGCGCTGCTCCATTTGTACAGGGACTTCTGTATATCTGTGTCTGGCTGAGCTATGTTTGTCTGGATCAAAACATATTTAGTTTAACAGGCATATGAACATGAACCTATAAAAAAAGAAAGGTGTGGTCATGTTTGTCATCGCTCTGCAAAGTTTTGTGGGTGAATTCCAGTCATTTTTGTGTGAGAGCGAAAAAGTTCCCCATGCAGATTTCGCTCATGTTTAACGCTGAGGTCAGAAAGCTACTTGCTTTGAAAGTGACTTCTGTGTGAACGGTGCATCATCCATTGCTACGCTATTGACAATGGACCTTTTTTCCCTACAAAATTTCACTAATGTGTCTGCACCTAAAGAGTTTCCCCGCAATTGACGGAACTTTCCGGCTTTCCGTGTTTTCACTTTTATATGCTAGGGGGCGCTATTACGCATCTCCTCAAAGAGCACAGAATCTCCTGATCAAAACACAGGTGAAGAAGATGCAGAAACAAGTGATATAATATGTAATCATATGCATATGTAAAATAATGCGATCATCAACATTAAACAGCATATAAATCAAAACGGCCTAATGTTACTGAAATGTTGACCCAGGACGAGCTCTAGGACTGTGAAGGTTTTACGGGATTGATGGACTCGATCTGCTCCATCTGTGTTTGATCATCGCTCTGAATCTGATCTGGATGTAGTCTTTGACAAAAACATGATTTTCTCAGCTTTTTGCTCACAAACTTTTATGAAACACATTTCATTCATTTGTTGATAAAAAAAAGAACGCATGAAGCTGGAATATAAGTTTTTTATTATTATTTTAAAAGCAGATTCTCTGTTATTTCTTTTGATGTATTGCATCTTCAGATGTTCATAGAACAAAATATTCTGGGGGTCATGAAAGTTTTGTGAAAATGATCAAAAATACTGGGCTGGCTGGCAAATTTTATAATAAGGGACAAGTCACAAATTCATACACACAAAACAGAAAAACATCAACAAACATATTCTTTTAAGACCCTACACACTATGTTTAACTCAGGATTGATGTCTTTTCCATCCCAGTTCAAGGTCACTTTTAACCCTGGGTAAAGCACTTAGTGGTTAGTGCTGCTTTTAACCTGTTGATTAGGAAGCATTTTGCATTTGCAGCAAACAGACAACCAATCACATACCAAACAATGCTTGCCTCATTAAATATTCATGTGCTTTGTACCACCAGTCTTTGTACCACCTAGGAGAGGAAGCAGTCACAGATATATAATTACCTTTTTACTTTAAGAAATTTAAAGGGAATAAGGGGAAGAACTAGATTTTATTTAAAAGTAATATATTTAAACTATTTGGAGATAGTATTTTTATTTTAAAATATGCACATATTCCATCTTAATCATATGCCAAATATGCTGAAATGGCTGTTAATGTTTCTTGTCTAACATTAAACAAGTTACATAAATTATATAGGCAATTTTCAAATAAATTAATAAATAAATAAAAATAAATAAAAAGAACTTTGCATCAATGGACATTACTGTCAGTCATTCAACATTTCTATTGCAAAACAGTTGTCAAATATTAAAAGCTTGATTTTAAGCAATCTATTTTATAAAGCGCTATAATAAACGTGACATTACTTTACTAGAGAGCCAAATTGCAGAGTTTGTGCAAACATATGCTTTTCTCATGCTTTATTAAAAAACGCTTGCTTGTTTCTTAAATTTGTTGTGTTTATTTTGTTATTGAGAGGAAAGCGTGCAGCACATATTTACATATTCATCTAAACGTCGCTCTCAGCAGTGTGGGCGGCATCAGATGTTTGCTACAGTATAATCGCTGCTCACGAAATTTGAACTTCGTTTTACCCCTTACCGTGAGCATATTCGGGGCCTTTATCATAACGTGAGTTTCAACAAACTACTAACTAACTCAACCAGGCCCTACCCCTTTATTTTGCATGTGCCTTGGACGGGAATTATTATTATTTTATTAATTAAATTAAATGAATTAAATATTTATAATTAAAGACTACAATGGAGGCATTTCAGGAAGTTCAGAAACTCTGCACTGATATTGAGAACAACTCCCTTTGGAGCGACTTTGTACTTTTTTGCAACTTTTTCATGCTCAGGTCCTCTTGAAACTTTTTGTCATCCAAAAATTGAGAGTGGATGTCCATTACATGCGTATTTCACTTAATAGTGCATATTTCTTGTTGCTATTCCTTAGTTTTTCTGTTTCTGTGACTGACAGAATCATATAACTTCCATATGGGCTCAGCATGATTAATTTCTGAAAGTGTATAGGCCCTGTGTGTTCTAGCACCCTGCAGACAGTTTTGGCCTTATCAAGGTCCTTGGAGTTTAAGAGGTTAAAAGAGGTTTAACTCACCCAAAAGAAGCGAATCTGCAGACTTGCTGCCCGACAATGAAGACTCATGATGACCACTGCCAGATTCAAGCTTTGCCAACTACACCGAGAGAGATTGATAGGTGGAAGTCAGAGAACATGAAAACTTTTCTTGTGCAAGTTAATTTCTGTTGTCATATGTTCTCTCACCCTCCGCTGCAGATCCTCTATCTGAGTTTTATATGTAGCCTCTCTCTCCTCCAGAGTTCTCCTCAACTCCTCCTCCCTCTGCTCAAACTCCTCCTCTCTACAACACACACACACACACACACATTCCAGCCAATCACAATGTTTTAAGTCCCACTCTAAAGGGTTAGTTGACTGAGAAGGATTCTGCCTCTCATATCATTCCAAATCTGTATAACTTTCTACTGTGAAACACTAAAGGAAATGTGAAGACTGTTCATACAATGAAAAATACTGTGACTATGCCAAGTGTGAAAAGGACAATAAAGCAGTAGAAAACATAAGTCCATGTAACTATATTCCCAGAGTTTTGATGACAGCTTTTTGTGAATGGGGACTGAAATCTGTTGTACGTCAAAAACTAAACTATTGTGTCCTGCTTCAGAAGACATTGATCATACTGTACGAGTCATGTGGACTACTTTTACTGAGCTTTTGTGTCATTTTTAAAGTTCAACAGCATCAAATTGTCATTGTACAGAAATGAACAGCTTGGGCATCCTCACAAACTGCTGCTTTAGTGTTCCACAGAAAGAAAGAAAAAACAATGACACACGGATGAGTAAATGAAGACAGAATTTTCAGTTTTGCATAAACTAGTCCCTTTTTTAGTTTTTTAATTACCCAAGAAGAAAGTAACAAACCTGTGCAAAAAACATTATTTTTCAATGTAACCCATCATTCAAAAGATTGGGGTTGTTTATAAGTCTCATAGGCCCTGTGTCCACCTGGTATTAAGATGCGTTTTGGTAGATCGGATCACAAGTAGACGACACTAAATACAGGTGTAAACGGGGTCTAAAACGCTTTGAGCTTGTCCACTTTCGACCACTTCCAGAGGTAGTTGAAAACACATTCGACCGGATTGCTTTCATAGTGTAAACGCTCATATGGTCGAATGCGCTCCAACAGCCACAAAAGACCGTCTACTCTCCTCCTACTGACCTAATGAGTGAACATTATGGGAAGCGCACTAGCCAGACCAGATTTAAACATTGTCGGCTGAAGACCCAAGTTTGGTTTGAAGATGAAAAACGTATCAAACACAATGTTCTCTCACCATTCCTGATTTCTAATGCACACTCACAGCGTTCGGCTGGTCTTGCGGCTCAGAGCAGAAACGAAAGCTGATGCTCTCCGTATGTTTTCCTGTTGTCTCCGGGCGTGTTCATATGTAAATTTCAAGAGATTATTTTGTCCATTAGATAGAAAGATCTGAAAAGGCCCATACATGTACCTGCCCATAGTCTCTCCACTCGAAGAAATCAGGACAGAAGTGGTTGAAAGTGGACAAAAGAGACAGATTAAAACACCAGGTGTAAACAGGAATGTGTCTCCCTCGTCCACTTGTGATCCGATTGACCAAAACGCATCTTAATGCCAGGTGTAAACAGGGCCAGACACTCAACAAGGCATTTATTTAAGCAAAAATCCAGTAAAAACAGAACATTTTATAATTTAAAATAAACTGATTTAAAATTAAAATAAAAGGCTGAATTTTCAGAATAATTGCTCCAGTATTCAGTAGTTATGTTTCCCATCCACCTATTTTAATGCGCATTTTGGAATATTGCATAAAAAGCCGCTGGATGCAAACGGCAAGATGCGCATAAATTCTAAAGATGCGGATAAAATGTATGCGCTCAATTGAGTCTGATGAATCGCTGTGTCCCAATTCGCATACTATCCGTACTAAATAGTATTCGAAAAAAGAATTAGTAGGTCCCAAATCGTAGTATGTTGAAAAGATTATTCCAAAGATTCACGGATGGTCTATTATTTCCGGTCAGAATTCGAAGTGCAGATCGAACGCACTCTAACGGCTGATGTTGCCCACAACCCATTGCGAGATGGACGAGGATTCAATTAGAACTACAAATGCGGATAAAAAGTGTTAAAAAACTACAAACATGACGGATGTGTGAGTCCGATGGTTAAGTAGATTAAGGGGCTTGAGTGATCAATTATCCGTATTTAACCTGACAAAAAGATATTTATTCAATGTTATCCACATTATATTTCACCTGCAGCAGCATTGTGAACTTTTGTAATGATACGTTTGGCAATTAACTTTGCAAACACATGAGGAGAGTCTCTGCATTAAAGACCCACGAATGGCAGATCAACGTGCGACTACATTTCTCTCCGATACGGTAGGAAATTAAATTGAATGTGGAGGATTTGAACTGTGACGATGATTGACAGGGCAGTTTAAACGGCGACGGGATGCACATAACTAAAGGCTGCTTTATACTTCTGCGTCGGATCTTCGTCGTATCCTCTACGGCGCAAGTTACGCGTTGGTTTTCATTTATACCTCTGCGTTTTTGTCTGCGTCAATGTGCAATGACACATGCAGACCGCTAGGAGGCAGTGTCCACAGGCATGTTGATGGTAACCCACAGTATCAAGGCAAAAGCCGAAGAAGAAGCAGCTTGTTTAGTGTTTACATTGTCAGAGTTCAGCAGCCTCCATTGTCAGATAGCGGCTTTTCTTGCAGCTTGAGTTGTTGTATGTAATACAAATTAAGCATCTCTAGTTGATTAGTTACATAAGAGGCGATCTGGCGCTGGAATGCATTTTTGAAATCGTGCAGAGTGCTCGTGGCGCTGTTTTCAGTATCGGTGGCTCGTGGACGAGCGCTTCAATCGATTGCTGTTGCGGAGACTATTCATTCCGTTGAAATCACAAAACGAAATGTACCCTAATGTGTCCCTGTTCTTGATATGCAATCACTGATTAACATCTTTGGTTTTAATGAGAAAATAAATCAACTATACACAGTGGATCTATGCATTTATTCACTAACATAAACAATCTCTGCACTACAAAATAGCAGATATAAGGATGAAACTATCATCCCATTTCTGGACACATACACACACTCCTATCGCAGATTTTATTTATTGATTGACCTGAGGGAAGGGTTCTGGCAGACAGCGCTTGCGGTCCGCGTAGAATTGACGCGCTGTTACATTTTTGGAGAGGTGCGCGTCAGGGTACGTCGTAGGGTACGCGCGCATCACACAGCCTACGGCGTAGCTATGGCGTACACTCGACGCAGAAGTATAAATCGGCCTTAAGCGACAGAGTTCGTTAAAGATAACGAAGAAGTATGTCCCAAAGCTTGCATACTTTTCTGCTACACACTCAAAAGCATGTACTTTTTCTTCACAAAAAGAGAACATACTTTTAGGTCGTAGTATAAGTAGGCAAATGGGGACACATCAAATGTTTTATCTGATAATAAAACTACAATGGAAACACATTTTCCAAATAAATGTATCGATGTGCATCAAAAAAGTCATGTGACTTTTTTGATGGGACAGTATAGCTGGAAACGCATTTGAAATGCTGTTTTGCCTGAGCAAAGTATGTCATCAAAGACATTCGGTATAATTACCTCCCAGAATTGTCTTATACGACTGCGTTCGAAAATCTGCCTCCAAACGCTACACAAGGCCTTTATTGAGTTTTATCTGCATGCTCTGAGAAGCCACAAATTTATTATATATGAAAATGTATTACATACACGTATATAATGTATATAATACACAGTGGCTTCTCCTACTGCAGCAACTTCCATTTTTCTTACATCTCTCTGATATTTATCGGAAAGTGACGATTGTTTTCTCTTCAACTCACTGGATAGAAATGCTGCTTTATTCGCAAAAGCTTTTTTGCAATGTTCTAATTTTGCATACAAGTTAAATTCACAGCTTTGGATGAAAACATAGCGAGTGTCACATGATCATTCAGAAAACATTTTTAAAGCCGCGTTTCGACCGCAGGAACTTTCCTCAGGCACTAGGGACTTTGGGGTGGTACTCTGTGCGTTTCGAAAGCAGGAACTTTCCCCAGGAACTAGGGACTTTGGGGTGGTACTCGGTGCGTTTCCACCGCAGGAACTTTCCTCAGGAACTAGGGACTTTGGGGTGGTACTCGGTGCGTTTCCACCGCAGGAACTTTCCTCAGGAACTAGGGACTTTGGGGTGGTACTCGGTGCGTTTCCACCGCAGGAACTTTCCTCAGGAACTAGGGACTTTGGGGTGGTACTCGGTGCGTTTCGACAGCAGGAACTTTCCCCAGGAACTAGGGACTTTGGGGTGGTACTCGGTGCGTTTCGACAGCAGGAACTTTCCCCAGGAACTAGGGACTTTGGGGTGGTACTCGGTGCGTTTCCACCGCAGGAACTTTCCTCAGGAACTAGGGACTTTGGGGTGGTACTCTGTGCATTTCGACAGCAGGAACTTTCCCCAGGAACTAGGGACTTTGGGGTGGTACTCTGTGCGTTTCGAAAGCAGGAACTTTCCCCAGGAACTAGGGACTTTGGGGTGGTACTCTGTGCATTTCGACAGCAGGAACTTTCCCCAGGAACTAGGGACTTTGGGGTGGTACTCTGTGCGTTTCGAAAGCAGGAACTTTCCCCAGGAACTAGGGACTTTGGGGTGGTACTCTGTGCGTTTCCACCGCAGGAACTTTCCTCAGGAAATAGGGACTTTGGGGTGGTACTCTGTGCGTTTCCACCGCAGGAACTTTCCTCAGGAACTAGGGACTTTGGGGTGGTACTCTGTGCGTTTCCACCGCAGGAACTTTCCTCAGGAAATAGGGACTTTGGGGTGGTACTCTGTGCGTTTCCACCGCAGGAACTTTCCTCAGGAACTAGGGACTTTGGGGTGGTACTCTGTGCGTTTCCACCGCAGGAACTTTCCTCAGGAACTAGGGACTTTGGGGTGGTACTCGGTGCGTTTCGACCGCAGGAACTTTCCCCAGGAACTAGGGACTTTGGGGTGGTACTCGGTGCGTTTCCACCGCAGGAACTTTCCCCAGGAACTAGGGACTTTGGGGTGGTACTCGGTGCGTTTCCACCGCAGGAACTTTCCTCAGGAACTAGGGACTTTGGGGTGGTACTCGGTGCGTTTCGACAGCAGGAACTTTCCCCAGGAACTAGGGACTTTGGGGTGGTACTCTGTGCGTTTCGACAGCAGGAACTTTCCTCAGGAACTAGGGACTTTGGGGTGGTACTCTGTGCGTTTCGACAGCAGGAACTTTCCCCAGGAACTAGGGACTTTGGGGTGGTTACTCGGTGTGTTTTGACCGTAGTGACCAGGGTCTAAATGGAGTTCCAGGTCAAAACGGCCCTGCTCGCGAGGGAGTACTTTTTCAAAGTTCAGGAACTTTCGGGGGTGGGACTTGGGCGCTGGACCTGCTGATTAGTTGAGTTCACGCAGCATTTTGATTGGTCGACTCGACGCAGCATATATCAACCACTATAAGTCTGTTGCGGACACGGTGAGTGCAGTAAGAGTTGATTACTATTCGAATCAACAATGGAGTTTAAAAAATACAATCGATGGGCCGACGACGAGGTTCGGGCTTTATTAAATTTATTTGCAAAGGACGAAATCCAATGGGAACTGTAAAGTCGCGCACAGTCCTACGTCACCGGATTAATCATCACGGTACTTTAGACCATGATGGAAATGCAGACAGCAGCAGGTCTGGGGGAGAAACGGGGCTTAATATTTCTGATTTTCATCAGTGCTGCCTACTATTTTTGTGGGAACCGTAATGCATTATTTTCAGGATTCTTCAATGAACATAAATGTCAAAAGAACAGCATTTATTTGAAATTGAAATATTTTGTAACATTATAAATGTCTTTACTCACACATTTGATAAATCTAATGCATCCTTGCTGAATAAAATATAAATTTCTTTAAAACCCCAAACCTTTGAATGGTAGCGTATAAACACTGCATAACATGAAACTTAAAAGGTTAGGTAATATCAATGGAGATGTTAGTGCAGTTGTCTTGACTCACTTCTGCTGATAGTCTTTGAGCAGCTTCTTGGCTTTGCTGTATTTTTTATCCAGCGCATCATATTGGCTCTGCGTATCATTGAGCTGTTCGTTGATGCTTTTACAGAGAGCTTGAGCCTCCAGCCAGTTCTTCTCCATCTGAGCGATTCTCTCAGAGTTCTCCTGAACGCTCCTCTCTAACTGAGCTTCCCTCGCCTCCCACGCCGAACGCTCCTCTGATGACTCCCTCAACTACAACATCAACCGAACATCAGTCAAAACACACAGGAACTGCTATATGTTTGATATCAATGGATAAGAAGGTTCATAAGTTCGTACCCTCTCTTTTAGTTCATCTACTTCCGCCTCTGCAATGGTGTGTTTTATCTGGAGCTGCAATTAAAACAGAGTATACAAAAAATGAGGAAACCATTAATGGAAATCTCTTAAAAATAAGTGAAATGAAAAGCACAAGATCTGCTACCTCTTTAAATCTGAACATTAGCTGAGTGGTGTCCATGTTTGATGGCAGGAACACTTCTTCGCTCTCTGGCAGGTCGTACACTTCAACATTCCTCCTGCCGAAACTGGAACCCAGAATGACATCCTCCCCCCCTTCATCCTCATCCTCGTAGTGCTCGTCCTGTGATGACATCAGAGACAAAGACATGATGCAACACAGAAAAAGAAACAACAGTGCAGAGTCCAGAAATAAGTTATGAATGAACAAATATGAGCTTAATAATTTTCCTCTTATAGCTGGTGAAACATTAACCATTTAGAATTCACTGACAAAGCGTACCTGAAACGCAGTGGTTCAACAGGTACAAACAACCCGATTTCGATTTTGAATAAACTCACAAATCTGTTTCCTCATTCAGCATGGTGCATTTTTACATATTTTTTGCATACTTGAGAACATTCAACACAAAGCAGCTCAGGAGAGTTTACAGCTGAAAAAGTCTGAAGATGCTTTAACACGGCTGTGCAGTATTCCAGTCCAAGTGGCCGTTCACATGTTATTTTTTTCCTTCCACTGTGCTACTTTTCCATTGTTTTTCTTTGTAAACACACTAGACAGTTTTTGACCATTGCATTCACATCTTGCATCTTTTGCATCTTCACCTAGCTCTAAAAACGCAGTCCCTTACAGGGACATTCACACAGTTTTTGGAGTTAAAAGGAACATTCCACTTTTTATGAAAATAGGCTCATTTTCCAACTCCCCTAGAGTTAAACAGCTGAGTTTTACCGTTTTCTAATCCATTCAGCCGATCTCCGGGTCTGGCGGTAGCACTTTTAGCATAGCTTAGCATAGATCATTGAATCTGATTAGACCGTTAGCATCTCACTCAAAAATGACCAAAGAGTTTTGAGAATTTAAAAAAAAGTGGAGTGTTCCTTTAAAATCACAAGAAGCAGGTCAGTGGAATGAAAAAATGCAAGGGTCAGCAAATTTTTCTTTATAAAAGTGGAACTTTTAACTTGAGCGCCACATTTTTAGAATGTAGTCTCAAACGTGAGATGCTGCAAAAGACGCAAGCGCAACTGTCAAACACGTGCATCTAGCGCATGTTTACATAGAAAAACAATGGAATGCAAATATGGCGTGGTCACATTAGCGAAATTTTGTTGAAAAAAATGGTCCGTTGTCAATAGTGTAGTGATGTATGAAACCAATCACGTGGAATTCAAGCAGTTTCTGTTGGTAAAAGTGGTGAATACGCATGACCAACTTGAACGGCAACTAAATCTGTGTCTGGGGAACTTTTCTGCTCTCATGCAAAACTCCAGATCCAGTGGAATTCATTTTAAAATGACTGGATTTTGCCAAGCAAAGGTAAATATGACTGCACCTTAAAGACCCCCTGTGGTGAAAATCAAGTTTTTAATGTTGTTTATATGTCTATGTGGTGTTTTTAAGGGCAGCGGCTATTTGCACTGTGTGAAAATACAAATTTCTTCGCGATAGATGATATTTACACTGTGCAAATAGCTGTAGATGTTATTTACTAAATGAAAATAGTGATATATTCTATTTACACCATGTAAAAGTAGCAGTTCTTTGCAATATGTGTAAATAGTAATTACATGCAATTTATACTTTATTTTGACAGATACATACTATTTGCACCTAAGTATTGTTGTACATTAACAGGATGTAATAATAACAACAGTAAATGATTATATTTATTAAAATTATTAAATGGATGCCGCCTTAATGGGACACTAAAAGCCCTCCCTACACCAACCCTTAACCCTACCCAATAAATGCTTTTATTATTATTAAACATTACGTTAGGCAGTTTATTTCCATTTTTAGAACATTTTCTTAATTTTTATTGAAAGTAAATGCCTTTCCGATGTGATATGTGATTAAAAAAAAGAGAAGAGCGAGCTCTGCAAAAGACAGATTCGAACCCGGGTCGATCGCGTCAAAACCAAGATCTTTAAGCCTTATGCTTTACTGACTGAACATTGAAATATGACTTATTTTTTTTATCTTGTTTTCCCAAACAGGCATTGTAAGGCGGAGCTAGTGCGAATAGCACTTGCCAAACAAGGCACGCTATTTGCACTTGGTGTAAATAGACACTCCGGTTTTTAATATGCTTTCAGACAAACCATGTGCAAATTCATAGGTCAACACCAATGAAAATATGAAAAATCGGGTACTTTTAGCAATATAACAGGTGAATTATGTATATGATGTATATTATGATGAACTATATGCCTTTCTCCACTGACCAGTTGTTCAAAGCGTTTCTAAGGATACTGATTGTTAGAAGGCAGACTGAGATGAGAAAACTGGTACACCCTTATGAACTTATACACTTTAGGAGTCTTTAGGAACTACTATAACCAATATTTAACATCAACAATAACATACACATGAACATACAAAAGTGTACTGATATTAAACTACAGTAAACAGTAACTGTACGATCTATACAAAACAATCACTCCAAACTTGTACAATGCATGCACACTGATGTAAGCAATAAGGCCCATGAGATGTGCTTGACTGACCTCTTCAGTAGACTGCTCGTATGCGTCGTCCACCTCCTGCTGCCGTTCCTGCTCAAGGGTCTCGCTGATCAGCCGCGCCACCTCACTCTGAGTGCCTGGCTTCTCTCGGCCAATCAGAAACCTGCACGGGGTGAGTGAAACAAGGATGATTAGGTGTGTAACGTATTCTGATCTGCTGATCAGGTAGAGAGGAAACAACAGAGCTTTTGTGAGTGTGCATATTGTTTATTTGCATGTGGTGAACTCATACCCTTCAGAGTCTACAGAGAAATATGAAGAGCATTAATGTGTTTCTTTTTAGGCAATTGCTAGGGAATAAATAGAGCACAGCTGTAAAGTCATTCTTGGTGTGAACAGGCCTTTACATTTAGGAAATTAACAACAACTCTGGTTCTTTAACGTTCTTCCGTGGCCGGATTCACAAAACATTCAGAAGAATAAAATTCTTCTTAACTGTTTATTTTCCTCTTGGGTTTTTAATCGATGCAGATAAAGGATCTGTTGTGGATCGCTGATTTCTTTTAATGTTACAGTGACTAGAGAATTTGTGAGTACAGGTATTTTTCCTGCTGACTCACAGATGGATGTGTCGGAGGAGACTGCAGGTAAAAACTCTGCTTCAGGCTTTCCACTACACTGAATCTCATCTTGATCTAATGATGGAGATTAAGTGATTTAGCTGGAAGCTGAAGCTTTGCACAGGAAGCCTGTTCCACTGCCAAGCTCCAGAGCTCCCTCTTCACCTGTGTTTGGTAATGCGCAGTCGCAATCTAGCACTGTTAACTTTGAACTTTGTAGTGGCGAATTGTGACCCACCGAATTATGTGAACCTAGTAGGCGCTGTAGTGACGGTAGGGTTAGGATTGGGATTAGGAGTAGGTCAGATTAGATCAATACAAAGCCTATTATGGTCACATAATTCTGTACAACACTGGTAAACAGGGCTTGACATCAACTGTTTTGCTCAGCAGCCGCTGTGGCTAGTGGTTTTCCCAAGTTACTATCCACTCAGCATTTTGACTGGCCACAATTTTGACATCGAGGCCATGGGGAAAAAACTGCAATATAGATATTTTTTTAATTATCTCATAATTTGGCAGCAGGAATATCAGGCTGCTGTCACTTTAAGACCTGACGCACGGATACATTATACTGTTACACATGCGTTTTCTTTCTCACCGGTTTACGTTCGCTTAAAACAATGCGTTTATGTGAATACTCACAAAGACCGCCATTTTGACATTATTTTGTGCGCAATAAGCAGTGAAAAATAATTTAATCTAGTTCTGAGAGGTGGCTTTATGTGTGCGCACTTTGGGTGTGAGCACAAAATCTGTGGGAATGAGTAAAATTGTGCGCAATACGCAGTGGCTGAACTAGACATTTTCATACATGGGGTGGCCAAGGCTACTTTAGGGGGTCCATACAAGTCCGTGAAAGAATATCATGTGTAATACATAGACTGTAAAAAATATGGACGTAGTGTCCGTGACGTCACCCATAGGATTCTGAAGAGCAGTTTTTAAGTGTCAGGGCTCCAGACTAACTTTTTTCACTAGGAGCACAGTGGCCCCCAACTGAAAATTTTAGGGGCACAACCAGAAAATTTTGTGGCGCACACCGTAAATCAACATGCTAACCAAATCTACTAATTTCCACTGTATTACTAATAGTAGGCTTGCTACGATAGTCGGTGTTGCCGGTGTTACCGGTGTCCAGACTCCACACCGATTACATCACTTGCCCACCGTGGCACCGCCCACCGTCTTTTTGATTTTTTTTTTTAGTAATAAAATAATTTAGTTCAGTTAGAGAACAGACAATACAAATAAAAACTGAACGTATCTGCTTAATAAAGCAGGATCCGACCGTGAGTCTCGGCAGGAGTCATTCATCCGATTTAAGAGTGAGGAGCTGACGGAGATGATCGCGGAAGATGTTTCAAAGCGAAACGTAAAAGCACCTATTTTGTCATTTGTTTTGTTGTTGTGTTTTTCATTAAAAATAATAGGCTAATGAACCCACAATTCAAGCAACCCGCCACCGAATTGGCGCTAATTCAAAACCGAAAGTAAAATGTGCACGGCCGCACAGAGCGCGCATTGTTTACTTTCGCCTGGCTCCGCAGTGCGAGCCTCTGCGCTACGCTGACTGCGCTCATTTATTTTTGCCGCGCGCACCGAGTATAAACAAGGCTTTACGGATGAACTGTTATTCATTCATGGCGTGCATCTCAATCATAGACTGATCAATGCTTGATCAGTGCCCTGACTACTGAACTAGGGAACTGATTGAGGCGCACCCATGGCCTCACAGAGCGCGCATTTACAGACGAGCTGTCATTCACGGTGTGTGCGCACTGGTGCGTTTTCAGTTCAGAGCGGTCGTGTGCATGTTACTTTCGGTTAGATAGAATTAGTGATTTAAAAGCCTTCGGTAATACCGGTGTTGTCACACATCAAGTAACCGGTGGGGAAATTTCCTCACCGTCACATCCCTAACTAATAGGGATGGGTATCGTTAAGGTTTTAACGGTATTACTACTCTTACCGATACTGCTTATCGATTCAGTACTTTAAGGGTATTTGTATCGGTTCTTTTTATTATACTGTTTGTTTGTTTTTTATTTAAAAAAAAAAACATAATTAAGAACATAATTAACATGGCTTTATAATCTGAAAAGTAAAATATCTATAGCAAAAGAAACCGCAATGTTTGAACAAAAATATAAAACATCTATTTGTAAATGGACCAGTGTGCAGGCATTCGGAATGTCTGCTAACATTAATATTAAAGTAAAGAACAAACCTACAAAGAAATCTAATAAAGTAATGAAATGTAAAATAACACTGCATATTTTTCACTGTATAAATTGATAGATTAATGCTTATAAAAGCCAAAGTTATTAATTCAAGAGATGTGAATATTTTCTATTTGCCTTTTGTTCGATTCGAATTAATGGCTCAATCGTCTGCCGGTTTATTAGACGCTGCCCCTTTAAGACCGATCGAATGTAGAACTAATAATATCATATTCTCCTATTTCTCCAAACTATTTACGCACATTTAAGATATAAACTGTTTAAGTAACTACTCTCCAATCCGGTCATTTTGACACCGCCTATTTGTTGTTTATTTGATGGTTTAGACGCGCACACGAAGCCTAAAATATAAAGTGCAAGTCGGTCCATTTCGCAGCACACACACATAAGCCGCCTTGAAGTTGAAAACAGCGTCTCTTGCGCGGATTATTGTGCATTTAATAGCTCTTTATTATCAAACACATCCCGCAGTTTAGCAACAGTATAGACTGCAGTTTACAACAATCACTGAATCTAACGTTAAGTTTAGGTTTAGGGAGAAATGACAGCAGCTGCGAAGGGAAGGATGTCGCGCTCGACTGAACTCGGCTATAGGAATAGTTTTACCTCATATCATCTTTTTATAATTCTTGGAAGCCGAAATCGAAAATAAAATTAGATTAATATCACAGTACATCCCTAAAGTTTAAGCAAACTAAACTTTTGTGTAGTTCTCTTGGCCATCGTCACTCATTAAGCTGACTGTGGTGTTGTGTTCGCTGTAGCTCGCTCGCTTTCTCTCTCTTCTGGATTGCGAATAGCAAAAATGCATCACGGACAAATGGTTTTAGATTATCTCATATAGAAACGGCTGGCAAAGATAGAATTTGCCAGATATAACGTCTATCAATTATAAATAGTAAGTGTATTTTCTTAATTTCTCCAGTTTTTCAATTTACCGACAGCAGGAAAATTTACTGGTCACACATGTGCGACTGGATGTAAAAAAAAATTTTTGTCGCAAAATGCGACCATTTGGTCGCAGTCTGGAGCCCTGAGTGTAGAGTCGAGCTGGCCGTTGCCATTTTGGCAGTGCATCACTCCCGGATAACAGAAAATGGGCAAAGAGGCGGGACGTGGGCGGAGCTGACGCTATGACTAACAGACAGCAGATAAATGGCTATCCACCTGTCACTCAAAGTGGCCACGCCCTTAATTATGCAGAACTTTAAGGCTTTATATAATGTAAACGAATGAGTTGTAAAAAAATTCACCCCCCTCACAGTTGTCATGAAGGGCAAAATAAGCCATATAGACCAAAACCACAATTTGCTGTACTGCAACGGAGTACTGAAGGAAAATGAAAATTGAGCAGTTTTTGTTTTATGTTTTCTTTTTCTGCGGATCTCCCGTGCAGTACCTGCACACCACACACTTTGAGAACCACTGAAGTAACGGACAGACAGAGCAGGACTGACCTGACAGAGCCCTTCGTGTTCTTGAGGACGGTCGCAGCAAAGTGTTGCGTCACACCAACCAGACTGATGCCATCCACCTCCACAATCTGATCATTCACCTGAATCCTGGAACAGAACATCATGAAGTTTAATGAATTACAATGACAAAAGTAATATTGATTTCCTACGTCTCTTAAGCGACTATTAATATATACATAGTTACAAACCAAACAGCAAACTGTATTAGCGACAAACACCTCAAACCAGTGTAGTCAAATGTTACTTTTAAAGTTACACATTCCTGCATTGATATATGCAGATATTCATCATTATTTATTCCTAATAACAAGCAGCTTAAACGTCACAAACAAGTATTTTAGATATCTGTGCTTAAAGTGTGAACAGACCTTTTCTTTAGAGCTGTACCTGCACTCCAAAATACATTGCAATTGCGTTTTTGTTTATTACTGTAGCACTATCCTTCAGAAATCATTATAATAGGATGATTTGCTGCTCAGATATGATACATTTTTTGCTTAATTATTAATAATGGTTTTGATTATCAATGTTGATTTTTCAGGGGAAAATGTTCTTTGAAAAGTTCAATAGAAATAGAAATCCTTCATACCATTATGAATGTATGTTTTACTGTCACTCTTGATTAATTGAGCGCATTCTTGCTAATGTAATTTTTTTTATTTCTTACCACAAACTTTTAAATAGTAGTGGATCATAGTTTAAACAACATTGATAAGAATAATAAAATATTTCTTGAGCATTAAATCATATCAGAATGATTACTGAAGGATCATGTGACACTGAAGACTGGAGTAATGATGCTGAAAATACAGCTTTGATCACAGGAATAAATTACACTTTAAAATATATTCACATAGAAAACTGGTATTTTAAATTGTAATAATATTTGCACAATATTGTTAGTGTATTTTTGATCAAATAAATGCAGCCTCACTGAGCAGAATAAATTCTTTCAAAAACATTTTTTTTATATCTGGTAGTGGTAATTCAGGATAAATTGAGAATCACAGTTTTTTTCTTTTAAACAGAGATCACGATTCTCCCACAATTCTGAACAGACAAAATAAAAAAAATAACATGTAAATTACTAGAGGTTCTGAAAAAATGTTAATTGCTGCAATCATAATTTAAACATTAAAAAATATATATTTTTTAAAGGTAACTCAACCCCAGGTCTGAGCTTAACTCCACCCACTTGCAATATTTGAAAAATACTGCGGAGACAGAGGGGATGAACCGAGGGCGGGGCTGAGCGGGGGGCGTGAACCTGAGACCCGCAGTGACGGATTGATTGACAGCTGTCTGACTCGCAAAGATGGAGGATGACTGGAGTGACGCCAGTAGCTTTGCAACAGAGCGGTCTTTTGAAGAAGAGGACTTTTCTCCCCCTTCACCTGAAGTGGAGGAGGGTGAATTGTCTGTAGGCACAGGGCCAGAGCTTTATCAATCGAGCCGCTGGCTCAAACTGTGTTAGCTCACGATGCGGACGATGCTAGCAAAGCAGCAGCGCAAGAGAGAATGGACCACTGAACTAATCTATGAACAGTCAAATCCTTATACTGAACGACACTAAAAATAGATCAGATTCATGCAATGTATTTTCATTCAAATTAGCAATCAATAAGGAGGGCAGGACCAATAAGTTCAAACCTAATAGCTTATTATAAACAGATTTCCTCAAATAAAAGTTAGACTATACGGCTGCATGTCGGGGTTTGAAAGCGCTACAGTGGTTTTGACGGAACAAGCTGTTTTTTACCAGGGGCTGAGCCTATGCTAAGGGCGTGGTGAGCTTGTGCTTGGGTAGTGAGCCGTTGGAAGAGCCAATATACGTCACGATGACCTACAATGTCCAATAGGAAAATTCAACTGCAGTAGCCACTGTTCAACCTTAAGAGGGCAGCACTCAGACGTTTTTACACCATATAGATTGTAGAATTAAAACACTTGATACCCAAAAGTCAAAACATTTACTCGAATCAATGAACAGCACCAATAAAGCCCCAGTCTTACAGATCATTAACTAAAAAAAGTTGTTTTAGGGTTTAGTTACCTTCTAAAAATCAGTGATTCAGTGACTCGCTCATAAAATACTTCCCTTGTTTAATTACTGGATGAATCAGCATTTAACTAATCTTTTGAATGAATGATTCAATGACAAATACAATTATATCGCCACCTACTGGTGTAACGATATAATTGATAACCTTTTATACAGCATCGTTACATTCAAAAGGTGATTTGATCTATTTTGATTGCTACCATAGACATCAGTGTTTATATCCGAATTATAAACTTTTATCGCAGTTCTTCTGTGATCATTTGATTTATTGTAAAATAAAATAATGATACTGTGTGGTTGAAAAGACAACTGCTCTCTCTGGCTCAGCGGCAGCACAAACACACTGAATGTTTCTGGCGTGATTTTGTCAAATGTAGTGTATAGACACAGGTATGGGAGTTGAAATTAATTGTTGCATCAATGCTTTGCGATGCGGATGAGGGCGATTCTGCATGGATGCAGTAATACACCATAGACCAGGGGTCTCAAACTTGCGGCCCGCGGGCCACTTTTTTGAGACCCCTGGTTTTAATGATTTTAATGAAGAAAAACTCTATGAGGGCGGATTAGAACCCAAAACCTTTGACACAGTTGACAAAAATTTGAATATCGAGACTAATAATATATCTGACACAAATTAATGCAAATATTATTTACAAATAGTCCCAAAAAGATTATTTCCCAACTAGAATTAGCTCACTGTTCTGTTTGACCTGGTTACGGCCTTGCTGTGAATTAGTCTATTATTTAAAATAAAATTAAAATCATTCATTATTTCATATTACATGATTTAATTTCTATAGGCTATATTTAGTTCAAATTCAGAGGAACAGTTCATGTTCAGAAGAAACATTCATGTTGAAGAACTGTTAATAATAAAGATTGAGAAGATTGGACCAGTTGTGCTACTTTTTTTTGGAATACTTGAAACACTTTTTTTTGGAATACTTGATGCGGCCCAGCCTGACCCAGAGTCCACCTCCAGCGGCCCCCAGGTTAAATGAGTTTGAGACCCCTGCCATAGACGATTATAGCTTACTGACGTTTCTCTGACGTCATTCGTCGCATATGCACTTCTCACGCTAACGTAAAATGGCGGAGGGACACGAAACACAAAAGTGAGTGTTAAAAAAAATGCACCCACTATTTTAACTTTTACAGCGTGCGAGTGTGCGTGCAAGTGTGTCTGTGTGTTTGCGAGTGAGTGTGAGAGTATGTGTGTGTGTGAGTAAAAAAATTAAAAGGAGTTCAGTGCTGGCTTAAGTGTTTAAGTACAATCAACTGGGCTGTATAATTAATTAATTTCAACTTAAGTTGTATTAAACTGAATTTATATTAGGGGTGGGAATCTTTTACCATCTCACGATTCAATTCGATTCCGATTCTTGAGGCCACGATTCGATTCATAATCGATTTTCGATTCAAAAAGATTTTCGATTCAAAACGATTCGATTTTATCCATAATGATTTCTCTGATCATGATCTACTCTCATCTGCTTTGCTATACAGAATGACAAACGAAGACATTAAAGTGTCTTTTTCACATTTATTAAGTTCAATTCTCAGGAAAGTGCCTTTTATCAAAAACTTTGTCTGGTTCTCAATTGCTACTCATTAGTAGTAATGATTAGTATTATTAGTAATTAAATATAGATGAATCATCATTAAAGCTACAATTTTCTCTGTTCCCGTTGTTCTTTGATGAACATTAACGACAGGCATCATCAGTGCTCCTGTCACTTTAAGAACAGCCGCGGATCTCACGCACTGTCCCGCGCATCTCATTTCCTCACAACTCTAAGTTCATTTAAGACGTTATTTAACTAATTTAAGACCCTAATATGAGAATACTCAAAATCCTCTGTGTTATTGTTTGTTCAAGAGCAAAAGAGAACTCGATGTGAGCAAGAAACTGACGCGAGTCTGTCTGTGCGTGGAGTGTGTGTGTGTGTGTGTCCCTTGATTAGCTGACATAAGACGCACACACACACACACACACACACACAGGACATTGGCATACAGCGCGTTCTCTTGTTGCGCTTGGAAGCATTTACATGAATAAGAGCGTGATGATCATGTAACGCTAAGCAAAAATGGATATAAAAACGGACGCCGCGTTATTTGCGTTAAATACTTTTAATGCGTTAAGCTGCAAAAATTAATCGCCTGCGTTAACGCGTTAATTTGCCCAGCCCTAATTAATTTATTAAATCGATTCTTGGACATTTCAGATCGATTCTGAATCGTTGCAAATGAGAATCTAGATTCTTCTGTGAATCGATTTTTTGGCACACCCCTAATTTATATATATCTTTTATTACATTTTATAAAACTTATAAAAAAAAGTTGAAATTGCTTAACTTGTTTTTATGAGCTAAAGTCATGTAAAAACAGGTTGCCATGACTTATTGATCATATCATTTTTACAGGCCTTTTTGGCGGGCGTACTTGATGCATTTGTCAGTAAATGCATGAAATAAAATTAAATGTAACTCAAAAAGTAACATTTCACTTTAATATCTGATTACAAAAACGCACAGCGCCCTCAACAAAGCTTCAAACCACACTCTAAAAGTTGACACCCGGACGTTAATCATGTTAAACATCTGGATCTTTTCATTCCATGTACTTCACACTGTTGTAAATGTGCTGCTAAATGCTGCACTGTGACATGTGAAATACATGCTAAGCACAAGTTCATGACACCACGAATGAGTAATCACAGCTCTCTGAACTGCTAACACTTCTCACACCTAATCTGCACTCTAACTATACATCATAACATGTTTACGACTGACACCTCTGAGGCCCGATCCCCAGCTGGGTTGCTTTTTCCAAACAGCATTGAGTATTTCAAACAGTCTGCTTTAAAAAGCCTTTCAGCAGTTGGCAGTGAGTGCTGAGATTCACAGGGAAGAGGAAGAGTGTGTTTTCCGTGCAGTGACAGAGACATAAATGCAGTGTGTTTGGACAGAGCATGTTCAACAGCCCATCAGAGAGATCAAACGTGTGTGTCCGGCTTCAGCCGCCCTCAGGAAGACATGCCCACCACTCCTGCAGCTGCAACATGACCCGGGACTGGGTTAAACAGCATGCATGCCATTTAATGTTAATGTTGTGATGTTTTTGAAGGAAGTCTCTTATGCTTACCAAGGCTGCATTTATTTGATACATTTTTTTTTAAAGCTACACTACGTATTTTTTTTGCCGCTAGAGGTTGCTAACCTCTTTAAAACAATAACAAAAGGTCTGTTCACACCGGGAAGATTTTCATCGTTTAACGCCTCGTGACTAAACAAAGGGAGCCGATGTGAGTGCACAAAACGCAATGCTGTTTCACTTGGTCTATCTAAACTGTATTTGAGTGTGTTGAAAGTTATAATGTTATTTTCTGTGTGTTGTTGGCTGTATGTGACTAGCAGTAGCTCCATCCACATTAGAACCTCAAACTGATGATCACTGTTGGGGGTAACGCATTACAAGTAACTTGAGTTACGTAATCAGATTACTTTTTTCAAGTAACACATTACTTCTACATTTACAACAAAATATCGGAGTTACTTTTTCAAATAAGTAGCGCAAGTTACTTTGTTTTCCCATTCTTGTCCCCATGTGGAGAAAAGTCGGGAGTAAGTGTGAACATTGTGTGTGAACATGATGGTTATTGTAGTTATAGACTAAATGTGACCATACATTTTCTCATCTCACAAAAAAAAAAGATTCAGAATTCCTCAAAATGAATAAAATCAGTGAAATGCAAAATCAGAATACTACGCAAACCTGCAATAATTAAATATGTTAAATAAAACTAATATTTGATGCATTTAATGTCACTTTATTGACCAATATCTTGCTACTGAATTATTAAATTAAACCATAAGCAAAAATGACTTTAGATTTTTTGTTTTTATTGGTGCGTCTACCGCGTCTAGTTTGACGCTTGAACATTTTGAATCCATTCGCACGCGCCACAGTGAATTGGACGCGCGTATAAAATCGAGCGTTTGAAGCGAAATAGACGTGCGTTCAAGGCGCTCCAGGAGAAATATGTCATAAAATACCACTCTGCCTCTTTTCATTTTCATTAAAATATATATATTAAACATTAATAGCCACACAAATGTGGTCCAGGCAACTCCTACATTATCTTCACTGCATGTATATCTAAATATCCTTAAAAAATAAAGTTATGAAACTTCTCTTTGCCCTCAGTCAAAACGATTTGGCAGACAACAAATTATAGATTCATGACACCAAAGATCGGCCGTTAGATCCACACAAGACGCACCACTACAGGACATCAGAGCCAGCAGCAAACGTCAGAAGGACTGGCTGAGGAAAGGCTGCTCTCACCGGGGTTAATGAGCGCTGAGCGCCCGCTGATCGCCTGGAGCTCACAACTCCAAAAACACAAGATCGGTTTTTTTTTTTTAAATAGGCGCTCTCTTTATAAATAAACCACAGATTTGAGCTTTAAACAACTACATTCTCAGCTGAAAAAGTCTTAAAACCTCATTTTGAGACACAATAGTAGTATTTTTAAATTATGCAGGGTTTCTCATCACGTCACTTTGCCACATGACAGCAGCAAGCAGGCTCCTGATTGGTTAACGCGGCGCGAATTGACGGAAAAGTAAAAAAAAAATTCAACTCTGGCGTCAGACGCGAATTCGCTTCAAACGCGTGAATGCACAAAAAGCACCACTCGTGCGTATCGCGCAAGATGCTCAACTCGCGTCAAATTCGCGAATGAGGCGGAATCGCGTCCATTGCGCCACGCGAAACGTGCATCACACCGCAGGACCTCCAGACGCGCGTCAACATGCCTTTCCATTGACTTAATATTGAAATCACTCGCTCCTGACGCTCTATTCGCGTTTGGTGTAAACGCAGCATTAAACTTTCTACTCCTGCGTCCCATTCTAGGTTTGTTTGAGCTGCACCCTCTACTGTACACACATGAATTTGCATCTCCTTCAGCCTTATTAGTTCAATTTTGATGTGAAATGGTCTTTACATTTGCCCAAAAATAAAACTATTATTATAAAAAAACAAGCCCAGCCCAGGTGAGAAAACGTAACGCAAAAGTAACACAATGCATTACTTTCCTTAAAAAGTAACTAAGAAGCGCAATTTGTTACTTTTTAAGTGAGTAACGCAATACTGTAATGCATTACTTTTCAAAGTAACTTTCCCCAACACTGCTGATGATTTTCTAATATTTCATCGTGTTGAGCTACATAACGTGTACATTTGCTCACCTGTCTAATAAAGCACATGCAAGAACGGCATCTCTGTCAAGTCGAAGTTTGTTGCAAAGCTCTCGACATCTCAAAAAAACGGCACGCCGAGACTGGTCCTCTTATGATTTCTCATTTTGTTCCAAAGTCTGCTTGACATGGCAGTTTCAATGGCAGTAAAAGCGGAAACCGAGGAACAGGCGACTCTTAAAAATGTACAAATAGTTGAAAACATTTGGGATATTGTAAGTACTCAACTGAACAAAATCTATAACACTGGCCTGGTGGTTTTTGGATATTTTACTGCAAAAATCCTACATACTGCACTTTTAAAATAACGTTATGTTTGGTATTTGAATACATTTTAAACTGTCTTTTGGATGGTTGTGTGTATATATAGTCTGATTACGATAATATAATATATACAGTAATAGAGCTACACGATTCTGGATAAATTGAGACTTTTTTGTAACAAACAGAGATCACTGTTCTCCCACAATTCTGAACAGACAACTAAACAAAATAACATGTAATTTACTAGACGTTCTGATTAAATGTTCATTGCTGCAGTCATAATTTAAACTCCCAGAAAAAAAAATCCCAGTATTTTTGTGATTATAAGACAGAAATAATGATACCGTGTCGTTGAAAAGACTGTTTGTGAAGTGGTTTCATATCTACACATGACAACAGCTCTCTCTGGATCAGCGGCAAGTTTGAATCGAGATTCCAAATGATTTATCTTGCAGCTCTAATATATATAATAGAGGTGTGCGCCCCTCTAAGCAATCAGACCTGTGTTTTTTCGTGTGATGGATAACAGGTGTAAAATCCCACAGTAAACTCCATGTAAAGGAGGCTACATGTGAGGTTCCAGATGTGTCACAGCTGGTAACTAATAATTACTGCCCTGATGAGTAAATCACTGCTTGTTGTGAGAAATTCTACTGTCCCGGTCTAAACCTTTAATCTTTTGATTACTTTAAAGATCTCACCTCCCATCTCTCTCTGCGGCTCCATCCTGCGTGATGGTCTTGACGAAGATGCCCAGTTTCTCCAGACCCTGGTCTGCCCCAACACCCATCCCGATAATACTGATCCCCAGCCCTTTATCACCTACACACAGAGAAGAGAGAGAGACGAAAAGGCCATATTACACTTTTATTGAATTAGGAACATCAGTTTTGCAACAATTGATCCAGACATATAGCCTGACAAGCCAGAGCCACATCAAGATGTTGGGTCTGGGAACACACCATTGGCAGGGCTCAATCTGAGGGGCGGGATAAACGCTTGTCTTTCAAAGTCCCTCTGCACGCAATTGGATAGCGCTACAACCAACCAGAGCAATGAGGAAGATGAAGCAGAGCTAGTTGATAGATTAAACTTTCACCGTATCCGGTCGGCAAAACTCTGAACACATCTTCCTTTCTTAAGAATGACTTCAGTGCCGTTCTCTGTTCTTTGCTCTTTTCGATTTGATTTTGATTCGATTCAATATCGATTATTATGGATATATATCAGGTAAAAATACATGGCAAATTTTCAAGGAAAACAAATCTCTGAACTAATGCTGTAAACTATGGGAGTCAGTTGTAGCCTACTATAATATTGAAGGTAAAAATGAACTACAATACATACAAACACTTAAATTACACTCAATAATGTTTTTTTATAATAATAATAATAATAATAATAAAAGTTATAATATTAACTTTACAATTACATAATCATATTTCTACTCCAAATATTTTTTTTTTTATATATAAACATTTAAATGGCTGTCATAAAAACTTGCCAGATTTATTCATATATGCAATAAATATTGAAGAACACAAAAAAATATAATGAAAATATGGTGCATATATTTATCAAAATGCTCCTCTCTAGAGTTAATGTTTCTAGCTGACTAACGAGTTTATGGACACTGGATATGGTTTTTCTGAGGTAAATGTGGCGTTACATTGACGTTCACAAGCTGTTTTACTGGTTGAAACACTGATTGAGCGATTCCATGTGACATATGGATTTCGGTAAGATGTACTCTATCTTTTAACACACTTTCAGAAGCTCATTCATGTTTATTTCGCGCTGTAACTGGTATTAAGGCGGAAGAGAAGATCAGTTCATGCGCTGCCGGTTCTCGAGCTAAGCCGCAGCAGAGCGATCTCACGACGCCACAGCGCCAAAATGGTATTTATGTTTTTGAATTTCGTCTTAAAATGGACGTAATTTTAAATGTTTCATATCAACAGTAACAAAGCACAAAGATGATTGTGATTTATTGGATTGGAGGCGCGCTACAATGTTCCTTTCATTCATCTGAAAACAGGATGACTAATGGATTCTTGGGATTTAAGAAGCGATATCGGTTCCTCTATATTTTTTACCTAGCCCTAATTGGAACTAAATTAAAATAGTGTTTTGTTCAGAAATTGTTACACCAACAAGTTAAAAAATTTTTAAACATTGACATATGCTCAAAATGTGGCCTTCGTTAGGGCAGTGGGTCTTATTTCAAGGCCTTATATCCACTTTAAAGAATTTAAACAAAGAAAATAATTACAAGCAATAAGACAAAAAAACTACAATAAAACAATGCAGGTTTATTTGGCTGCTGTCACTTTAATAGCAAATGCACAGATCTAATATAAAGATACACATTCGTTTTCTTTCTCAACCATTTACGTTCACTTAAGATGAGGATTTATGAGGATATTCGCAAAGACAGGCATTTTGACATACAAACTTGTGTATTTGACTGTTCAAAAATGCCTCCTCTTTTGCTGCTTATTGTGCTTGAACGGTAGCCTGGATGCCAGCCGAACTTAGCCCCGCCCACAACATTTGAGGTCGGGAAGTTCGGTCTGGACTTGATCCGTTGTGGAGCAACTATGCTGGAACCAGAGCTGTTCGGACCAATCAAATTGTCAGGGCGGGCTTTATACGATGATGGACAGACGATCAACAGTAACGTAATCATCACGTCACCAAAGAGCGATTGGGTTGAATTCAGTCACTAAACAGAGAACTTGTTGGTATTCACCTTTCACCATTCACCTTTACTATTTCTCTCAAAAATGATGATGGTGTTGGTAAGCACTCAGTGTATCCTTAAAGGGGCTATATGCAACTTTTTCCCCAAAATAAACGTAACAATAGCCTTTTTATTTTACCATTTATTACTCAAACATCTCCTGATGAGCATACTGACACCTTGTCCGCTCACAGTGGGTGCACCTATAAGCCTGTATCCTATTTTTCCTATTTTCTGGCGGGTCGTCTTTTCCCACGCTGTCTGCGGATGTGACGTCACCACCGCTGCGAGAGCAAGCAGAAAATAAGAGCAGTTCTGTTTTTTGGCCACAGGTGTCAGAGTTTAAATTTCAGAAAAACGCATATAGCCCCTTTAAATTCTTTTTACAACACCGGAAAAGATCGTTTTCACTCATCTTCATCTTCTACTTCTTCCAGCGTGCGTGCAGTTAAGTTCTGTTGACAACTATGTGTCGCTCCGTTGCTCTGATTGGTTGTAGGTCTATCCAATTGAGCGCAGAGGCATTTTCTTTCCTGGTTCGTTTGAAACACGTCCCATAATCACAGCCCAATGGAGCATCAGACTCATATTCTGACTAGAATCTGAGTATGACGACGTCAGGCTAGTTGAACATTTTAAAATCACTTGTTTTTAAACTGCAATACTTAAAACGTATTCAAATGATACGCTTTCGAGACACGTGAGTGTAATCGCGATAGAGACGATGGTCCAAAATCTGGTGCAGAAAAATCTTGTATGACATTATAACATTTATAACAACAACAACAACAAAAAATTCAACAGAAGTGCAGAATATGACCTTTAAAGGTTAATCTCAAATTTAAACTGTTTTGACTGTTTTTTTTACCAATAAATCAAGTCAAAGTATTTTGTGAAAGACATCCTCACCTTTCTCTATCTCCACAGGAAACACGTCCATCTTCTCCACCCGTTTCTCCAGCTCGTACTCCGCAGACGCCGCCACAGGATCCACATCATCATTCCTCCGGTCGTAGTCTTCATTAGAGAACGTGCTGTACACCTGAGACACCATACACACAACATCAATTACAGCTAATAACACACAATAACTGCTCGTTTACATTCATAACCTTTAAGGCTGCTTATTATGTGCCTTATTAAGATGAGACCCCTTCCTAGAACACAGGTCAGTATTTCAGTTATTGCAAAAACAGTGGACATATCACAGAAACCAAAACACCCAAGCTGTAATCAGTTTCTCTACAGTCTTGCCAAAGAAGAGCTTCCTCTCTGCTAGAATATCAGCCCGGTGAAGGCAGCCCTTGTCTGCTAAAAAGAAAATCACTTCAGAACAATTACTGCGCACACACAAAATCATTTATTGCAGATTTACTCATTCTTTATAGTCCATTTTAGTCAGAAGGTTAAAAAAAATTGGCATCCGATTAATCTTTTCAGTGGTTTTACAAAATGTGGGGGTTGCAGTCCAGCAGTGTGGCTGCTCTTACAACAACCGTCTAATAAACAAGCTACAATCATAAAGGAGACTTTATTATGTTATTATACTTTTTATTATTTTTTTTCCAGATTTTAGTTTTTTTCTTGCTTGTTGCAGGTCATGGTCAACTAACCATGTTATAAGAAAGTTGAACTCAGTATGTGATTGTATACAGTATCAACTAGATAAAGTTGAGAACTTGAGACAAAGTAATTTGAAGTTTAAAGTTTAAATCATGTTCGTGATGATTTAGCACATTGCTAGCATGATTTAGCACCTTGCTAACACATTGCTAGCATGATTTAACACATTGATAGCATGATTTAGCACATTGATAGCATGATTTAGCACACTGCTAGTGCGGTTAACCACATTGCTAGCACGATTTAACACATTGCTAGCATGATTTAACACATTGATAGCATGATTTAGCACATTGATAGCATGATTTAGCACATTGATAGCATGATTTAGCACACTGCTAGTGCGGTTAACCGCATTGCTAGCACGATTTAACACATTGCTAGCATGATTTAGCACATTGATAGCATGATTTAGCACATTGATAGCATGATTTAGCACACTGCTAGTGCGGTTAACCACATTGCTAGCACGATTTAACACATTGATAGCATGATTTAGCACACTGCTAGTGCGGTTAACCACATTGCTAGCACGATTTAACACATTGCTAGCATGATTTAACACATTGCTAGCATGATTTAACATTGCTAGCACGATTTAACACATTGCTAACACGTTGCTAATATGATTTAGCACACCGCTAGCATGATTTAACATGTGCTAACAAGATTAAACACATTGCTGTCATATTTTAGCATGATTACATTAGCTAGAGACAGCCAGAGATAGACAGAGAGACAGATAGATAGATAGATTTACTAAAACGTCTTCATTTGTGTTTGGAAGATGAACTAAACGACACGAGGGTGAGCAATTGATGAAGATTTCATTACATTTGAATTGTGTAGAATTGATTAGATTTTATCCATAATTTAGTTAAGTTAACTTCACCCCAAAAATGCAATTATGTATTCATCCCACATTTCATTCCAAAAAAAGGGTTTGGGTTATTGTTATGAGATTATTATGACATTTTCTTTCATTAAGCATGTCATAATGTGAAATATCTAAGCATGAGGTCAAATGAGATTTGAGAACTATGACGGTGGTAGACATTATCAATAAATATCGACTTTGGTCTTCCCTCATATAAAGGACTAATGTTTTGCTCATTTACTTTGGAGCTTAAAGTCCAACCGCCCCCTTTTATTTTTGTTTGACAAGCAATCCTCTTGACATTTTGAAATTATTAATTAATAATTTGTGTTCCACAGAAGAAAGTCACTCACACGGATTTGGAACGACAAAAGAGAAAAAAATATGCCTTTAAATAGTGTATGATCTTTTTTGGATTAATGGAGTTAAATGTGTGTGTGAGAAATAGGATAGAGTGAAAGCGGATTAAGCCGGATCACTGTGAGAGAGGAACAATAAAACTTTGGGTTTGAGTAAAATGATCTTACTGGCTTCCGCTAATTATATTTTATCAGTCTGAGAGCAGAAATTTGAGGGGAAACTCAATATAAAATGAATCCAACTGTAGACAGAGTTAAATTAGACTAAATTAAGTATTATTTTGTTGAGAGAGACTCAGAACGGGCTCCAAACTTTGAATGAACAAATCCATGCCAGCTCTCTCTCTCGCTCACACACACTTTTTCCACCAAGGCTCTGTAGATCTGAAGAGAAACTGGTACGTCTCTCTTTACATTCAACTCATTGAGTGTAGAAGCGGGAATGAGATGATTCCTCTGATCTGGACTCTCTGTGAGGTGTGATTTAACCTGCTAAACATTTCCTGTGTGTGGAATACCTGGAACGTGTCGGAGCTTGAGCGCCTACACAGGAACACAAACAAAGCAGGCCAACAGCAGTCAGTCTGCTCATCTGAGAAGTGTCATACTTTGATCACACAGGAAATTTATGTTTTTATCATATAATCTGTCTGAGAACTACAGACTTTTCCTAAGAAGGAAAGACATAGAGGGATACCACCATTTTTAGGGGGACTTCAGCCCAGCCCCCCTAAACAATATGAGATTAACCTTTAAAACATATGAAACTGGCTTCGGTTTTGTCCCGTCTTTTAGTCTGCATTAATCAGCGTGTTCTTCAATCTGTAGCGGCGCATGTCAGAAGCAGAGGTGTGTGCGCTCATCTAAACCTCATTGGTGTGTCACCACTCGTCAATGTCAAAATATTTGAGAAAACCAATCAAATCAGAGTAGGAGGGCTTTATGTTCACACAGACGCTGCTGAGGCTGAGCGCGGATTTTAGCAGAGCTTACTTATGCAAGTAGCTAAACCATAGACTGTAAGAAATAGGTCATTTCATATTTGACAGCTGCTTCTTTAAGTCAGAAATGTTAAACAAATGACAAAAATAATCAGGTAAATGAATAAACTTTTGTCTAATTTCTAATTGAAAATAGTCCTATGTAATTATTCATAATGTAGGCTAATTAAACAAGAATATTAACAACACCGTTTTCTCCAGATTAGGCATAAGATACATAATGAATGTGTACATATTGTAAATTAATATAATTACATTTGTAGTAAATTAAAAAACCTCAGCTTTTTTCAAACACAGGGACTTCATTGGGCATAAGATGTGTGCATATTGTGAATTCATTTATTAAACACACGGAGACGCGTTTTGCTGTATATGTAAACATTTTGTATCGTATCAGCATTTCGTCCACACGGATCTGGCATTTTAGGAGCATGATTTTTTGAAACCGGGTCCCAGAGTGGATAAATCTGAAACCAACACCCTTGCGTTTTCGTGTCTACAGCCAATCTGTATATTTTGTGAATCACACCACGTCCCACACGGTAAAGACTAGAAGGGATAAAACTACGGGCACGCGCACATCAATACTGCGTCATTTAATTACTGTATTTGCATTATTATGTAGTAGCAAATTTAATTCATGGTTATTTTATTGTCAGATTTTGCCTCACTTCCGACCGTTGCTGTACCCCTTCTAGCCACAACTCTTCTTCTCTGTTTTTAGTGTATCTCTGTGGCAGAATGACAGCGCCACACACTGGTCTGGCATGTATACTACATCATTTTGAGTCGGTTTCAGTGGTTTCGTGTCTAGGCAGATATTTCTTGAGACGAGGGGAAAAAAAAGATCGGATAGGGAAAGCTCTGGCTTCGTGTGGATGTGGCCTCAGTTACCTAGCTTTCCTGGTAGCCTTCAGTAAATGAACGTGTCTACGAAAATGACTCATAAAACATAAATATCAGTTAACCATATGTATGCTTTCTTCCCTGACATCATATCTGCCCACTAACATGGTTTTCAAGCTATTGTCATCCATTTTTTTGGCCTTCAGAACATCTTAAAATGCACATATGTAGATCATAGAAATCAACATTTTCTCGGGGGAGCAAGCCCCCAAATCCCCCTAACTCCCTCGGATTTAGGATCTCAGTGATTATAAACCTGCCTAATCCTGGGTATGATTAAGGGATATACAATATGGTCATGCAGAATAAGGCATTAATATTTGCTTTATAAGTATGATATAATTAATAATAAACAACCAATATCCTAATATGCATTCTAATAAGCTAGTAGTTAATAGTGACAATTGGACCCTAAACTAAAGTGTTACCATTTTTTTCATACCCTCACTGGGGGCTGATCCCCCCTAAAATGAAAAAATGCTCTCTCTGAGGAGGTTTAGAGGACTTCTCGATCTGATCTGCAGTTTTATGGGAAAAGAACATTTCTGAGGGGTCCAAAGTATTTCACAATTTGGGTTTATATCATTGAGGGTTGTGGTTTGAATTAAGATGCCGATTCGAAATTAGGAGCAGAAAAGGAATAACTTTATTACAGAGAAACAACTACATCGCAGCACAGAAAACCGCACTGCAAACGTGCTGATGTAATACATCAGAATATATGAGGATGATGCCAAATTCACATGCAGGCCAAATGACAGCACAGACTGAGGCAGATTCACTGGTTTCACTCTAGAAAGCTGCATGTGTTCGAACAATGTTATATTTTATCAATACAAAGATTTTATCTTTAAAGATTGATCAAAAAATATGCCACTTTACAGTAGAGTAGTGTTGTCAAATGTACCGACTTTTGACAACACTACAGTACACAGTTTGATTTAATTTGTTTTCCACTTTTAAATAAGTGTGCAGAAAATTGAAGCTAAACTGAAAAGCAGATCATGATTGTGATGTCAAAACCATGCTTCATAACCATATGACCACACACATCTACATATTAATTATGCATCACTTATTCCATTCACTTGGTGAGTCCTGATGAAAGATGAGAACTACAGAGAGCAACGGTGTGCGACGTGCGTCCACTTTTTCAGAGACCGTGGGATTTTTCCCATAGGGATTTAAAAAAAAGTTTTCATAAAAGATTGTATAAGCCGTGAACCAAAACCAACCAGACATGAGGAGAAATCACAACACTTCAAACTTTGATTTGAAGCAAAAACAACTGAAAATCAGACAAAAAGACAAAGTTACTTGGCTTTAATGAGGGAAAGAACTACAATCCCATGAGGCATTGCAAATGACAGATTAAAAATAGGGTTAAATAATGCAGGCTGAACAAAAGCATACACCATCAATTAACAACATCTGAAGCTCACAGTATGTCTGTCTTTAAAGGCTAATAGGTTTGGCTTATAAAACCAATGATGAAAATGAATGTGACTTTTACTCAAGAACTCTATTCTGGTAAAAGAATGCTTAACTAATCCTAGCAGAGGAAATTTACATATAGAAGTCTTAAAGGTACAGTAGAAAAAAAACTGTGTTTAATAAATTACAACTTCTGGTGCATGAAACCTTGAAAAACCTCACTTAGTGGACTTCAAAAAATAAAATTATGCAAAAGTGTAGAATATGACATCTCTAAAAAGTGTGTGTGTGTGTGTGTGTGTGTGTGTGTGTGTGTGTGTGTGTGTGTGTGTGTGTGTGTGTGTGTGTGTGTGTGTGTGTGTGTTCGTTCCTGTTAAACCCTACATTGTGGGGACATTTAGTAATACCAGAAATGTCTGACCTTGAGGGGACATTTTTTGGTCTTCATGATGAAAACGGCTTATAAAAATGTGCCCTTTTTAAAATGTAAAAATAGTTTATGGTTTTCTGTGATGGGTAAGATTAGGGGAAATAGTATACAGTTTGTACAGTATAAAAAAATCATAATATCTATGGAAAGTCCCCATAAAACATGGAAACTGAACAGGGTTGGGTTAGAGATGGTGATATATAAATTGATGTAGTCCAAAAACTGGAAAAAAACTGTTCAGCTTCCTGACCTTGAACATAATCTCCAATCCACACGACTAGACGTCTCTCTGTCTACACACACAGTCTCCTCTCTCAACCACAGGGACTAACTTTCCCAACCAATAATAATTGGTCTTAACTACAAGCTAAACAAAAACATACTGCTTTTGTACAATATTTTTATGTTTGAATGAAACGCAAGACATTAAGACTTGCAAAGACTAATGCGATAAAAAAGAAATAGAAGAATTTAAGGACAATGTGAAATAATACAAATATTATAACCACATTATAGCGATACAAAAAGAAAGTGTTTTCAATGATTCACTGAAATGGACAGTACAAAAGAACCGATTCACTGTGAGTTTAAGCAGAGACCCTCTCAACGCTTTCACACTTGAGATCTACTACCACTGTGGGCTGATAGTTTGTTTACTTATTTTTAGAGTTGAAGTTAAGTGACTTAATTGTAACTAATCACAAATGATTTGTTAAACTGATTCAGAGAGGCTTGTTTCAGATACTGACACCTAGTCTAATTGATTCCTCTTTTGCATCTTCTTGCTCTTGAACAGACACACACACAAAATTATGTCAAAATGCCATTCTTGGCTAGTATTCTCAAAGTTGGTTATGTCTGAATGTAAACAGTTGAGAAAGAAACTGGATGTGTATCATTATATTGGATCTGTGTATTCTCTTTTAAAGTGACAGCAGCCTATAAATATCTGCTGCTGTCCGAGTCATTAAATGTTAAACAACACAACACAGCTTTAACAAAGATTAATCTATATTTAAAGGGGGGTATGGGCCTATGTGACGTCAACAAGGGCGGAATTTCTTTGTACAGGCCGTTCGGGCTTTTCTCCCGGAAGGGTGCATGCACATGCCGACCAGAACAAGAGAGCAAAAGCACGCCCGGGAAGTCGTCGGCTGTGCTGCACAGGTCACAGGACTTCACAAAATCAACAACGTCACCAAAGAAGTGTGTTTTTGGTTGTCAGGGCAAGACAACCCTGTACTACAGCTTCCCAAAGAACCCAGCGTTAAGGGGACAGTGGATGGAGTTTGTTTGTCCGGAGCAACAACGGAGTTGCGAAAGTGTGTTTGTTGCACATCAAGTAAACAACATGAACGTATAGTTAATTTACCAATGGCGCATTCGATGTGTGGTGTGGTCAAATGCATTTGTTTAGTTGACCACAGTAGGTGTCTGTTTGTTTATCGTAAAACCACTCCAAACAACAATACACAAAGAGTGGGAAATTATGTTGAACTAAATTAATGATTTCATATTAAACCTAGTTCACACCAAGTGCGGTTCTTCATTCAAATGTGCTACTATTCCATTGTTTTTCTATGTAAACACAAAGCGGCAACCTCCCGCAGTTTCTCTTGAAGCCAATTCGGAAGTGTCTTAAACTGTAATTCATCGACTGGCCACTAGAGACAGACTCCAGAAGGAGCAGAATCTCATTGAGCTCATGTTAAAATGCCCAACTTTACAGCAGAAAAAAAACATGTTTACAGTCTGGGACAACTTGTGGTTTTGGTCTATACGGCTAATTTTGCCCTTCATGACGACTGTGAGGGGGGTGAATTTTTTTATAACTCATTCGTTTACATTATATAAAGCTTTAATGTTCTGCATAATTAAGGGTGTGGCCACTTTGAGTCTCTTTGCCCATTTTCTGTTATCCGGGTGTGACACAGTTCGTCCCGCTTCAAAACTGCTCTTCAGGATCCTATGGGTGACGTCACGAACACTACGTCCAGATTTTTTTACAGTCTATGGTGAACACACACTAGTCTGATGTGCAAAACCGCTCCGCTTGCTACTGCTGACGTTAAGTCACATACAAAAGTACATAAACCAAATCATGTCCTTATAAACCATGAGTAAACGCACACCAATGTTGTAAAACTCGCACATGACATGGTGTTCTAAAAACGCTGCGCTCAAGTTAAAATCATTTCAACTTTTAAAAAAAAAAAACTAATCTCGAGACCATGCGTTTTTCCCCATTCCCCAATACACAATCCGCTAAGCAGTTAAAGTACACACCACATAGAGACTTCCTGCTTTAGTCATTGTTGCTGCTGCTCCTTTTCAATTTCAGCCTCTGGATCAGATTATGGATCATATATGTATGGCTGAATCTGATTGATAGCCATCATTTATTTAGGATAGTGTTTTTTTTCCACGTTTTCTAAGGAAGTCACAGCTTTCAGACGCTCTCAACGCAATTGACCTATCGGTAAGCCCCGCCCCCCTTAGTTACTGTTGCCAACTCGGACAAACAAATGGAGTTGCTATATCTTACAATGACAGTCAGTGTGAAAACCTTATCCCAAGATGTTTTTGGACACAGAATGTAGCGTATATCCCGTCTGAATGATGGCCAAACTTTACTGATGGTTTATCAAGTTTATTACATCGTTTTTCACTCAAAAAAATCATCGTAAGAGCTGAACAAACAAAGCATAAGTGCGCATTAACGTCTCATTCACAACTCTCTCTCTCCGTGGCATTACCATTAACATAAACAGCAAATTACACAGAAACACTCACAGTAAACAAACATATACACAGACCTTATGCCTTTTCGGGGGTGCAGTTAATAACTGGTAAACTCTGTATCTGCAAATCAACTCCGATAAACTGCGTGCGAGCTCTTCCTTTACTACCCGGAGACTATAACACCCGTCAAAATAAGAGTCCTCCGTATAGAACAGATAATGCAGACCTTTAAACATATCTAAACTCACAGAAATAAAATGGGAATAAAATAAATATGGTGAGAGATTAATTTGGAAGCGATGGTTAACAGATCTCAATGCAAACGGGAGAAGCCTCTTGTTACGATCGCAGATGATTTCATCCAGGATCAACACTGTTCCTGTACCGCAGGGTAAGATTACATAAATTCACATTTAATCAGTTTATTTTGGAGAGATGCACTGAAATGTAGACCTTTGTGTTTCTGACCTACACCGTTGCATGAGAACAGTTAGTTATAGTTAGTCAGTTTGTACGTTAGCAGGGAATTACTAACTTTAATCGTAACTTAACGAGAGTATGACAACCAGAAAATCCTCTCAGGATCCCTGGAATCAGTGTTGCAGTACCTCAGGCACAGAGTTTACCATTTTTGTAGCATAAAAACCATAAAAACGATGAGAGCGTTGTATTTTCCAATGTTTCTCTATGCCGCTGACACCTAAAGATGTCCGAGTTCCGGTCCCAGCGCAACTGATACTCAACTGCCATTGGCTTATCGGCGTTCGATGGGAGGGGCAATTGCTGCAAGCGCTCGTGGCTCTTTAGCTCCGCCCACACGATATGCCTCCAGCCGCTTGGAAAGACTCGTTACAGCTTATCTTTCTTTTATAAATATAATAAAACTAAAAGACTTTTCGGAGATATGAAGGATGCAATACTACTCTATAGGCACTCAAGATTGACATGAGATTGACATAAGCTGCATTTCCACCGCAGGAACTTTCCCAAGGAACTAGGAACTTTGGGCTGGTACTCTGTGTGTTTCGACCGCAGGAACCAGGGTCTAAATGAAGTTCCGGGTAAATATTTCGGCCCTGCTCGCGAGGTAGTAGTTTTTCAAAGTTCGGGAACTTTCAGGGGTGGGACTTGGGCGCTGAACATGCTGATTGGTTGAGCTCACGCAGCATTTTATTTCAACCGACATTTTTAAAAGTCTTTTGCAATGTTCGTTCTGCGTTCAGTAAATATCAGTCTTGCTCTTTCTGTCTGATGGCACACGTTCGTCTCAACAATCTCACGGTCAATGTCCGTAATAGCTGATAATAACAAACGTTGTCTTATTTTAAATCTAGCTTTACGAGCTTTCAGAATACGCTTTAGTATCAGTGCTCGTCTCTTATCCGCCACTTTGTTAATGACCTCTTTAGTAAACCAATACATAACCAGCAAAACCAGCACAGCTTGCATCTCCTCCATACTTGTTATTGTTGCAGACAGTATCGCACAAAAATGATTACTGTCCTTCACTGATTGGGAGGAGCAGTCGCGCGCAGTCCCACTTCTCTGAACTACTTTGCCTAATCTTCCCGGTACTTTAGATCGCAGTGGAAACGCAGACAGTAGCAGGTCTGGGGGGGAAAAAGTTCCTGGTACAAATTGTTCCAGGTAATTTCAGTGGAAACGGGGCTATAAACTCTGTGATACCCCCCTTTAGGTTATATAGTGCAGGGGTTTTCAAACTGGGGTCCGGGGACCCCCAGGGGTCCTCCAGAAGGTTCTAAGGGGTCCCCAGAAAATTCCAGAGAATAAAGAAGACAAAGCAAAAATGGTTGCGGTTCCACCGAAATTACCCGGAACAATTTGTACCAGGAACTTTTTTTTACAGGAACTCCCTCCACTGCGCACGACTGCTCCTCCCAGTCAGCGACGGACAGTAATAATTTTTGCGCGATACTGTCTGCAACAATAATGAGGAGATGCAAGCAGCGCTGCTTTTGGTAGTTATGTATTGTTTTAATAAAGAGGTAATTAACAAAACGGCGGAAAATAGACGAGCACTGATACTAAAGCGTATTCTGAAAGCTCGTAAAGCTAGATTTAAAATAAGACAACGTATGTTATTATCAGCTATTACGGACATTGACCGTGAGATTGCGGAGACGAACGTGCGTCATCAGACAGAAAGAGCAAGACTGATATTTACTGAACGCAGAACGAAACGAACCTCGCAAAAGACTTTTAAAACTGCCGGTTGAAATAAAATGCGGCGTGAGCTCAACCAATCAGCATGTTCAGCACACAAGTCCCACCCCCGAAAGTTCCCGTACTTTGAAAAAGTTCTACCTCGGGAGCAGGGCCGTTTGGAGGGGGAAATATTTACCCGGAACTTCATTTAGACCCTGGTTCCTGCGATCGAAACACACCGAGTACCAGCCCAAAGTCCCTAGTTCCTGCGGAAAGTTCCTGCGGTGGAAACGCGGCTTGACAAACATTTGAACTGTTTCATATCTAAATGTGTCTTGCTGTATACATACTTTCCAGAATTTTTAAATATTATGGATATTTTTCTTACACACACCCATCGATTCATTTCAGAAGGCCTTTATTAACCCCCGGAGCCGTGTGGGGCACTTTTATGATGGATGCACTTTTTTGGGCTTCAAATTTTGGGCTGCCATTTACTGGCATTATAATGCTTGGGGGAGCCAGGACCTTTTTTTTATATATAACTCTGATTGTATTCGTCTGAAAGAACAATGTCATATACACCTACGATGACTTGAGAGTGAGTAAATCATGGGATAATTTTTGGGTGAACGATCCCTATAAATATAGCCAATTTACGTTCGGAAACAATATGCAGTATTTATAAATGACACACTTACTATTTATCTAACCGTTTTTAATGTTTTTCATACATAAAAAAAATTAGAGCTGTCAAAAGATTAATCGCAGCCAAAATAAAAGTTTGTGTTTACATAATATATGTGTGTGTACTCTGTTAATTATTATTTATATATAAATACACACACATTCATGTATATATTTAAGAAATATTTGCATGTATATACTGTATATACATTTATATAATCTATAATATATATATAAATATAAATGTTTTATATATAAAAATAAAAAAAAATTCTTAAATATATACATTCTTGTGTGTGTATTATATATAATTAATAATTAACAGAGTACACACACATATATTATGTAAACACAAACTTTTTTTTTGGATGCGATTAATCGCAATTAATCTTTTGACAGCCCTAAAAAAATATACATTTATTTTAGGAAGGGGGTTGTCACGGAACGCTCAACCACGCCTCCTCCTGGTTTCACCAGATCTCTCTCTCCTGCGTATTAAGACTGCATTTCCCTTCCTTGCTCCTCTGCTAATTATTAGTTCATTATTATCACCTGTGGACCCTCAGCTCACCTTTATCTGGACTGCTCTGCTCATTGTTCATTTGTGAAGTCTTGATTTACCCTTACTCTGCCTCTGGCTTATTCCTTGTGTTTGAACTTTATGACTGCCTATCTCTGTTGGCTTACCTGTGTGAATAAAGTCTTGCAAATGGATCCGAACGCTTCAGCCTCTTCGTCACAGAAGACTTCACCAAAACAGGATCCAGCAGATTTTCATCGACTGGCCTCCGAGGTATCCTCTCAAGCTGAGGTGCTGCTCACTCATCAACAACAGCTGGTGAAATTAACAGCTCTCACCGAGGAGCTTGTGAGATCGGTCCGAGCCCTTACCCCGCCGAGCGCGGCTGAGAATCCATCTGCACCTGCAGCCGTTCCCCCCGCCGTGAGTAACAATTCAAACCATCCAAAATTATCCCTTCCCGAGAAATTTGATGGCTCACCTTCTGCCTGTAAGGGATTTCTGTTGCAGTGCAGCTTGTATTTCAACCAGCAGACACAGTCCTATTCCACTGATGCGAGCCGAGTTTCCTTCATATGTTCCCTACTCACTGGTCGGGCTCTGGAATGGGCTACTGCGCTCTGGTCTGGAGGTCAGCTCTCTTTTCCCTCTTATAATGAGTTTTTGACCCAATTTCGAGAAGTATTTGAACACTCAGCAGGAGGAGAGGATCCAGGAGAACTTTTGCTTACGTTACGGCAGGGAAGGTCTACCGCAGCAGACTACACACTCTCTTTTCGGACCCTGGCAGCCCAAACTGGATGGGAGGAGGAACCTCTAAAGCTCCTGTATCGCAAGGGATTGAACCCGGATCTCCAGGGAGAGCTGGCATGCCGCGACGACGGTAAATCCTTGAATCAAATCATGGAGCTCGCTATCCGCCTCGACAACTTG
Organism: Gobio gobio; assembly: GCF_949357685.1. Lineage (NCBI taxonomy): Eukaryota > Metazoa > Chordata > Actinopteri > Cypriniformes > Gobionidae > Gobio > Gobio gobio. Next base: position 11,391,321 of record NC_137103.1, on the reverse strand, counting down.
ATTCGCTCCCGACGCACACCTCTCAGGACCAGCTTCTTTGAGTATGCTTCCTCTAACGCGGAGTCGGAGCCCATGCAGATTGGTTACACACGCCTCTCTACGGCGGAGCGGGAGAGGAGACGCCGAGATCATCTCTGCATGTATTGCGGAGAGGCGGGACATCTGAGGGCCACATGTCCGGTTAACCCAGTGCTCAAGAGGTCTACTGCGGTGAGTTCGAATCCCTCTTCTAAGTTATTTCATGTGGATTGTTCTTTGAAGTTTAATGGACAGACTCTAAATGTAAAAACCTTGATTGATTCTGGTGCTGCTGGAAACTTCATCGATCTTGCATTCGCCAAAACTCTTTGTGTTTCTCTCCTCGCATGTGAGCCTGGTGTAACAGTGGAAGCGCTTGATGGGCGCCCCCTGGGGTCAGGAGAGGTGCAATACACCACACAACCTCTAACGCTCAGCATCGGGACACAGCATTCTGAGACCATCCAGTTATTCACGATTCATTCGCCTATGTATCCCATAATTTTGGGGCTTCCGTGGCTGGAGAAACATAACCCCCAAATTTCCTGGTCTGAAGGGAGGATATCCCGGTGGTCCGCATTCTGTCAGAGCAACTGCATGGTCGCTATCCAAGGTACTGAACACCACAGCGCTTCCCTCAAGGGAGTGGATTTTCAGAGAATTCCCCCAGATTATCACGACCTAGCTCTGGCTTTCAGTGAAGCTGAGGCTTCTCATCTTCCCGCTCACCGTGCTGGCGACTGTGCTATTGAGCTTTTGCCTGGAGCTGTACCTCCACGTGGAAGAGTTTACCCGTTGTCACAACCTGAGACAGAGACCATGAGGGCGTACATTGACGAACAACTGGCGAAAGGTTTCATCACTACCTCTACATCTCCGGCTTCCGCCGGATTCTTTTTTGTCAAGAAGAAGGATGGGGGTCTTCGGCCGTGTATTGATTATCGTGGTCTTAATGAAGTGACAGTGAAATATCGCTATCCTCTCCCGTTAGTTCCAGCCGCCCTGGAGATGCTCCGTACCGCCCGCTACTTTACCAAACTGGATTTGAGGAACGCATACAACCTAATTCGCATACGGAGGGGTGACGAGTGGAAAACTGCGTTCTCTACTACATCCGGGCACTACGAATATCGGGTAATGCCATTCGGCCTTTCTAACAGTCCTTCAGTTTTTCAAGCTTTTGTAAATGAGGTGTTCCGAGACATGTTACAGCAGAGAGTTATTGTCTATATTGATGATATTTTGATTTTCTCTGATTCCCTTGAGGAGCATGTCCAAGATGTGCGAGCAGTCCTCACGCGCCTGATTGAGAACCAGCTTTATGCCAAGCTCTCCAAATGTGAGTTTCACCAGACGCGTATCTCCTTTCTGGGCTATGTCATCAGTGCGGACGGAGTCTTGATGGATGACAGCAAGGTCAGAGCAGTGGTGAATTGGCCCCAACCTTCCTCTGTTAAAGAGTTGCAGCGCTTTTTGGGCTTTGCCAATTTTTACCGCAGATTTATCCGCAATTTCAGCGTAATTGTAGCACCGCTCACCTCTCTGCTTCAAGGAGGGGGGAAATTCTTTAAGTGGACAGCGGATTGCACCGCGGCCTTTGCTCAGCTCAAGGAGAGATTCACTTCTGCTCCTATCCTCCGTCACCCGGATCCTGAGAGGGAGTTTATCATAGAGGTGGATGCGTCTAACACAGGAGTGGGGGCTGTCCTGTCACAGCGGTGTGGTAAGCCTGCGAAAATGTTCCCGTGTGCCTTTTATTCTCGCAAACTCAACTCTGCAGAGCGCAACTATGACGTGGGTGATCGTGAACTTCTGGCCATGAAGACCGCCTTTGAGGAGTGGAGACACTGGCTGGAGGGAGCTCGTCAGCCTTTTACGGTACTCACTGATCACAGAAATCTAGAGTATATCAGATCAGCTAAGCGCTTAAACGCTCGCCAGGCTCGTTGGTCTCTGTTTTTCTCTAGATTTGATTTTAAGATCACCTACAGGCCAGGTTCTCAGAATGGCAAAGCTGACGCCCTGTCTCGACAGTTCGACGGTCCTTGTGAGGAATCTAAGCCTGAACCCATTATTCCCACTACTCTAATCGTGGCTCCTGTTCAATGGGACATTATCACTGAGATCACCGCATCCCTAAGTAATCACCCTGCTCCGCCAGAATGTCCCGCGGATCGTCTCTTTGTTCCGCCCGGGTTCCGCCACCGTGTGCTTCAGTGGGTTCACTGCACTCCCAGCGCCGGTCATCCTGGTATCGCTGCTACCATACAGTTAGTTTCCAATCGCTTTTGGTGGGCTTCACTCCAGTCTGATGTCATAAAGTTTATTCATCAATGCTCTGTTTGTAACACTGTGAAATCCTCTCATCTCAAACCAGCTGGACTGTTACAACCTCTGCCAGTACCACAGCGTCCCTGGTCGCACATCGCAGTGGATTTTGTGACTGATCTACCTCCTTCCCAGGGGTTTACAACTATTCTCTCCGTGGTGGATCGTTTCTCTAAGTCCTGTCGTTTCATTCCTCTGACCGGTTTGCCCACGGCTTTACAGACAGCCGAGGCTCTTTTCAACCAGGTGTTCCGTCTCTTTGGTCTGCCCGAGGACATTGTCTCTGACCGCGGTCCTCAGTTTACCTCCCGTGTCTGGAGAGAATTGTGCTGCAAACTAAATATCAATGTCAGTTTAACTTCTGGTTACCATCCTCAGGCCAACGGGCAGGTCGAACGTCTAAACCAGGATTTGATTCGATTTCTGAGAACTTACTGCCACCAGAATCAGCAGGACTGGAGTCGCTTCCTGGCCTGGGCTGAGTATGCCCAGAATTCTTTGTTAAAACCTGCCACTGGTCTAACCCCTTTCAAATGTGTTTTAGGGTTCCAACCTCCTCTCTTCCCGTGGGCTGGGGAGCCATCCGACCTCCCAGCAGTAGATGCGTGGCTTCAGCGCAGTGAGGCCACCTGGGATGCTGCTCACGTCCACTTGCAGCACGCCATACGCCGTTTCCAGCATCATGCAGATCGGAGGAGGCGCGAGGGTCCTCGGTACCGACCCGGTCAGTGGGTGTGGCTCTCTGCACGAGATCTCAGGCTCAAGCTCCCAAGCAAGAAACTTTCTCCTCGTTTCGTCGGACCATTTAAGATCCTTCGTCAGATAACTCCTGTTTCTTTTCGTTTGGAACTTCCTGCTCATTACAAGATCTCACCCACATTTCATGTGTCCCTTTTCAGACCCGCTGTCGCTCCCAGGAGAGAGAGGAGCCGGGAGGAGGTCGCTCCTGTGCAGACTCCTCCCATTGAAGTGGACGGTTCGGAGGCTTTCCGGGTGCGAGAGATCCTGAACTCCAGGCGTCACGGCGGGGTGTTGCAATACCTTATCGACTGGGAGGGGTACGGTCCCGAGGAACGCTCCTGGGTCAGGTCTCATGATATCCTGGATCCTACATTAACTGCTGCTTTTCACCGACACCACCCAGATCGACCGGCTCCAAGACCCCGTGGTAGACCCCGCCGTCGACCAGGTCCTCGCTTCCGGAGCCGCTCGCAGGGGAGGGGCTCTGTCACGGAACGCTCAACCACGCCTCCTCCTGGTTTCACCAGATCTCTCTCTCCTGCGTATTAAGACTGCATTTCCCTTCCTTGCTCCTCTGCTAATTATTAGTTCATTATTATCACCTGTGGACCCTCAGCTCACCTTTATCTGGACTGCTCTGCTCATTGTTCATTTGTGAAGTCTTGATTTACCCTTACTCTGCCTCTGGCTTATTCCTTGTGTTTGAACTTTATGACTGCCTATCTCTGTTGGCTTACCTGTGTGAATAAAGTCTTGCAAATGGATCCGAACGCTTCAGCCTCTTCGTCACAGGGGTCCCTCATAAAAGGTTCATCATATTAGGGGTCCTTGGCATCATAAAGTTTGAAAACCCCTGATATAGTGAACAATATGCAGTGTTATTTTACATTTAATTATTACATTTCTGTACCTGAATACTATAGACCTTACTTTATTTGTGACTTTGTTATATTGTATTTATCTATGCTTATAATAAGAGTATTTGTTATAATTTTTTTTACTGCTTGTTCATTCGACACTAATGTTTTTTTACTTTTTGCCGATCCAAAAAAATTATCTGATCTGTGACTCAAAAACCGTAATATGATCCGAATCGTGAGTTTGGTGATCCGTTGCACCACTAATCATTTCAATCAATTCATCAGAAAGAACGCCCTCTTGTCACTGTTAAACATACAGTGCAAACACTTTCGTCCAATGCAAGAGAAAGCCTTGTAGCCTTTTAACCCCTGCTTTTAACTTATTCCTTTTAATTCAGACTGCTTACACACACAACTTGTGTAAAATAGGATGTCTTCAGCATGGCGCTGTAGATTCCTGCACACTCCTCACAGGACTTAATCTAAACAACAGTCTGTGTCGGCTGGGCGGCACATTAGATAGAAAAGCTCAGCATGAATGTTCACGGGAGCGTCTGAACAGAAATCTCTAAATGACTCGTGTCTGCTGGACTTCAGAGGCTTGTTACACTGAAAAAATCGAAATCCAAACAACACCTTATCCTTAAAACCGGATCAAATTCTCTTGAGAAGCTAAGACTTGTTAAAGAGAATGTATCTTAAAGTTTATATTTGCAAATGGAGAAACAACTTAATTCAAGAAAACAACTCTTATTATCCGGTCCAATTTTGCTTCTCCAGTAAATGTATTTATTTATATATATTTTTCCTGGAAAGCAAGACAACATACTGATTTAAAAAACGACTTCCACCCACCAGAGAATGAACCTGTGAACATCCATCTAGAAAAAGAATCGCGACAGAGAAACTGCAATGGTGGCGTGTTAATTAACTGTTGAAAATATATATGAGTATGTGTGTGTGTGTGTGTGTGCGTGTGATGAATGGCAGGCCTGCGCTGACCTCACACTGCTCTGTGGTTACACTTGGCCTCTTTTTCTTCTTCTCTTTCCTTCTGTCTCTCTTCCATCCCTCCGGTTGCCATGGACGACGCCAGCAATTCAAACAATGTTCCTTTTCTTTGCTGAAACCTGATCGCTCATGGTCTCTGAGAGTCAGAAAGAGAATCTGTGCTGGGCTGTTCACACCTGCTTCAGCTACACTTTAACATTCACACACCTTCCTGTCTGACTCCTGACCTGCTCTCTCATCCTCGTATTGAGAGCAGTAACAGTTTGGGAATAGCTTACCAAAAACATTACTGTTACTGCTATTGTTCCAAACCTTTTATGTTCCACGGAAGAAATAAATCCAATACATCCATCATAGTCATGTGACAGCTTTGTGTGAGAGACAAGATGGTCAAAAAGGTCAAATTTTGCGACCTTTTTTCCTACCGGTGCGACTACATTTTGCTAGAGGCCGCACTGCTGCCACCACCACATTGCCCAACTAATAAGAGCTGCCATTTCTGTTGCATAATGCTGCGTTTACACCAAATGCGAATAGAGTCAAAATCACGTCTAGTTTGACACGTGAACATTTTTAATCCATTCGCGCATCCACAGTGAATTGGACGCTTGAATAAATTGAGCGTTTGAAGTGAAATAGCGAAAATAGCGTTCTAGGCATTCAAGGCGCTCCAGGAGAAATATGTCATAAAACATCACTCTTGCCTCTTTTCATTTTCATTAAAAATATATATTAAACATTAATAGTCACACAAATGTGGTCCAGGCAACTCCTACATTATCTTCACTGCATGTATATTTAAACATCCTAAAAAAGTCAAGTTATGAAACTTCTCTTTGCCCTCAGTCAAAATGATTTGGCAGACAACAAATTATAGATTCATGAGAGCAAAGATCGGCCGTTAGATCCACACAAGACGCACCACTACAGGACATCAGAGCAGCGGCAGACGTCAGAAGGACTGGCCGAGGAAAGGCTGCTCTCACTGGGGTTAATGAGCGCTGAGCGCCCGCTGATCGCCTGGATCTCACAACTCCAAAAACACAAGATAGTTTTTTTTGTAAATAGGCGCTCTCTTTATAAATAAACCACAGATTTGAGCTTTAAACAACTACATTCTCACCTGAAAAAGTCTTAAAACTACATTTTGTGACACAATAGTAGTATTTTTAAATTATGCAGGGTTTCTCATCACGTCACTTTACCACGTGACAGCAGCAAGCAGGCTCCTGATTGGTTAATGTGCGCGAATTAATGCCAAAGTTCAGATTTTTCAACTCGGGCATCAGACGCGCATTTGCTTCAAAAGCGGGAATGCACAAAAAGCACCACTCGAGCATAACGCGCAAGACGCTCAATTTGCGTCCAATTCGTGTCATTTGCGCGAACTGGACGCGCGAATGAGGCGGAAACGAGTCCATCGCGCTCATCACGCCACGCGAAACGCGTCTATCGCGCCGCAGGACCTCCAGACGCGCGTCAACACGCCTTTCCAATGACTTAACATGGAAATCACTCGCTCCTGGCGCTCTATTCCCGTTCGGTGTGAACGCAGCATAAGAGAAACATGAAACGGCAAACAGAATGAAAATGGAACCACTTTGAGCTGCGCAGCTCGGACCAATACTAGACAGCGCAGCGCAAGCTCAGAACAGGTATTCATTGGCCGATCTTGAGCACGCGACACATTACTACTAGGGCTGGGTATTGACACAAATTTCACAATGCGATTCGATTTCGATTCAATATCGATTATTTTGGATGTGTATCAGGTACAATACATGGCAAATTTTCTCAAGGAAAACAAATCTCTGAACTAATGCTGTAAACTATGGCAGTCAGTTTTAGCCTACTATACTATTGAAGGTAAAAATGAACTGACTTGTATACATTTTGCGCTGTAACTGGTATTAAAGCGGAGGAGATGAAACATCAGTTCATGTTTGCTCCGCGCTGCCGGTTCTCTTGAGCTGAGCTGCGGCAGACGATCTCACGCCACTGCGCCAAAACGGTATTTATGTTTTTGAATTTCATAATAAAATGGACGTAATATGAAATCGGAGACCGTTTCATATCAATAGTAACAAAGCACAAAGATTATTGCGATTTATCATATGAGCTACAATTTCCCGTTCATTCATCTGAAAACAGGATGACTAATCGATTCTTGATTTTTGATACCGGTTTGGAGTTTAAAAGGCCTTGGTCACTGAATCCTTTCATTGTACGGAAAAGAGCAGTGTGGATGTTCTTCTGAAAGTCATGAGGCGACATGAGGATGAGCAAATGGAGACAGAATGCTTTATGTCTGACCACTGTGCATGTGGTGTCCTGATATTTGTAATGTGGGTAAATTAATACTCATGCATGCTGTACATCTGCTTCACATTTACATTTACACAGCTCCAGTCCAGAGAAAGTCTGGAATCCCACACCAATCTCCCCTGTATGTCTCCATCCCTCCCTTCAAAGTCACTTACTATCCCAACTCCTTTAAGCTACAACAGAGAGGTGTCTTACACACACACACACAAGCTGTGTGAGGTGAAGCGAACTCAAATCCTGGTCCAGGAAACAGAGGAAGATCTCAGCAGGGATTGGTGGAGTAAGTGATGAAATATTTTTTCCTGATTTAACGAAGCAAGGAATATAACACTTTAACCAGACACTTAAAGGCCCACTGAAGCTTTTTGAAACACACAGCATTAATTCAGTGTTGACGCAATTTCCACTGAAACAGGAAGACAGGGCGGGATATATCAAGCAGATCCTCCCCCTTTTTAAAACAGCCAATAGCATTTATTTATCACACAGCTCAAGCCGCATTTGACGGCTTATGACAGCCACAGTCTAATAGATTTCCCTTTTATATTTAATATGAAACTGTTACTTAAGAAAAACAGTGAGCATAATCATACTGAGGATGTATAGTTTTAAAAGTGTGTAGTTTATGTTGGTGCATGTCTCTTCTACTCGTCAGTGCTGTCTAACCGTCTCCTCCACATCACTTTCAAATATAGCATTCTGTGCAGAATTCAAACGGGTCTGACATGTTTTCTAGTCTGTGCAGATTGTGTCTTTGTCGTTGTTTTGGAGCACACTAGCTTATAGAAAACAGTAATGCTAACATATTCATACTAAAAGCCAAAAAACGTCCATTTTGGTTTCATGGGGACTTTGTTAGGACATGTCAAACAAAGCGACTTCACATGTAGAAGTTGAATTGATATAATGTTTAAAATATTTGTATACTTCTCATAATATAAAATGTCTAAAAAAAAAATTGCGTTGTGTTGTGGCTTGATCGTTGTGTTGTGGCTTGATTTTGTTGTGTTGTGGCTTGATCGTTGTGTTGTGGCTTGATTTCGTTGTGTTGTGGCTTGATTTCGTTGTGTTGTGGCTTGATCGTTGTGTTGTGGCTTGATCGTTGTGTTGTGGCATTTCCATTGTGTTGTGGCTTGATCGTTGTGTTGTGGCATTTCCATTGTGTTGTGGCTTGATCGGTGTGTTGTGGCTTGATCGTTGTGTTGTGGCTTGATCGGTGTGTTGTGGTTTGATTTCGTTGTGTTGTGGCATTTCCATTGTGTTGTGGCTTGATCGGTGTGTTGTGGCTTGATTTCGGTGTGTTGTGGCATTTCCATTGTGTTGTGGCTTGATCGGTGTGTTGTGGCTTGATTTCGTTGTGTTGTGGCATTTTCATTGTGTTGTGGCTTGATCGTTGTGCTGTGGCTTAATTTCGTTGTGTTGTGGCTTGATCGTTGTGCTGTGGCTTGATTTTGTTGTGCTGTGGCTTGATCGGTGTTTTGTGGCTAGATTTCGTTGTGTTGTGGCTTGATCGTTGTGCTGTGGCTTGATTGTTGTGTTGTGGCTTGATTTCGTTGTGCTGTGGCTTGATTTCGTTGTGCTGTGGCTTGATTTCGTTGTGCTGTGGCTTGATCGTTGTGTTGTGGCTTGATCGTTGTGCTGTGGCTTGATCGTTGTGCTGTGGCTTGATTTCGTTGTGCTGTGGCTTGATTTCGTTGTGCTGTGGCTTGATCGTTGTGCTGTGGCTTGATCGTTGTGCTGTGGCTTGATCGTTGTGCTGTGGCTTGATCGTTGTGCTGTGGCTTGATCGTTGTGCTGTGGCTTGATCGTTGTGCTGTGGCTTGATCGTTGTGGCTTGATCGTTGTGCTGTGGCTTGATTTCGTTGTGCTGTGGCTTGATTTCGTTGTGCTGTGACTTGATTTCGTTGTGCTGTGGCTTGATTTCGTTGTGCTGTGGCTTGATTTCGTTGTGCTGTGGCTTGATTTCGTTGTGTTGTGGCTTGATCGTTGTGCTGTGGCTTGATCGTTTTGCTGTGGCTTGATTTCGTTGTGCTGTGGCTTGATTTCGTTGTGTTGTGGCTTGATCGTTGTGTTGTGGCTTGATCGTTGTGCTGTGGCTTGATCGTTGTGCTGTGGCTTGATCGTTGTGCTGTGGCTTGATTTCGTTGTGCTGTGGCTTGATCGTTGTGCTGTGGCTTGATCGTTGTGCTGTGGCTTGATCGTTGTGGCTTGATCGTTGTGCTGTGGCTTGATTTCGTTGTGCTGTGGCTTGATTTCGTTGTGCTGTGACTTGATTTCGTTGTGCTGTGGCTTGATTTCGTTGTGCTGTGGCTTGATTTCGTTGTGCTGTGGCTTGATTTCGTTGTGTTGTGGCTTGATCGTTGTGTTGTGGCTTGATCGTTGTGTTGTGGCTTGATCGTTGTGCTGTGGCTTGATTTCGTTGTGCGGTGGCTTGATCGTTGTGCTGTGGCTTGATCGTTGTGTTGTGGCTTGATTTCATTGTGTTGTGGCTTGATCGTTGTGTTGTGGCTTGATCGTTGTGTTGTGGCTTGATCGTTGTGTTGTGGCTTGATCGTTGTGTTGTGGCTTGATCGTTGTGTTGTGGCTTGAGTTTGTTGTGCTGTGGCTTGATCGTTGTGCTGTGGCTTGATTTCGTTGTGTTGTGGCTTGATCGTTGTGTTGTGGCTTGATCGTTGTGTTGTGGCTTGATCGTTGTGCTGTGGCTTGATTTCGTTGTGCTGTGGCTTGATCGTTGTGCTGTGGCTTGATCGTTGTGTTGTGGCTTGATTTCGTTGTGTTGTGGCTTGATCGTTGTGTTGTGGCTTGATCGTTGTGTTGTGGCTTGATCGTTGTGTTGTGGCTTGATCGTTGTGTTGTGGCTTGATCGTTGTGCTGTGGCTTGATTTCGTTGTGCTGTGGCTTGATCGTTGTGCTGTGGCTTGATCGTTGTGCTGTGGCTTGATTTCGTTGTGCTGTGGCTTGATCGTTGTGTTGTGGCTTGATCGTTGTGTTGTGGCTTGATCGTTGTGTTGTGGCTTGATCGTTGTGTTGTGGCTTGAGTTCGTTGTGCTGTGGCTTGATCGTTGTGCTGTGGCTTGATCGTTGTGCTGTGGCTTGATCGTTGTGCTGTGGCTTGATCGTTGTGTTGTGGCTTGAGTTCGTTGTGCTGTGGCTTGATCGTTGTGCTGTGGCTTGATCGTTGTGCTGTGGCTTGATCGTTGTGCTGTGGCTTGATCGTTGTGCTGTGGCTTGATCGTTGTGTTGTGGCTTGATCGTTGTGTTGTGGCTTGATCGTTTGTTTTGTGGCTTGATCGTTGTGTTGTGGCTTGATCGTTGTGCTGTGGCTTGATCGTTGTGCTGTGGCTTGATCGTTGTGCTGTGGCTTGATCGTTGTGTTGTGGCTTGAGTTCGTTGTGCTGTGGCTTGATCGTTGTGCTGTGGCTTGATCGTTGTGCTGTGGCTTGATCGTTGTGCTGTGGCTTGATCGTTGTGCTGTGGCTTGATCGTTGTGCTGTGGCTTGATCGTTGTGTTGTGGCTTGATCGTTTGTTTTGTGGCTTGATCGTTGTGTTGTGGCTTGATCGTTGTGCTGTGGCTTGAGTTCGTTGTGCTGTGGCTTGATCGTTGTGCTGTGGCTTGATCGTTGTGTTGTGGCTTGATCGTTGTGTTGTGGCTTGATCGTTGTGTTGTGGCTTGATCGTTTGTTTTGTGGCTTGATCGTTGTGCTGTGGCTTGATCGTTGTGTTGTGGCTTGATCGTTGTGTTGTGGCTTGATCGTTGTGTTGTGGCTTGAGTTCGTTGTGCTGTGGCTTGAGTTTGTTGTGTTGTGGCTTGATCGTTGTGTTGTGGCTTGAGTTCGTTGTGCTGTGGCTTGAGTTCGTTGTGTTGTGGCTTGATCGTTGTGTTGTGGCTTGAGTTAGTTGTGTTGTGGCTTGAGTTAGTTGTGTTGTGGCTTGAGTTCGTTGTGCTGTGGCTTGAGTTCGTTGTGCTGTGGCTTGAGTTCGTTGTGTTGTGGCTTGAGTTCGTTGTGTTGTGGCTTGAGTTCGTTGTGTTGTGGCTTGATCGTTGTGTTGTGGCTTGAGTTTGTTGTGCTGTGGCTTGAGTTCGTTGTGTTGTGGCTTGAGTTTGTTGTGCTGTGGCTTGAGTTTGTTGTGTTGTGGCTTGAGTTCGTTGTGTTGTGGCTTGATCGTTGTGTTGTGGCTTGAGTTTGTTGTGTTGTGGCTTGAGTTCGTTGTGCTGTGGCTTGAGTTCGTTGTGTTGTGGCTTGAGTTCGTTGTGTTGTGGCTTGATTTTGTTGTGTTGTGAAGTTATGTTTGCTTTTTAAATTTTGTTGTGTTGTGCACAACTGGGCCACCATACATCTGGGTTTAATTATAGATAAATTGAAAGTAAAGATCTTTCACTATCATTTACTTATAAACTACAGCGACTGCGGTGTGTGTTCACACTAATATTTCCAATCAGCTCTCAATTCTGATCGTTTTTTAGAAAATCACAAAACAGAAGGAAACTGAACTTCAAAATAAAGCGTTAAATATTAAATAAATATCTGTGTGTAAATTAATATGTGTGTTCCGTAGAAGAAAGCAAGTCATACAGGTTTGGAGCAACACAATTCCTTTCTGGGTGAACTATGCCTTTAACATTGTAAAAATGTCTTAACTTTTGGCAGTCAGATCAAACGATGAGTCAAGGAGGAGCTGATATTACTTCCAGTTCATTCATCACACTGTCAAGTCAGGCACAGTGCATTGTGGGATACAGTACTGCACACACACAGTGTGTTCTGGTTGTGTACGGCACATTTGGCCAAATATAGCAGATCATCTGAAAATGCCGTGCATACTAAAAACTTGCATAGTGGTATAGTAGTGCACTATTTTAAACCTACCCCTTGATAAAATCTGTTCAATTAAAGTATTTCCGAGAGAGACACAAAGAGAGGGAGTTTTCCTCATTCCTCAGGTGATGGATAATCTGTGTCACAGAAACATGAGTATTCAATGCTTACACCACACCCGTGTGTTTGTTCAGACTTTTGTGTAGCTTTGAGGAGAGGCTGTTGAACTTCCTGGAGTGGACGGTGAGAGGTGGGGCGCACGGCAGGTGCACTTCATAATCACACACACACACACACACACACTATTGCTGTCTACAACGGCCCAACCCGGACACAACAGCACACAAATGCACATTCAAACACAGTAAACAGGAAGAACACACCTTGTGTTGCTAAATATAACAACAGTGTGAGGATAAAAAAGAGCAACAGACACAGAAAGACTATACTTATGTTCATTATCACTGGCACAGTTTAATTATCATTACTTCCTTTTCTTCTTTTCATTAAATTCGTTATATTGTTACATTAAATTGCTTTTTAAAAAACTTCCATTGGGATCCAAGCCAATTATACCATAGAAATGTTAAAGCCTTTTCACACCAAGGTGAATAATCAATAATCATAATCGATAATCTCACATATTCTTCTGAAAACGTATAAACACTATTGCCATGTTATTTTATTTGTTAATATTAGTGGTTCATCGGCTCACAAAACTCACTTATATTTTTTGAGTCACAGATCGGCTCACTCTTCAGATCAGAAAGAGAAAAATAAAATAATTGGGGGGCAAATGTAACAGCCTTCCATGATTTATGAATTATTATTAAACATTACTATTTAAGAACACTTTAATAGGCTACTTCAATACCACAGCAAAAACTGCTAGCCAAACTAATAAAGTTCAAACATTATTAGAAGCAAGTGAACAGTCAGTAGAAAATATGAACAAATACACTAAATTATAAACATAGATAAATACAATATAATAAAGTTACAAATAACGTAAGGTCTATAGTATTCAGGTCACTGTATAAATTAAATATAGATTAATCTTTGTTAAAGCTGTGTTTTGTTGTTTGATTAGCACTAATGATTAGGGCAACAACAGATATTTATAGGTTGCTGTCACTTTAAGAGAGACTGCACAGATCCAATATAATGATACACATCCGGTTTCTTTCTCAACTGTTTAGGTTTACCTTAAGACATAACAGACTGTGTTTATGAGAATACTTGCAGAGATGTGAAGCCTCTCTATGTGTGCGTGCCAAATTGAATTTGCTTTTAGCTCATTGGTTCTTGCTGAAGCTCAAACCTGCTGCGTAACACAAGAATGAACATCATTGGTTCTTGCTGAAGCTCAATTGTGCTACATAACACGAGAATGAACCTCATTGGTTCTTGCTGAAGCTCAAACGTGCTACGTAACACGAGAATGAACCTCATTGGTTCTTGCTGAAGCTCAATTGTGCTCCGTAACACAAGAATGAACCTCATTGGTTCTTGCTGAAGCTCAAACCTGCTGCGTAACACAAGATTGAACCTCACTGGTTCTTGCTGAAGCTCAAACCTGCTGCGTAACACAAGATTGAACCTCACTGGTTCTTGCTGAAGCTCAAACCTGCTGCGTAACACAAGAATGAATCTCATTGGTTCTTGAGGAAGCTCAAACGTGTTGCGTAACACGAGAATGAAGCTCAAACGTGCTACGTAACAAGAATGAACCTCATTGGTTCTTGCTGAAGCTCAAACGTGCTGTGTAACACAAGAATGAACCTCATTGGTTCTTGCTGAAGCTCAAACCTGCTGCGTAACACAAGAATGAACCTCATTGGTTCTTGCTGAAGCTCAATTGTGCTACATTACACAAGAATGAACCTCATTGGTTCTTGCTGAAGCTCAAACCTGCTGCGTAACACAAGATTGAACCTCACTGGTTCTTGCTGAAGCTCAAACGTGTTGCGTAACACAAGAATGAATCTCATTGGTTCTTGCTGAAGCTCAAACGTGCTACGTAACACGAGAATGAACCTCATTGGTTCTTGCTGAAGCTCAAACGTGTTGCGTAACACAAGAATGAATCTCATTGGTTCTTGAGGAAGCTCAAACGTGCTGTGTAACACAAGAATGAACCTCATTGGTTCTCACACATCAATCAAACGTTCATGATTAACTTTAGTTGATGAATGTTTATATATTAATAAAAGCCTAAATTCAATCTGTTCATCATATAAAGTGATCGAGTCTCTTCGGAAATTCTGGACTAAACCATTCAATTCATATGGATTAGTTTCATGATCTCTTCATTAACTTTTTAAAGCCTCAAAGTGGCAGTTGCGGAAAGTCTTGCAGGTTTGGATCGACATGAGGGCGAGTCATTAATGATCATTTTTGGGTGAACCGCGAATCACATGCGCTCCGAACCATGGCAAGAATAAATGGGGTTTATTTTTGCCATGACAAAGCTAGTTTAGACCATTAGACAGCGAGTGGATCAAGGGCAGAAGAGTTGAGAGATTAAACTCACACTTGAGCTGCCAATGTGATTTCAAGTATTTCACCCACAACAACAAAAATAACCCTCTTTCAGAGAACTTGAGACGGACAGACAGACAACTGTTACTGTCCAAACATGCTAATCTCACCGCTTTTAAAAATACACACCAGCACCACTAACAAATGTTTAAAATATAATCACATATGGAATGCGCAATAGTATTTGTGGTGTGAGTATTTGAGAAGAGTTACACCCTGAACACATACTCCAAACACAGTAAAGCTAAGCGCTAACCTACCACTGTGTCATTACTGCAGTGAGGTGTCAACACCCACCAACCAACTACGAGCTGCCTGATCTTCACTATGGCCAAAGTTCGGTCCTACAGAGCCGCTGTCCTGCAGAGTTTGACTCCAACCCTGAAAACCCTGACCTGCCTGTAGCTTTAGTGATCCTGAAGACACGGATGAGCTTGTTTAGGTGTGTTTGATTTGTTGAGTGCTACTGTTAATTAGAGCTACTGAAGCTGAAAATAAAGCACTGTTTTAATGGTCAAAAAGCAGAGCAGGAACATGCTGGCCAAGTGAGTTTTTAGGGTTTTACTTTTCTTTGTTGATAAAACAATGAACTAGGGCTGTGCAATTAATTGAATTTCGATTTCGATTTCGATTTTGCCTCCCAACGATCACCAAAATAGTACAATCGAGAAAAAACGATTATTTTGCCATGTTCAGTTTTGCAAGAACACTCTTATTTTGTCTTGCGTTGTGAATGAAACGCGCATGCGCTCATCCGCCCCTCCCGAAGCCACAAACTCTCTCGTGACTCGTGTGCATATCATCCGCTGGAATTTAAATACTCGGCGCGAGTAAAGATGGCAGAAGGAGGGCAGTTACAGCAGCGTTTGGTGAGCAAAAAAGGCAAAACCAACTCCGTTGTCTGGGAACAGTTTGGCTTCGAGGAATCAGACGACGAGCAGAAACATGTATAGGTGCAAGATTTGCTACATGGTAGTGGCTGCAACGCAAGGGAACAACACGAATTTGTTTAACCACTTGAAAATTAAACACAGAGTGACCTATGACAATCTAATAAAGAAACAAAAACTGACGAGTGCAGTGTAAACGTCCTTTTTTTTTTTCTTCATATTTTTCAAATAATTTCCTCTTTGTAAACTTAGTTCAATGCATGCGAGTGCTGCCATATTTTCGAATATGACCAGTCGTTTTCACCGTCGTCACCCGGGTTTAGTGCCAAAAGACGCGAATGAGAAGTGGCGCGCGCTGTGAGAAAATGTGTCTCTGTTCATTCATCCGAGAGCGCGCACACGTCTCACAGCGCGCAAATATTGAGTTCTCTTTCAAGTCTTGCTCTTGAACGGACAAACTCACACAAAACGTATGTCAACATGTCCAACTTGATGAGTATCCTAGCAGACATAGTCTGTATATGCCTTAAGTAAACTTTATACAGTCGAGAAAGACGACGCATATCCGAGCATTAGGTCTTAAAGGGTCAGTAGCATTAGGTCTTAAAGGGGCAGTAGCCTTTACTGCTGTCTGTTTACTGTCAAACAACAAAAGACAAGGACATCACTCACAGCTCTTGATTGAATAGCTTTTGTAAGTTTAATACGATTAATCTTTAATTTATGCACTCAAATATGCAATGTTATTTTACATTTGATACATTTCTGTACCTGAAAACTAATGTTAGACGTACCTGAAAAACCTGAAAAGCATAGCCGAACCATATTGTTGATCTTATTTATTTGTGGTTATCATTTTTACTTGAATACTTTTATACTTTGATTTGAATATGTTATATTATTTATTTTAATAGTTCAAAAAGTACGACAAATGTTACAATTTCAATTGAATTGTTGAAAGGTGTCTTTTTAATAAATGCAACACATTCCCAAAGTCATGTGAAATAATCGTGTTACATAATCGTGATTTCAATATTGACCAAAATAATCGTGATTATGATTTTTTCCATAATCGAGCAGCCCTACAATGAATAGTAAGTTCTGTCATATTATTAAATTACTTTTACAGTTTTTTGCCATGGTATGGATTCAGTATCGTCTCGAGGTATTTTAGTCTGGTATCGTATCGAAGTCATAATGTTGGTATCGTGACAACACTATTAAAGGTCCCATGGCATGGCATTTTTCTATTATTTTATAATGTTTCCTGAGGTGTACTTATATTGTTAGTATGATTTTTACATCATAAAATGTCATAATTTAGAAATAAAAGGCATTTTGTCTATACTGCTGTTTGCCCTGTGGCTGACTGCCCTGTTTCAAGAGGCGTGTCTGCTGTGAGAAACGCCCACTGTTGTGATTGGCTGACATCTTTGCATTTGAAATGAGCGGAGGGGGCGTGGTTTAACGAGGTCTACGACGCACGAGCTGCTGCCAGAGAGACGGATGGACCCGAGTTCATTTCTCATCAGTTCTCTCAGCATGTCTCAGTTCAGGGTGAACTGTTGTAGTTACAGCATATACTTCAGGTTATTCGTTTATTTCTAGTCGGAGGGGCTGTCACTCATGTCAGAAAGTTAGTAACTTTAGTAAATTATGGATCAGCGCTGACTCGAGACGCGAACCGTTTAGAACGATTCAGTCCGATTTGGTGAACTGGTTCAGTTCACTAAAAAGAACCGATTCAAAAGAATGATTCGTTCGCGAACCGGACATCACGGAGACGGAGCGATTGCTAACAAAGTTATTTATAGTAACTACTGAGTTATGAGAGCGCTGTCAGTCATCGCGAGTTTATTGTGTTTGTATCTGAGAGTTCTGAATAAACACGAGTCCCAGTCACGAGCTTCGGCGTGGGTGAGCTTTATCTCTAAAGATGTGGCTCTGCCGATGTTGAGCAGAAACTCCCGACTGTATGCACATTTAAGAACAGATAGATGCGACGAGGACGTACAAAAACACTGACTTACAAGATAGAAAACACCGTTCTGTCTGGAGAGAGAGAAGCCGCAGTGTGTGCACGAATAATAAATAATTAGCTACACATAAGAAATCACTGATCACAGATCAGAAGGAACTGAAAAAACACTTCTGTTTTCATTTGTACATCCAAACACTGAGAAACTGCCAGCGTTCACTCGTTCACACAATGATCTCTCGAGCGCTTGCATGGGCGTGGCAGATTCTCTGGGCGGAGGAAAGGGAGGAAACCGTTCCTGCTTGGACGTCAAACCAGGAGACTTCAGGATTGGCTCGTCTGGCCTGTCATTTTCTCAAAGGCAGAGAAAGACAGCCAGAACTCGGGTTTACACCGATCAACATTTCTATCCACTTGGGGACAATATACAGGCTAGGGGAACTCATATTAATGTTGAAAAACCTCATAAAATGAAAATTTCATGCCATGGGACCTTTAAGTATTTGCTGATATTCTCTTTTTTTATGTTGGTTTACAAATTTGTACCTTTTTACTCTTTTAGTTTTACATTTTGTCAAGGGCTCATTTACATTAATACTTTTTTATAGTACACTACTGAATGCCAAAGTTGCAAGTTAAATTAAAAGTTAAGTAAAATTTTTGAAAATTATTGTGACAAATTATTCGATAGATTAATCGATATAAAAATAGTCGTTAGTGGCAACCCTACATTTGACCAATCTGAGCAGAGTAGACCAATCACAACAGACCAGGCCATATCTGACCAATCAGAGAAGAGCAGACCAATCACAACAGACTGGGCCAACTGACCAATCAGAACAGAGCAGACCAATCACAACAGACTGGGCCAACTGACCAATCAGAGAAGAGCAGACCAATCACAACAGACTGGGCCAACTGACCAATCAGAACAGAGTAGACCAATCACAACAGACTGGGCCAACTGACCAATCAGAACAGAGCAGACCAATCACAACAGACTGGGCCATCTGACCAATCTGAGCAGAGCAGACCAATCACAACAGACTGGGCCAACTGACCAATCAGAACAGAGTAGACCAATCACAACAGACTGGGCCAACTGACCAATCAGAACAGAGCAGACCAATCACAACAGACTGGGCCATCTGACCAATCTGAGCAGAGCAGACCAATCACAACAGAGTGGGCCATATCTGACCAATCAGAGCAGAGCAGACCAATCACAACAGACTGGGCCAACTGACCAATCAGAACAGAGCAGACCAATCACAACAGACTGGGCCATCTGACCAATCAGAGAAGAGCAGACCAATCACAACAGAGTGGGCCAACTGACCAATCAGAACAGAGCAGACCAATCACAACAGAGTGGGCCAACTGACCAATCAGAACAGAGCAGACCAATCACAACAGACTGGGCCATCTGACCAATCAGAGAAGAGCAGACCAATCACAACAGAGTGGGCCAACTGACCAATCAGAACAGAGCAGACCAATCACAACAGACTGGGCCATCTGACCAATCAGAGAAGAGCAGACCAATCACAACAGAGTGGGCCAACTGACCAATCAGAGCAGAGCAGACCAATCAAAAAAGACTGGGCCAACTGACCAATCAGAACAGAGCAGACCAATCACAACAGACTGGGCCATCTGACCAATCAGAGCAGACCAATCACAACAGACTGGGCCAACTGACCAATCAGAGCAGAGCAGACCAATCAAAAAAGACTGGGCCAACTGACCAAACAGAGCAGAGTAGACCAATCACAAAAGACTGGGCCAACTGACCAATCAGAACAGAGCAGACCAATCACAACAGACTGGGCCATCTGACCAATCAGAGCAGACCAATCACAACAGACTGGGCCAACTGACCAATCAGAGCAGAGCAGACCAATCAAAAAAGACTGGGCCAACTGACCAAACAGAGCAGAGTAGACCAATCACAACAGACTGGGCCAACTGACCAATCAGAGCAGAGCAGACCAATCAAAAAAGACTGGGCCAGCTGACCAATCAGAGCAGAGTAGACCAATCACAATAGACTAGGCCATATCTGACCAATTAGTGTAGAGTAGACCAATCACAACAGACTGGGGCATCTAACCAATCAGAGCAGAGAAAGCTCTTAGAAAGGAGGGGTTTAGAGAGATCAAACAGAGCAGATGCTGCAATGTATATAATGAGAATTCAAGTGTTTTCTGACCTTGGACGCATGTAAACCTGTTGTAAGAGCCCTCCAAAACAACATTATGAACGTTTAAAATATCATAGAAACAGCACTTTAAGGTCTATATGAAATGTAAGCTTAACTTACAAGAATGTGAAATTTATATGAATGTTCCAATAATCAAAATGAACGGAAAAAATGTTGGCTTGCCGTATTTTTGCTCGTCTCGTTCTAGTAGCCGCTGATGATAATTTTGTCTGGTTGTGCAGCATTCATTCCCATCAAACTTTCCTTTTGCTCCAGTTTCAAGTTTTAGATGAAGCCGTTCATGACAAACCGGCAGACCACATTAAAATAACGCCATTAAACACAGTTAATCTTCAGTCAGTCCAGGGATAACTCACATAATCCTATCAGCTCTTTGTACATAATCGCCAGAGGCACAACAAGCACCAGTGAGAACGTTTGGCAGCGTTAGCAACAGTAACTAAGGGGGCATGGCTAGCGGATGTGCCAATCCCACACAACAGATAATAAACGTATTATTATGATCTCCTCTGTGGGTGTAAAATGATTTGGAAAAATACTACCGTCAACATTTAGAAACCTGGCTCTCCCTAATGAAGGATAGCTAGGTTAACTACCTTTGTGTTTACTGACTGAAGAATAGCCAGAAGTCTTACAGTACAGTAGCAAAAACAGCCATTAATTCAAAGTCGGAGTAGTAAATCCCGACTGCGGGAGGTTGTCAGTGGATGCTGTGTAGAATGTGGCCCTTTATCGAGCACAATGCCTTCAGGAGCTACAGAGACATCAGTGATCAAGGGAGTTATTCTACTCTGTCTACACAGGCTCCTGAACAAAGAGTCTCTCTTCCTCTACAGGACAGTCTCGGGTTACTGGGAGACCCGGTTCAGAGTCTCTCCGCTCTCTGGCCCGCCTCCTCCCCTTCCTTGGCTCAGGCTGGACTGAAACAAAACTCAAGCTGCCAGACTGTTACTAGTGCAGCCTGACTCCAGGAAACTGCAAAGCCAATCAGACTTTAGCGTGCAATGTGCATCAAAAGAGGCTGGCAATGTGTCCCAACCAGGTGTGACAATAATTTGAGCTCTCTCTGTCTCTGTGTCTCTGTGTCTCTGTGTCTCTGTGTCTCTGTGTCTCTGTGTCTCTGTGTCTCTGTGTCTCTGTGTCTCTGTGTCTCTGTGTCTCTGTGTCTCTGTGTCTCTGTGTCTCTCTGTCTCTCTGTCTCTCTGTCTCTCTGTCTCTCTGTCTCTCTGTCTCTCTGTCTCTCTGTCTCTCTGTCTCTCTTCCATATTGATGAGTTTCTGTCCCAGCCAGCTGCTACTGTGACAACGGTTTTGTCTGTGGCTTGGTTTCTGTTTCTGAAGCGATGTGCTGGGTGGCCCAGCCTCCAGGAAAAATGTAATTGGTGCAAAACCTTCTATTTTAAATGGAAAATGTGTTCTGATTGGCTGTGATTGTAAGGCCCTATAAATCCATTTTGTTTAAAAAATTTTCTCTCGCTTTAGGCCCCGTCCACACGAAGCCAGAGCTTTCCCTATCCAATCTTTTTTTTTCTCCTCGTTTCAAGAAATATCCGCGTACACACGAGCGCAAACGACTCAAAACAATGTAGTATAGACGCCAGACCAGTGTGTGGCGCTGTAATTCTGCCACAGAAACACACTAAAGGCCTGTTCACACCGGGACGATTTTCGCGTGCGTTTATCACCGACTTTTAACGCCTCATGACTAAACAAAGTGCGCCGATGTGAGTGTGCACACCGACGCGTTTTTCTATTTTGACGCGGCGCGTTAAAAAATGGCCGACCAATGAGATCAGCGTTTTTGTTCACGTGCCTGAAGCTGCTGAAGTGACAGTAAAACTAGGGATGCACCGATGTATTGGATGCCGATATTCATTGGACGATTTTTGATCAATTTACAACCATCGGCATATCGGCTATATCATGAGAAAGGCCGATATAACAAACCGATGGTTTATTAATGAACTGCGTGAAGGCACTGAGCTGTGTAATGTCTGCTGCATAATTCAAGATTAATATTCCTGCTGCTCTGCTGTCTGTGTTTTAATGTTTATCAAACAACAAAAGACCAACAAACAAAAAAATAATATCGCTCACTATTTGACTAAACTTTCATAAAGATTAATTTCCGGGATGAATGAAGACGCGCGGCTTCATTTAGCCTAAAGGCCTGCTCACACGGGACGATTTTCGCAAACGTTTATCGCCGACGTTTAACGCCTCGTGACTAAACAAAGGGCGCCAATGTGAACAAATTAAATTACTGTTTTTTTTCTCTCGCTTTAGGCCCCGTCCACACGAAGCCAGAGCTTTCCCTATCCAATCTTTTTTTTTCTCCTCGTTTCAAGAAATATCCGCGCACACACGAGCGCAATAAAAACGACTCAAAACAATGTAGTATAGATGCCAGGCCAGTGTGTGGCGCTGTAATTCTGCCACAGAAACACACTAAAGTAAATCGCTCACTACTTGACTAAACTTCCATAAGGATTCATTTCCGCGATTAATGAAGACGCGCAGCTTTTTTCACACGGGGCGATTTTCGCGTGCGTTTATCGCCGACGTTTAACGCCTCGTGACTAAACAAAGGGCGCTAATGCGAGTGTGCACACCGACGCACAAAACGGCAGGCGTAAAAACGTCAATAAAAAAAAAAAACGCCTCGGGTTCGTTTTTTTATTTTGACGCGACGCGTTAAAAACTGGCCGACCAATGAGATCGGCGCTTTTGTTCACGTGCCTGGAGCTGCTGAAGTGACAGTAAAACACGACTTGGTGGCGCTCAAGCACAAAACGGTCTTGCCGAGCACACATTGATACGACGAAGAAGTAGTAAGTAGACAAAGAAGAAGATGAGCTGCTAATGCTGCTTGCCAGTTAGCAAAAAGTGTGTGAATGGTTTTGGCCATAGACATAGGCCCTGTCCCAAATGGCACACTTCATGTGCACTTTCGGTCTTGTGGACTTACAATGGCCGCTGCGTGCGTGTGTCCGTTAAGTCCACGAGACCGCAGGCTGTCCCATTTGTCATTTTAGGTCTCAGAAGCACCCCTTTGAGGTCGATATGCGCCCTCGATGCGCACTTCTGCAGAGCCCGCACTGGTGCGTGTTACACAGCGGACTTATTCCCGGCAGTCAAAGCGGCATTACGTCGTGAAAGTGCAGACTCAGAGGAAGATCGTGAGGGTTTAGGGTGCCATTTGGGACAGGGCCTTAATATGTCTATGGTTTTGGCAAGCACGTAAATACTGTCTCTCTTCTTCTTCTGTGTGACAAGCGAGTGTCAGAAGTGTAAAGTGCCGCAGCACCACCTTGTGTACCGGGAGCGCATCTACTGAATGTGCACGTTCACTCGGCGCATCGCCAGTGGAAATCGCTTGGGTGTGAACACTCAAGACGCACCGAAAAAACCGCTGCCGATAAGCACACGCGATAATAATATATTATATGAATATATTATATTATATGAAAATAATACATTTTCATTTGTAATGCCATGGTTTACCCACTATAGCTGCCTGTATGGCTCTTTATAAATATACATATAGTCTGGTTGCTCAAAAAAGTATTGCAGATCATAACTGCTTACTTATTTTTAGGTTTTGCATTTGAATACATATTTAGACATGATCAAACTAGTGTTGTTTTCGTCAACGAAAAGTATGACTAAATATCGTCGTCAACGAACCTTTATAACCTGACGAAAACGAGACGAGATGCTGGTCATGTGACGATGACGAATAAAAACGAGACTAAATGTGGTTCACGAAATAAAAACTATGCCAAAATGTCTCTTCATTTTCGTTGACGAAAATGAGACGAAAAGTCGCGTTTTTATTATTATTTCGCAGTATTTCTGTGCGTCTCATTCAGGGGCTGCATCAGGGCGCACTGCGCAGACGCAGACGACATCACTCTCTTCAAGCCCCACTCACGCAGCGTTTTAGAAGATTTAGCTCCGGTGAGTGAACGGGACCGATGGGCGGCCAGTCGGGGTTCGTAAGCACTATTCGGACGGTAATTGTTTGTCCAGTGGTCGTAAGGTGTCTTTGTCATTTACAGGAGCTAGTCAGTGATTTTATTGTCGTCTTTAATCCAGAATATCAGTGTTTTTCTCCCACCACCCGTGTAAAAATCTCCAGCCGAATGACCTAATTTACAGTTTGACAAACACCAAGGTCGTGTGGTGCCGTCTGAATCCACATCTCTGAGTTTTCAATAATATATCACTTCAGAATTCACTGTTTATATCCTTTTTGGCCACTGCAGAGCACCGCGCGGTTGTGCTTTGCTGTTATTTGGATGCATTTGAAAGATCTAGACTTGTATTACTGAAATATTGGCAAGTATTTTCAAGAGCAAGATATTTCATCACCGCTCAAAAAAAGAAAGAAAAGCACGTAAACATTTGAAATGTGCCGTAATAACGGCAGCAATTAGATATGTTAAAATAACCGCAGCATTATGATAACCTCATAAGCGAATAAGAGGCTGTATTCACTTATTTCCGCTCATTTCCATGTGGAATAAAATTACATCCTTTATTTGGAGATAAAATACAAGACAGAAAAACATTTTAACTATAATGTGGGTCTAATTTTAAACAGATTTAAAGAATTAAATAATAATTTGGATATTATTTTCCTATTATTAAATTAAATATGCATTTATTCTTATTAAGACATTTGGAAAAACTTTTATTACATTGAAGTGGAAAATAAAAAGGGTGTTGTGGAAAAAGATGGGGAGAAATGTGGCCACAAAAATAACAGGAAAAAACACCCCGAACCTTAAGAGACATCTCAATGTTTTTATTTATTTTATTTAAATGTATGTGTTTGTACTTCTAACATGTTTAGTTGGTAAAATAAATATGTTGTAACATCAAATCAGAGCGTCTTCCGTGTTTGGAATGGATGTGTTCTTGAGTCTATAAGGTAACAATAATATAATAAGATAACATTATTTGAAATGGGTTTGGCTAAAAGAAGATTTTGGTTTTGTCTATAATATGTACTTATACTGTATTGACTGGGTTAAATAGAATTGCATTAATAAAAAGAGACTAAAATACAATTTTCATTGACTAAAACTTGACTTAAATGTCATCAGTTATCGTCGACTAAAACTAGACGAAAATAGTCATAGATAATTCTGACTAAAATAAGACTAAAATGCTCAGACTTTTAGTCGACTAAAACTTGACTTGATTAAAAAGAGTATGACTATGACTAAAACTAATAAAAACTAAAATGACAGCTTGACACAAAGACTAGACTAAAACTAAAATTAAAACAGGCCGCCAAAAACAACACTAGATCAAACACTAGATTTCTTTAAAGTGAAATATTAAAACGTTAATAACTTACATCCTAATATTTTTAATGATACTTATACAAGCACACACAAGTGAATATTAATGAATGCAAGATAAAATCATTTAAGGGGTTAGTTCACCCAAAAATGAAATTCTGTCATTAATTACTCACCCTCAAGTCGTTCGACGCCCGTAAGACCTCCGTTCATCTTCAGAACACAAATGAAGATATTTTAGTTGAAAGCTGATGGCTGAGAAAGGCTTCAGATAGGCCTCCATTGGCATTCAGTACATTTACACTCCCAAGACCCATAAAAGGCACTTAAAACGTAGTTACAAAGTCCATCTCACCACAGTGGCTCTACAATAATTTTACGATGCGATGACAATAGTTTTTGTGCGGAAAAAAAAAATCTAAATAACGACTTTATTCAACCTCTTCTTGTCTTCCGTGTGTGCCTCCACGACGCATGCGCCAGAATATGACGTAGTTTTTTTTGCGCACAAAATCTATTGTCGTCGCATCGTAAAATTATTGTAGAGTCACTGTGGTGAGATGGACTTTGTAACAACGTTTTAAGTGCCTTTTATGGGTCTTGTGAGTGTAAATGTACTGAATGCCAATAGAGGCCTGTGTGAAGCCTTTCTCAGCATCAGCTTTCAACAAAAATATCTTCATTTGTGTTCCGAAGATGAACGGAGGTCTTACGGGGTGTCGAACGACTTGAGGGTGAGGAATTAATGACAGAATTTTCATTTTTGGGTGAACTAACCCTTTAACCCAAGAAAAGTTTAAAATAGTGCTAAAAAGGCAAACTTATTTTTCCTTATATGTCTATTTACATATTGATTGATACTGAATCAAGATCGAAATCGATATTTGCCCGCCCACCCGCCCGCCGCCACAAAATGGTTTCTAATATGTGGAAAACACTGTCATTGTCTAAAATGTTAAAGATAAATACTAAAATCATAGACTGTAAAAAAATATGGACGTAGTGTCCGTGACGACACCCATAGGATTTTGATGAGCCGTTCTGAAGCACAGAGTAGGGTCGAGCTGGCCGTTGCCATCTTGACAGCGCGTCATCACGCTTCACTCCCGGATAACAGAAAATGGGCAAAAAGGGCGGAGCTGAAGTGACGCGATGACTAACAGACAGCAGATAAACGGCTATCCACCTGTCACTCAAAGTGGCCATGCCCTTAATTATGCGGAACTTTAAGGCTTTATATAATGTAAACAAATGAGTTATAAAAAAAAAATTCACCCCCCTCACAGTCGTCATGAAGGGCAAAATTAGCCGTATAGACCAAAACCACAATTTGTCCCAGACTGTAAACATGTGTTCTTCTGCTGTAAAGTTGGGCATTTACATAACATGAACTCAATGAGATTCTGCTCCTTCCGTCTGTCTCTAGTGGCCTATCGATGAATTGCAGTTTATGTCACTTCCGTATTGGCTTTAAGAGAAACTGCGGGAGGTTGCCGCTTGACTAAAATACATCCAATAATGCACAATTGATGTGTTTATGATTTATGGTTTAATGATTATGAACAAAGTTAACCATGGAAAACCAAATCTATATTTATTGCATTAATATACCATCAATAAAACTAAAGCTAGCATGGAGGAAGCCAATTTGTATAATTACAAACTAAAGTCACTGTGACTTATCAATTTCTAAAGTGAGCAAGAATAGAATAAATGTGTGACAAAGTTTCTGCGACAGCTGTCTGACGCGTTGTAGGCCTACTATGCCAGTGTCCGAATTCCTCACTTCATTTCATGCTCTCCTTGCTTATTTATTGCACTCAACTGCCATGAACTATATGGGGATTAGAGAATCAGTAAACAAGTGAGTGATTTCAGACACAGCAACAGAGTCGACACAGAGAGTCGATTTCTGTGCTGGAGTCAACAACTCTGGGGCTATTCAGAGTCGAGCAATCCACTCTTTTGGAGTCGACTCCCCATCACTAGTCCCATCTGGTTAGGACACATTGTGAGGCTGACAAGACGCATATTAATTAACATAGCACAAAATAGTCCACCGCAGCACTGTTAAAAACTGAACTTGCCAAATGTTAGAAGCATAGACTACACAGTTTTCCTACGTTTTCACTCCAGACTATTATAAACTTTATTATCAGCAGATAAATCCCAGTTGTGTGAACCTCCAAAAGTACTTCCCTGAATCTGACACACAACACTTCTGGTGTAATGTTTTATATTTTTAAATTAAGTCATAAAAGACCCATCCCGGCTGAGAACACATTTTGTGTGCGGGGGTTGTAAAAGATCATCCCCCAAAAAATAACTGTACTTTTACAGCGGTCCACAGACCATTGACCAGACCGTCTGCAGTGTGTGTTGATGTTGGCTGGAGAGGTTCACAGGGCCGTGTGAACTGCCAGAGTAATGTCTGATTGTCTGTTAAAGCGATAGTTCGCACAAAAATTAAAACTCTGTCATCATTTACTCTGCTTCACCTCGTTCCAAATCCATAAGACTTTTTTGGGGGATTGGGATACAAATTAAGAGATGTTTAATGAAATCTGAGCGACGTCTGAGCTTTTTTATGATGAACAGATTTAGATTTAGGCTTTTATACAATACACAGTAAAAATATCGCCTTGGCTTTAATCAAAAAATTTGAGGCAACTATTTGCATCAGACTTCTAAGTATTTTTAACTCATCTAATTTGTGTTTGACCAAATAGACTTTACATGTCTTCAACATGCACCCTTGAGTAATTTCAACTCCATTTTCCTCGTAAACACAACTCAATTACTTTGTGTAGCAGAAACATAATTCAACTAAGCGCCAATAAAATTAGATGTAAAAATAACAAGTGAACACACTTAAACGACATGCATTAGTTATATTTCACTATATGTAATAAGCAGTATGCAGTAGAGATGAATCACAATACTTCTGCTATAAACGGTTGCTCATTGAGCAAAGCAATTCATATGATGCACTGCGCCTACTAGGGATGCTCCGATCAGGATTTTTGCTGCCGATACAGAGTACCGATTTCTTGTCATGGTGATCGTCCGATACCGATTCCAATGCTTCTCTGATTTGTAAACTCTCTGATCACTGTTAACCTTTTTTTCAGATAAAAAAAAAAAAAACAACTATAGATGTTGCCTTTATTATATTTTTGTTACATTTTTATGGTAATTATGTACTGTAATATAACTTGTTTTAACAGGGTACTAAATAATCACAAAAAAATTTTCATTATACAGTGAACATTTTAATATGCCTATTAAATGGGGTTTCTGCATAACACTATGCATATCAGGATACTTAATAGTGCTGCATTTTCTACGTTTTTCTATTTGGATAAAGAAAAAAATAATCAGCATTTATTTTAATAATAATGTTGTGAAACCTGGCAACCCTGGCGCGGATGCGCGCGGCGGCGCGCGCAGAAGTCTGAATTTTAGCGGAGATTCACATGCAGAAGGCTTGTCGTCTCCTGACAGAAAAATGTACATATTTGCACGACTTTCTAACATTTACAGATGAAGAATATCCCTGTGAAATGTAAGTTATGCACTGAGGAAAGCACCACATTTCAAACGCATTAAACACTGCAGGTATTTATCTGTCTGTCAGCACAAGTATCTCTCAGAGCGTCTGACAGGGCAAGCTGCTTTAAACTATACGTTACGCGTTAACAATATCTTACCAGTTATTTTAAAGCCCTTAATATAAAGCATGTGTCATGTTCAGGACAAATTGTATCATGCACTTTCCCTGCATCAGCTCACTCTGCATACTCCGCTATTCTTCCGAATGGCGTTCGCCCATCCCTTAGGACCGACTGAACCATGTTCAACTGCTGTTCACATTGAATCCTTCTCCACTTCTGCCTTCAAAGCTGTAGTTTGAATATTTGCTACTATCCCACGCGTCATGTACGCCCTCACGTGATGACGTCATCAAATTGCGATCGGTTCGTGAGATCGGCCAAGTTAGTGAGTACCGATCCAGTCATAAAATATGATTATCGGCTGATACCGATCTCCGGCCGATCGATCGGAGCATCCCTAGCGCCTACCTGTCGTCAGCCTAACGTCAGGCTCCACTCGGTAAACCCCAAAACTCCAACATTACAAAAACTAAATCCCAACTTAATAGAACATTAAACAATAATAACAAGCCTTCTTACTTAATTTATCTGGCTTAAAAACACATGAAGATAACATCTATTCAACATTTTCTCTTCCAATTAAATCTCACGCAAAGCATTCTGGAAATTAGAAAACTTCTTACCCCCAGTAAGTAGACTGTACACAAAATTAAGCTGTGACAAATAGGGCTGTAATCAACCAAAGAAAATCTTGGTCGACTGAAGTCCTGAAATTGTCGACTAAAAATCGACTAAAATAACGAAGAAAAAAAAATGAATAAGCTGCACACTGTGCGCAGTACTTGGTAGCCTTGTTGTCTCCCTAAATTAATTATAAATAAACATTAAAAACTAGTTGGCTATTTGCTGTATATTAAATAGTTTTTGAGCTGATTATTTTGCACTGAAATGAGTCTGACACACGAGTCTGTCGGCTCTGACAGCGTCGCATCGCATGCACCTGCGCAATATCATAGACTATGACTTCCGAAAATATAGCACTATGTGTTGTCAACTAGATATCATCACAAGAACTTTTGAGGAATATGCAACATAATTTAGACAATTGTTTTTGTCATATGTATTATAATAACTGACAGACACTCATTTCAGCCGCTCTGTGCAGCTCAAACATATGAGCTCAGCTTCGCGGCTGAGACACGAATAGACTATTAACTTAAAGCTTTTACTCTTAAACACAAAAGGCACGTCCTCTTTAATAAAAAAGGAATATTTATTAAACAAGCCAGATCAAGAGCAGAAAAAACGCTCTCACAATTAAATAAATAATATACAAGAAAACTAGCCTTCTTCAATCTGTCTCTCTCGCCAGCGGGTTGGGCTAATCCAAAATAAGTGAAACAATGGGGGTGTTCTGAAGACAGACTGTTACCTGTGAAACAGGGGTGCTCTGAAAACACCCCCATTAGCAATTAGTGCTTTCCACCTGATGAAATGAACGCGGCACGGCAAAACTGATGAAATGAACGCGGCAAAACTGACAGTACAGATCCACTTATAGCGCGGTGTTGTGACGCTTCCCCTCATGTGTATGTTGATGGGCGTTCCTCAAGTTTACCACTTTGGGTGTACGTTTGAGCCAGCGGCCCAGCGGGGAATGAAACACAAAGGACCCGCGAGAGACTTCGCTTCTCCAGCGGGTTGGGCTAATCCAAAAGAAGTGAAAACAATGGGGGTGTTCTGAAGGCAGACTGTTACCTGTGAAACAGTGGTGCTCTCAAAACACCCCCATTAGCAATTAGTGCTTTCCACCTGACGAAATGAACGCGGCGCGGCAAAACTGATTAAATGAACGCAGCAAAACTGATGAAATGAACGCGGCAAAAATTCGACCAATCAGAATTTTGGTCGAGCCAGAACGTATCGACCAATTATCGACTAATCGACTGGGAGATTACAGCCCTATTGTTCCTTTGAATATACAGTATAATATTGATCAAGCAGCAAATATCCTCGAAGCAACAACGGTAACGCCTGATGACAACATGGTTATAAAATTACCCTAAAATGTGAAATATGAGAAAGATTTATGTTGCAATATAGAAACATACATCGTCACCATGTGAAAAGGGTTCATTGCATCAGCCAAATCCAGCAGTAAATATTTTAAGTAAATGTAACTCAAATAGTATGTTGGAAATGCACATCTACAAAGCCTTGTCTAGATTACTCAGGATAAGAAGTGCGATATATAATTATACAAAATTTGTTTTTGCTACAAATCCAAATTAAGTGAGCAACTCAAATTATTTAAGTAAAGTAACAAACAAAGATTTATTTTTTATTGTTTTGCCAACATATTCGGCTTTACAGTGTATGTGTGTGTGTGTTTATGTGAGAAAGAGAGTGTGCTTTCCATTGATAAAACTATTTATCCCATTGTTTGTTACATTTATTTGTTTGGTCAGTGTCGTTGTGGGTTTTACTTATTTTGCTGTAAGGGGCTTTGAAAGGACGGTGAAGTGATATGGAACTGTAATGCGGTCAAGACCTGCTGGAACTACTTCATCTGTGCATAAATCTCAAATCCCAATCCCAATTTGATGAATATTACCCATTTTCAATGGTAAAAAAACTAATATGGGTCACTCTGCACACAGATGATACATATTGTATTTAAAGGGGAATATCTGATAAATAAATAATATTGAAACTAGAAATGTAGCTTGTTTGAAAACAATAATTGCATTGAACATTCCCGTCTGAGTGACAAAAATACACTGAAATGGTCAAGTTGTGGCACATTAACTTGTTGATTTAAGATTCTATATTTGAATCCGTTTCCGAGATATTTGGAAGAATGGATTATGTTCAGTTTAACAGCTTCTGAAGCCAGCCAAAGTTCAAATATGCAGTATCGTACCTACAGGAAATAATAGCCTTCCAAGGAAAGTGCGTTTGCTCTCCGCACACATTGCATTCAATTCAATAAACCAAGATTCGCCTCACCTGGATTGTTTAAGCATTACAATTTCCTACTGTTATAGCAGGTGAAGCAGTCATAGATCGAGTAGTATCCATGGCTAAGGGGCGTATTTGGTGGAAATCACTGAAAATACCTTAACTTTTAAAAAAAAATGTAAGGGCTCTCACACTTGAAAATGTAAAACCCCAGGTAAATAGGATCCTGTGTTATCTTATTTTACACACTGCTCACACTTTACCCGGAGTTAACAGTTAATCCTGGTTATTCATAGTCTGACATAACCCTGGGTTACTGTTATTATTTGCATATATGTGGTGCAGTCCTAATGCATTATGTTCTGTATGAAATTGTTTTGATAGAGGGAAACAAGACATATTTATTTACACTTTCAACATCATTTGTTCTTCAGAGATTCTTCTTTAAATACAATCATTATTAGCTGTATGCAAAGTGACCTATATTTTGTTTTAATACTTCTAGAGTTACAGGCACGCAAACTGGAAAAAGAATATTTATGGCACTCAGAGAGGAATGTTCTATGCAATTGTTTTGATGAAGGGAAACAAGATACATTTCTAGTTTCAACACAATTTGATCCTCAGACATTCCTGTTTAAAAGAATATCAGGTTAATGCAAAGTGACACATGTTTGGTTTTTGACCCCTGGAATGAGTACAATTTACTCCTGGAGCAACACTGAAAACCCTATATATTTGGAAATTAACCATATAGTGCATTAAAATTCAGACCCCAAAAGAACCAAAATCTAAAAGGATATTAAGATATCTTTAATACTTCTTGTTCTTGAACTGTCACTGTTGGCATATCATGCAACAAAAAATTCTCAACACTGTCAAATAATATTTTTCATGATTTGCTATCAACTTTTTTTCATTGTCAAATCACTTTGATAATTAATGTGGTTTAGACAACAATATTTAGAATTTTTTTCAATTAACTCAAAATTAAGGCATCCAGGTAACTTACTTTTTTAAGTTAAATCAAAAACATTTTTACAGTGAACTGATTTGACTAGACCTACTAATCTCTGTGTAGACATAAAATAATGATGCTGCCATCTTTCTAAAGTCATTTTGACCCCCTCATAATGTCATGTAAAAACATTGGATTACTCAGTAAATATTCTTCCATGACATGTAATATTTTGCCTTTCTTCCTCTTCATTATTTTTCTTTCACTAGAAAATATTTTTTCAACATTTTTAGCCGGGGACTTCTTGACACAGAATGACCCAGTAAATACATACAAATATGTTGAAAAAGGGTCATAATTTTCCATTTTTGTGATTGGTTATGGTGTGATTTTTGGCAACACCTTTCTTTTTGCAACTTTTTTTTTAATACTGATCATTTAAAATGTAAAAAAATCTACAATATTGATAACAGATTGGAAGAATTGTGCATATCCAGGATGCATTTTCCCAAGTTTAATTGTGCATATTAGTGATGCACCGATCATGATTTTACATGGCCGATTCCGATACCGATTTTTTTCAAGAAAACTGGCCGATTTCGATACAGATTTCCGTTTTTTTTTTTTTTACACAATAATAGAATGAAAGTATACATGAACAAGATGTTTATTTTGTATTTAACAGGCTAAATTGGCTTTTGGCTAATGAAAACAAGTCCGCAATCTGAAATTAACGGGAATAAAAGGCAGAAAGGTGAAATTAAAGGCAACAACTGCATATTCTGCAATCCAAACAAAGATGTTACTTAAATCAGCATTTGTTTTTAAATTCAGTGTAAAGAAAAAAAGTCTTTACCAGTGAAATTAAATAAAACCAAAGTATATAATTGTTCCAAAATGTTAAATCAAATAATGTTTAGTGCAATGAAAAAAACTAAGATGCTACAGCAAGTGCTTTTTAAATCAAATTAAGTCAATGTAATTTTAAGGTAAAATAAAAATGATCATCCTATAGGCTACAGAACTGATAGAATTTCATTTCAAAAGTGCATGCATGTTCTTCTTTAGGCTACAAAAAGAAGTATTTCGGCTTTGTCACAAGTTAGTGTGTTTCGTTCTCATCCGATCCAACACGTGAGAAGCTGAGCTGAACAAACGCTCACCATCTGCTTGTGCAGGGCGCGGAGAGGTGAGCTCGCGCAGGAAATTGCGTTTGCGGGACTCATGTTTCGCGCTGTAGGGGATTTTAAAAAAGTGAGGTGGGTGGAAAAGAGGGGGCGGCGCCGGGACAGTGTGTGTGTGAGAGCGGGAGGCAGAGCGGCAGAGAGATGCGACAGAGTTGCGAAATTGCAGGCGCGGCTCGCGGCTGTTATTTCAAATAGCGCAGCATATTTTAAACTAATCGGTTAACCGGTTTCAACCGGCTAATGAGGCTCGGTGGTCGGTCAAGAAAATGTTTAGTTTTCGCCATCCCTAATATGATTTATTGTATATTGAAAGCCATCAGACTAGACTGAAGACAATTATACAAACCTACTGCATACAAGGCTGCACGATATATTGATATGTGATCTGTACAGACCAAGCACCTTGATTCGAAATGGACGTGATTCTTGGAATAAAAGTTTAACCATCACGGAGTGAAATTTTATCATTTGCACATGGTTTAGGTCCTGTCAGTTTAAGCATTCAATTGATTTCAAACCATTTGTCCACACAAAGATGCGAAAGAGAAGAAGTCGATTCAGAAGTCAACTCGCGTGCCGATTTCACGTGAACACCAAATTCCGTTCTCTTTCTTGTCTTTTTGTACTTGAATGGATACATGCGCAGAATTGTCAAAATGCCGGTCTTGCCACTTATGTGAACAGTTGAGAAAGGAAATGGATGTGTATCATTATATTGGATCTAGGGTTGGGCGATGTCCCCTAAATTGGCAGTTGACGATGTTTACAGTAAAACATTGCGATGGTCGATGATATCGTCGTTTTTTAGGTAGGTAATTTACTATACCTCATTACATAAATATTTTTTTTCTACTTAAAACTATCATTTCATTATTTTACTAACCCAAATAATGACTCATCCGCGCTAGGTTGCACGTGAGGGAAAAAAGTAGCTTCCTTCCACTTAAGAAGAGTTGTGCTCTTTTTATTTTAATATATCTCTTTACATAAATACTATTTTCTACTTTAAAAATATTATTTCGTTATTGTACTAACCCAGTGTTTTGTATGTGAATGCTGTTTCACGTGAATATTACCACAGGAGTGAAGCACAAAGCTTTGTTTAGCCTAGAAAGGAAATAAATTAGCACTTATTTATTCTGTTTTGCGACCCGATTTTCCATGAATTTTAACAATAGGCCTAGTCCATTTTATCCCAATGGACATGGCCATCTCGTTTCCTTTCCCAAATCTTAACTCGTGTCGCACCCATTTTCCCTGGGGATTATAAACGTTTCTTCCTTTCGTTAGCTTATAGTTAAGTCTATTATAACTATTCACATCCTTTACTGTGGTAAAATATAAAAAACACTGTAGGACGAATACTTTTTTACTTCAAATTTTATTTAACACCGTTTGTTCGTTATTAAACTTGGTAAGGCGCGTCAAGTTTATTTTATTAAGTTTATATCACACACACACACCTGTGATTTTAGTTTCGTTTTCTCTGGCAGTGAAAAATCAAACATTGCCTAAATGTCTTGACCCTGTGGAAGATAAAATTCGCTCTTCAGACATTTTACAACAAAAGTTGTTTTGCAACATCAGGAGAACATATAGAAGATATTCGAAAGGTGTCTATCCAGCTTGTGTCCCAAAGCGCAGAGCGGTAGGCTATATGACGCATCTTTGCGGGGAAATAGAATGAATCAAATATTTTTCGAATTAATATTGAATTTTCTTATATTCTGTAGAGTGCCATTTATTTACTGATTATCATTTAGATGTTTTATAGGCTGTAGTGTGTTGTTTCACTGACGGAAGTGCTACAATAAACACGCATGCTTATGAAATGGATGTTTCAGCCTCAAATCATTTCAAAATGTAGACTATATATATATCTGGCATAGACTACAGTATTTAAAATAGGATATGCATTAGTTATATTCTCTATTTAATTTACAGAGCAATCCCTGCTGAGTTTTTAGTGTGTGTCGCACTCACAACAAGACTCTCAACGGGGGGCGTGGCATCACGATGGTGGCGCTCCATCGTGATGTCGGTCATGGATGATATCGTCCATCGGCACAACCCTAATTGGATCCGTGCATTCACTCTTAAAGTGACAGAGTCATAAATATTCATCAAACAACAAAAGACAGAAAATCACTTTTGTAGCTTTAACAAAGATGAATTCTATTTAATGAAGACTATGCAGTGTTAAACTACAGCCAGAGCCTTTGACTCTGACGTAAGAACGAAGCAGAGCTCCCGTTTCCTGCCTCAAATCCACCAGAGATGCAGACTGCCAGTGCCAGGTCTTTATCATGTTTCATTCACACACAACATCACCAAACCGGTTCATAAAACAGACTTAAAGGAGTCTGACCAGTCATGTGGTAAACATTTGAATCTCTAGTTATGAACCCACATCGACAGCAACAATGCAAACACTCCGTAGCTCAACATGTTAAGACCAATATGAAGCACAATGGTGGAAAAATACCTCCCTCAAGCCAGGACAAGACCTGTTTAAACAGTTACACACCTTCATTTCACAATCACACAGAAATAACTGAATGAGAGTGAGCTGGGTCCTAGACAAAAGGTTTAGACAAAAGGTTCAGCGTTATTAGTTTATTAGTGAGTTTAGCAAACCCCTGACCCAAAGTATTCATTTAGGACCAGAATGTTATACATATAGACCTTAGCCAGGGGAGATGCCATCCTGAATTGTACAAGGATGAAAAGAGGCTGTGAAGGATAGACTTACAGTCTTTACAATGGCATGCACTGTATAAAGGTCCTGTAAACTTCACAACATTTGGGCCAGTAAGCAAACACCAAGAAACCACCCAGAACAGCCTACCAACCACAGCAACATGCTAAGATGTGTGCGTGTTTTTAGCATGTCGCTGTGCAGTTGCAAGTAGGACTGTGTGATTAATCACAATAAAATAGCAATGTGACAATTTCTAAACCGAAGAGAGCCCAATTTTTCCACGAATTCAGGGCTGGATAAGGACTGGGGGAATATTTTGGACACTGCATAACAATATGTTAAAACCAGTGTTGGGAATAACGGCGTTATAGATAAACGGCGTTACTAACGGAATTACTTTTTTCAGTAACGAGTAATCAAACGAATTACTGTTTCTTCCGTTACAACTCCGTTAGCGTTACTGAGAAAAAAAAATGCGGCGTTACTATAATTGAGCTCACTGAAGCGGTTTCATCCGAACAGGCTCTCTGTCAGTCAGACCTGCAACGCGCGCGTGTGTGTGTGTGTGTGTGTGTGCGCGCGCGCCAGCCATGCGTGTTGGGGGTGGGTTGGGTGGTTCACATAACTGATGATGATTGGTGGGTGTGAGACAAGGTTGAGGTTGATAGGTTGAGTTCACACACACACACACACACACACACACACCTATGACGCACACGCATATGCACAGTCAGCGATGGCAGTCCAACGACTTCAGAGGTAGTTTTCGCAAACTGGAAGTATAAGCGCTACTTTTCCCTCGTTGAGGTGAAAGGTAAAAATGTTTATGTAACGTGCAACTTATGTCCAGGAAGAAAGAGTCTCTCCACGTCGGTGGCAAGTGATTCTGAAGCGCCTCACATCATCATATGCCACAACATTAGTGGCTAAAAACCCAGGTGATAACGTGAGCTCCACTACCAGAGGAGTAGTAAAGAAGTACTGATACTATTTACACAATATTTACACTAGTAGTGATACTACTGATAATATTTACAATAATGTATTGAATTTGATAGGTGTCTCTCACATTGTCCCACAGCAACATTACAATAGTGTAGGCCTACATTTAATGTACATGTTTTATAATAGCAATTTATTCTATTTAGTGTCCAATTCATTCATTTAACATATTTAAAATTGGGGGCATCCAAGTTATTTGACAAATTGGAACATTTGAAAGAAAAAAAAGTAACACAGTAGTTACTTTCCCTGGTAATTAGTTACTTTTATAATGATGTAACTCAGTTACTAACTCAGTTACTATTTGTAAGAAGTAACTAGTAACTATAACTAATTACTTTTTTAAAGTAACGTGCCCAACACTGGTTAAAACCCACTTGGGACACCTTAGCAACTACGTATTAATTCCCTTGCAACCACCCAGAACAGCATAGCAGCTGCACAGCGACATGCCAAAAATCATTCAGAACCCCTAACAACACCCTAGCAACGGGGAGGTGAATTTTGCACAAGCAAGCAACACCAGTTTTTGTTTTCAATGTAAACTTCTGATAAATGCCTCACTGAACATGTGGAATACTTCAGTTAAACAGATTATAAACAGAGAGAGATGAATGGAGATTGCACAGAAGTAAGGGTGTTTCCCTTCACACTCTTCTCCAGCACACCTGTTTTGAGCGCAGGAGTTTTCAGAGGAGAGAGGCAGAACGTCCCAGGCGCTGGGACGCCCCGGGAACAGCCGACGGCTAGGGTTTTGTCAACTTGCTGACACCATGGCAGTGCTCGGTTTATTATTTTTTTGAACAGCCCAAAGGAAAATGGAAAACAGTGTTGTTGATCATTACCAGCGAATGTGTGAAAGACATTCCAGAGCTCAGGAATGCATTACATGGAAATTATTAACTTTAAATAGATTAATAGACATTAAGCATCTGAAGGCCTGATCAGACAAAAGCGCAGCGTGGCAAAGTAGATCAGGACCATATGTCCGTGGCAGGCTGCCATAGGACGGGGCCAGACTGTCTGATCATAGTCATTCAGGGACAAAATGAGATCTGAGCTGTGTTTGTGCAAGCAGTAATATGGTAAATCTCACAAAACATGTCCAGGTCATATTAAATCATAGCCTGACGTCATCATACGAATATGAGTCTAATATTGCTCCATTGAGTTGTGATTATGGGGCATTTCAACCGAACCAGGGCAGAAAATGCCTCTGCACTCAATTGGATAGACCTACAACCAATCAGAGCAATAGAGTAAGTGACGCATGTTGAGCGATGCATAGTTGTCAACAGAACTCAACTGCACGCGCGCTGGAAGAAGTAGAAGAAGAAGATGAGAGTAAACGATCTTTGCCGGTGTTGTAAAAAGAATTTAAGGATACACGGAGTACTTACCAGTGTTAATTTTGACAGCAAATTTTGAATTAGTTTTAGTCATAGTCTTTTGACTAAAATGCCATTTAGTTTTAGTCATATTTTAGTCACCTGAATTGTTTTTAGTTTTAGTCGACTAAATCTATACTGTAAATTTAGTCTCCTAAAATCTAACGAGTTTAGTTAAATTGTAATACATTAAGCATTTAAGCTCCATTTAATTTTGACATCATTTTGTTTTTGACATTAAAAATACACGAAACAGAGCTCAATTCACTTTTTTGTCTGTTTTTTTAAAAACATCTATATAGTTTTTATAACTTTGTATTTCTTTTAGTTAGTAGGCCATATCAGGTAAAGCTAAAGCTTTAAATAAGTTTATTTATTTATTTATTTATTTATTTATTTATTTTTAATTTCAGCTAACATTTAATTTCAAGTAATTAAGTTTTTTTTATGGTTTTAGTGAACATTATAACCCTGATACTTTATTGAATATGTGTCAAATACTGGTCTTTCCTCCTGCCTATGAATTAAATGGGAATTCAATTAAAAACAGTTTATTGTGTAACCAAATACTAATATACTGTATAATGAGTGACTTTTAAATTATAAACAAGCTCGAAATATACCGTCCGGGACTCTTATTTTGAAATGTTTGCTGCGCCTCTGTTGCAGTTGCAACTGCTCATTCAAGTTCAGGAGATAAAATATGCATTGATACAACCGTCTAAAACATTACTATATAATCATCATAAAGTAAACATTGTCATTATTCATCAGCATTAGTTCATATACAGTTGCGTGGCATAAATGTGCGCTATTCATTGATTGTGAGCCGCTCTGGAGCGCTGGATTGGGGATGCGTGAGCCTGTAGAAGCGCAACAGCGCCGTGTTCTCCAGCGGTTTGATCAGTTCAAATCAAATGTGCGCATCTGTTTTACACAGGACATCAGTTCTGACTGGATCTCTTCCCTAATCGTCCCTCCCTAACATATTCGTCTCGTTTTTATTTCTGTGTGTATCCCACCATAGGGGTGGGATCTCACACACAGAATGTAAATGCACATGGCCACTCAGGCATTGATAACGGAGCGGTCGGAGCAAAGTGTCAAGTTAAAGGGTTAGTTCACCCAAAAATGAAAATTCTGTCATTAATTACTTACCCTCATGTCGTTGGACACCCGTAAGACCTCCGTTCATATTCGGAACACAAATGAAGATATTTTAGTTGAAAGCTGATGGCTGAGAAAGGCTTCACACAGGCCTCCATTGGCATTCAGTACATTGACACTTCCAAGATCCATGAAAGGCACTTAAAACGTCGTTACAAAGTCTATCTCACCACAGTGGCTCTACAATAATCATACAATGCGACGACAATAGTTTTTGTGCGCAAAAAAAAAATCAAAATAACACCTTTATCCAACTTGTTCTTGTCTTCCGTGTGCGCCTCCACGACGCATGCGCGAGAATATGACGTAGCGCCGGGGTTCGGGAATCGATGAAATACACACTTAAGCTCCATTTTGAGAACTACGCCGAGACCTAGAGCACGATCAATGTAGAATCCAACAGCTTAGACACGCGCGTCTTCCTCTGCTCGTAAACAAATCGCTTCTGGGTCATATGTCCGAACGCCGGATCTGCGTCATATTCTCGCGCATGCGTCGTGGAGGCATACACGGAAGTCGAGAACAAGTTGGATAAAGGTGTTATTTTGATTTTTTTTTGCGCACAAAAACTATTGTCGTCGCATTGTATGATTATTGTAGAGCCACTGTGGTGAGATAGACTTTGTAACGACGTTTTAAGTGCCTTTCATGGATCTTGGAAGTGTCAATGTACTGAATGCCAATGGAGGCCTGTGTGAAGCCTTTCTCAGCATCAGCTTTCAACTAAAATATCTTCATTTGTGTTCCGAAGATGAACGGAGGTCTTACGGGTGTCCAACGACATGAGGGTGAGTAATTAATGACAGAATTTTCATTTTTGGGTGAACTAACCCTTTAAGTTAAGCTTCCAAAGGCATGAACTGAAAATCCGCCAGACTGGACACACACCGGGAATGCCCGTGCGGACGTGCTCATTTTAGTTTTGGTTTAGAATTAGTGCCAATTCGGAGGCAGGTTGCTGCAATTATGGGTTCATTAGTAGGGTTGGGAACTGAAAACCCGGTACCATACCTATATAACCGGTATGTATCGGACCGAATCAGAACGCAGATTTCCGTGCCTCATTTCGGTGCCACTTAAATTCAAATGTGCTTTCGCGCTTTGGCTGGCGCCAAGCCAGACCTGGACACGCTCAGCGCTCGTCACATATCACAACTATTCAGTGTTTTCAACCACATCATGTTTATTTTAGGTTTCAGACATTTAAATGCTCATTGTCTATGGAAGCGGCAAAAACAATCCTTTCAGACAGTTATAACTTGACTACGTGTTTTATTCATATCAGATGCACATTATATAGTAACTATATAGTTTAATCTATTCTTCTTCCAGTTCAGCGGTCACTTACTTTCATGTATTTTGTGAGACGTGAATGAATTTCCATGATGTAAATCTGACAGATCCGATTCTCTGAGGCGCAAACTAACATGGCGGCGCCCATCGCGCAGTATAGATCAACTAACACACATTCACTTACATATATTTGAAAATCAGAATATCAAATAGTTCATGACCTATAATTAGCAAGTTTGTGAATATTTTGAATAATAAAGAAAAAGCGAAATAAACCCGATGCAGCGCTATTGTGGCAGCTGTGTGTCATGTGAGAAGCATGACGCGTCTCCATGGAAACAATAAGGCGATGCGTTCTCAAATATTTAGCCAGAGAATATGGTCATATTTCTGCAAAATAAAGCTGAAGCTTGAAGCTGGTTTGTAGCAGACCAAGAATACAGACGAGTCGACTGCTGTTCTTACTGTAACTGTTATTTAGTGTTAAATTAGTTGTAGTTGGGTTAGGTGGCTTTAGTTTTACAGTGAATTTGTTAAGTAAATTGTGTTTTGTATTTATATATATTTAAGTATACTTTAAACTTGTAATAAAGTTTTTAATTTAAATAATACAAAATAAAAAAAATCAATAAAAAGCCATTCTTTAATCTCATCCACCTCGTTTTGTGGCTCTTTTTTTTTTCAAGTATCGGTTCAGGCACCGTTTAGTCACCGTTTTAAAAGAATCGGTTTGGCACCGGTATCAAAAAAAACATACCCAACCCTACAATTATCAAAATTAAGTACATTTTTCGCTTAAAGGGATAGATATTTTTAAGACGACATCTTGGTAGCCAAAAGGTTACAATTGACTTCAATTGTATGGACAAAAAACATTGAGACATTTTTCTCAATGTTCCACAGCAGAAAGTCATACAGGTTGGGAAAGACATGAGACAACTATCCCTTTAAATTCTCATTAAATAATCACATTATTAAATAGCATTTTTCTTTAATTCTTTACTATGTTTTAGGCTCAGATATGACCCAGACATGTTCTTAACAGGACATTCACCCATCAGGCCTTTTTCAAAGGAAGGCTGTCTGTTCTAACAAGCTTTGCTCATAAAACATGGATCTACGCCAACATACTTTTCTGTTCCATTAACCATCCACATTTCAGGTCAGCCCTGTTGCCCTCATTGAGCCACAATGTCAACAATATTTCTAAAAATATTCCCCTTTTTCAACCCCCAAACAAATGTTCTGCAATGAGCCCTTCTGTTGCCCAACTGTTGTCAGAACTTTGACCCCAGACTCACAGAGAGCAGCTTTCCTGCAGAGAGCCTGAAACGTGTCCTTTCCAAAGCCACAATGATGTGTCTGACTGCTCATAAACCATAAATTGAGCGTTTTCCTTATAATCACATTTAAAACAAAAGCATTTTTTCCATTTCAAACCAAATTCATGTGAAATGAGACAAAAAAAAAGAGAAACCCTGAATTTTCAGCTACCCATCATGGATGTCACAACAGAATTTTTTTTTTTTAGACATTTCTTACCCGTATCGGCTCGGTGGAGAATCTGATTTTCCTTCTTGGAGACCGTTCCTCATCCTCAGACAAACCGGGAGCTTCCCCATACTCCTCATAGACCTCATCTTCATCCTCCTCATCCTCATCCTGCTGGTCCTGAACCGATTCCACGTCCTTATCATCCAAAAACGCAGCGTTCTCAAAACTATAAAACACTGGAGAAGTTTTCCCGCATTCGTCTGGATCTTCCTGCTCGCTGTCCTCATCGTCTTCATCATCCTCATGACTGCTATTCCTCTTTTGTTTGATCTCCTCCTCCTCCTCCTCCTCTTCTTCTTCTTCTTGATTGGGTTCCTCTTTCTTCAGCTCTGACGATACACACACATCCTTCTTCAGCTGTCTGTCCTCCGTATGGTTTTGAGGTGATGACACCTTCAGAGAGTTCAGATCTTCTTTAGGCGACTCAGATTTAAGTTCCCTTTGCAGCTTCACCTCCTCCAAATCTTCTTCCTCATCCTCCTCGCTTTCTGAAGACTCGTTCTGGACCACGACCAACTCCGCCCGCACCATTCCCGCTCCAGCAGGGTCTAGACATCGTGCGGCCAGCTCATGAGACGGACCGGGAGTTTTGTGGTTCTCGCTTTTTGGTTCCTCGGGCCGTTTATAGAGGCTGCCAGTTGATTTGAGATCGCTCGCAGGAGGACTGCTAAGTTTATTTGTCGAGGACTCTTTCACCGAGTCACTTCCTGAAGACGGAGAGCGTTTAAACGGGCTGTGAGCGGTGGGCGAGAGAGGCTCGTCGGAGCTCCTGCTGGTTGGGGAGGTTGGTTTGTACGAAACGGGGCTGATGGACTTGAACGGAGGGCTAACGGCTACCGGCTCCGATTTAGCCGAGAATGATTTGGGTGCGTCCGAGTTTGGGGATGTGGGTTTGTGTGCTTGATCAGTACCTGGGGAGGTGGGTTTCTGGGAACTCCCTCGTAGAGGTGACACTGGGCTGCTCGGTTTCTCAGGGCTTTTAGCCGTAACTTGCACTGTCTCGTCATTGTCACCATCCACAATGAAGTTCTCCAACCGCCTGGAAATAGGCCCCGCATTCAGTGATAGCCTACTGACCTGTTTTGAGTCCTCAACGTCCCTCCTTTCCTCTGGGGAACTCCTCACAGGTGACGTCGGGCTTCTGCTGTCACTATTTTCAGAAGATCCCAAGGACCTCCGGGCTCCGCGCCCCTCCTCAGGCACCTTCCCCTGGGACAGCCGTGTAGAAACTCTCCCGGGCACCGGCTGCTCTTTTATCCCCCTTTCAAAGAGCTTTCTGGTCACTGAAAATTTCTCCGCCAGGGCGACTTTATCCATCTCGGCTTCTTCTCCCTTTGGAGTTCTGTCCGTGTTTGGCGGTTCTTGGTTGTTGGCACTGCTGAGGGAGGTTTTGTTGGTGCTGACCGGGAACTTGGACACCGGCGACACAGGAGATGATGCATCCGTTTTCTGAGGGGGTTTGATCTCCTGACTCTCCTGTGATTGCTGGCCATCCATTTGCAAGAAAATGTTCTTGATTTTGTTTATCCGGTTGCCAAACGGCCTCCCTCTGCTGTCCTCTCGGGGGTCGCTGGCTCCATTAGCATACGATTTGGCCTCGCTGTCGGATTTGGTCCCATCAAAAGAGCACTTAATGGCGTGGAAGTCCGACTTGTATGCATTTCTATGCGGGGACGCGCTCCGCAGGGTGCGTTCACCCTTGATCATTTTCAATGACTTTAAAAACTTCCTACTTTAAAACTATTTTAGGTCCGTGGTGCTGTATCCTCAACCGGACAATGGAACGAGCCCTTCAGAGTCACTCTGATACATTGTATCGAATCCCCGCGCTCATCTGAAAAGAAAAGAAACAATGTAACACTCTCAAATGAAGGGAACGTTTACATTTAGAACGCGATTCGAACGCTCGAGCACGTTAAACGTTCGCTCTTTTGTTAGCAGA
The DNA here is from genome assembly GCF_949357685.1 of Gobio gobio. Lineage (NCBI taxonomy): Eukaryota > Metazoa > Chordata > Actinopteri > Cypriniformes > Gobionidae > Gobio > Gobio gobio. Next base: position 11,346,509 of record NC_137103.1, on the reverse strand, counting down.
TAAAATCTCCCCGCTTGATCAAAGAAACTTTTTCAACTTAGACTCAAAACTTTCCAACAGTGATTTTGCAGTGGGCTCCATTGATTCAGTGCTCAATATCTGACAGCGTCTCTTAAATAAAGATGTTGTCCAAAGAGTCGAAGCTAGATTATATTTAAGTCCTTCAAATGATCAAGAACCCGCGATTAGTGTTAAACCTCCCCAAGCTTGACTCGCCGTGGAACAATAGCTCAGCATTAGATCCAACAAATGATCAAAATAAAGTTTCGGAAATCGAGTAACAAACAATTACAGCTTCTGCAGCAATCAAGTCATAGTTATCTTACCTCCACGGATATCTCACTGTCTACGGGCGCCGGTTCTTCTGCTGGGTGTAATTTAGATCCCCAACCATGTCATTTGTTTCACCGCCATGGTTCTCCAGCGTAGTGCCATCCGATTCGCGAACGAATCGTTCAGTTGAGTCGGTTCGTTTTAATGATTCGATCTAAACGATTCAAAAAGCGTTCGTAAATCAGTCAGTGAGGGAGACTTTTGTTTGGGAGTAAAATTTTAGTGACACCATAAACAAGCAACATTTGAGCACACTTTTCGAGCAAGTAGGAAAATATTTAATAAACACTCAGGGTCTCAAACCGAATGACACAATCAAATTAGAACAGATAAACAAACAAATAAATTAGACCTTATTCAGGGTAGAAAGTAGGCTATATTTAATTGAATAAAACTTCTAGGAACACGGTATGACTGGTGAATTGTTGTATTAGAACCGGCTCGCTGAAATGAACGGACCGAACGAGTCGATTCGCCAAATGAATCGAACTGCACACTTCACAGACCTGTCGCACCGCTGCGCGTTCCCGACGCTACACGAGCACATTCCAGGGCTGCTAATAATCCCAACCCCCTTCCCGACTGGTGGATGTGTTAATGCTACTATGGCGACGGATTGGCGAATGAATATTAATTAGCGCACGGTGACGTGAAACCTGCGTGGAGCTTCCAGTCAAGAATTATAATCATAATTCATTCGCCAAACCTTCACAATAGTATGATATGTTTCGTTTCCCGACCACAAGGTTGATTCAGCCCAGGTTAGGTCGAGAATGGCGTGGGAAAGAACCGATTCAGTCGCCGCACTTCTGTGTTCATGTAGTTCGTTGATAAGTAGCCTAAGATAGCCTATCGATAACCAACGAAACATATGTATTCGTTTTTATCTTGTTTATTATTATTAATAGGGTCATCCTGGGACACGGTGCCTTTTGTGTCCCTATTAAAGATCATGAATAATATTAATTTTAAACCTATCTTAGTCATAAATATCATGCAAATATGATAACAGGGTGGACAAGAGGTATAAAGAACGGATGATTTCCTATCGTTCACTGTACAGTTTTACTTTATTTTGAACTGGATTTAGATGGGAAACAATATGTAAAACATTGCCAATGAACTTTAAAATTGCACTACTATAAACTTAAATTACTCAGTTTTTATTTTTTAAAAATATATAATATTTTATTATATATATATATGTGTGCGTGTGTAATTATTACATTTATTTTAACAATTACAATCTAGGTTTTTAGCTTGTATATTGTCCACCCTATTATTTTTGACTGCTTTCCCTTTAAATGAAAGTTGGAAAAATGAAATGACATCATATCATATAAAGCAGTCATCACTTCCTTGGAGGGAAAACAACTTAAGCAAGTGAGTGAGATTCTCGATTATTTTAACTATTTTTATTTTTTTAACCAATTTTATCTTTCAAATTTAATGTGGTCAACCTTAGTACACGTCCAACCCATTAAGGCAAATGTGAAAAAAAGTTAGTATAAAAATCATATTTTTACAATTACAGTTAAGACCATTTTGATAAACTTTTGTTGGCTTGTTTATAGGTCAGAATGTCCACCCTGTTAAACCAGTGCTTTAAAACATAGTGATTGTGAAAGTAATTAAAGTTTAACATAGTGCCATTTTTAAGTTCATTGGCAGTGTTTTACATATTGTTTCCCATCTAAATCCAGTTCAAAATAAAGTAAAATTGAACGATAGGAAATCATCCGTCCATCCATTCTTTATACCACTTGTCCACCCTGTTATCAGTTTGTCATTATAATTTCATAAAATTAGCCCCCCCCCCCACAAAAAAATTAATTCAGTGGCAATGAAAAAGTATCAATAATGTAAATTTCAAAAAGCCTTTTAGGCATTTATCTGTCCCTAACAGGGTGGACATTTTTGATCTTCTATTTCATTTATTTTGTTAATAAATGGTTACATTTATTAACTACGTTAAACTTTAATTACTTTCACAATGGTTACATTTATTAACTGAGATTGACAGGAATATTTTTTTTCAAATGTTTTACATCCCCCTATCATGACTACTCAAACACAAGTTCTATTTTCTACATTTTATGAAGGCACTGAATACCAGGAATGACCCAATAATACAATAATATTGTATTTTATTCTTTAACCCTTTAAATGTCACCCCCCTTTTTGAGAATACACATGAAAATGCACTATCCAAACTTAAAGGGCTGTAATTCAAGAATACTTTGGAATATAGACCTAAACTCTGCAGATTATTGCTGAAGTGAAAGCAATTCAAAATATGAAAGAATGAAAAAGTTATGGAAGTTTAAATTTACTGTAAATAAAAAATACTGTATATAATATTTTATATAAAATATATATTTTACAAAATGTTTTACTCTAAAATTACTATAAAATCAAAGCCATATGTCTAACCAAGTTGTGTTCCAAATCTGAAGTTGATATCACACAAATTAAAGTTCCCATGAGATTTTGTTCAGGCGCTGTACCAAAAATAGCCTCCGGGTGTCATAGAAATTCCATTGATTGTTTTTTGATGCATTTTCCTGTAAATTTGTCCAAATGTCACTTCCATCACAAAACGTTCACCAAATATGAAACCTTGAGACTCAAACCTTTCCAACGATATGTGTTTTGTCAAGATTAGAAAAGATTTTGTTTATACTTTGTTTATATTTTTTTTAAATAAATGTTGTAATATGAAACATGACACCGCCCACTAGGGGAGGAGCCCGCTAGAAGAATTTAAAGTACCATTTCCATGGTAACGCAACATCCGATTTCAAAACGGTTTTGACGGGATGAATTTTGAGTTTGTAAGCTTTCGAATGATACCTACTTTATGATAATTCCTCAAATATATGAAAAGAGAAAAAGGCGAGCAAAAAAAGAGTGCCAGGTGTCCCGCTAGTGGGACGGTGACAGTTAAGAAGTAAAAACAAAACAAAAAACAAAAAGTTTATTTTCGTTTTATATCCATTTAATTATTTAGCTATCTATTTATGTATTATTCATATTTTTTTTGTTGAAAATATGTAGGCTACATCATGTTTGATATTGAAGATGACCAAAAGTTTCAGAATCTGTCATTTAAAGAAAAACATACTGATTAATTGACCACTGATCTGAATGTGTCCCCCTTATTATATTGATTATGGCCTTGAATATTACACACATTCATAGGTTCAAATCACAGTGCAAATTCTTGCTGCTATCACAATGATTCAATGATCTCAACTTGTGCTGCTGAAAGAAACATTTGGTGAGCTCAGTCTCTGAACACAAAGCATGTGAGTTTGGGTGTCAGGCTGATGTGGCAGTTGGAAACCCCTGTCTCATGTCCCAGCTCTATTCACAGATGTCTGTCTGATATTTCCTCCAGTTCTCTCGTCTGAAACTGTGTGTGTGTGTGTGTGTGTGTGTGTGTGTGTGTGTGTGTGTCACTGATGTGCCTGCTCCAGTCAGACCTGCATTACAGAGGGAAATGAAAAGATTGAGATGATGTTGGAGTATGAGAAACACATATAATGGCCATATGGGGAACTAATTAGGGAAACAGTTTTTAGGGCAAGTCTTTATATTGTGTTTTCCGGTGATACTATTAAGCATAGCGGATGCTTTTGTTGTCTTTAGTGAGTCTGTGAGAATGGAGTCAGTTCCCTGCTGACCAAACAGCTTAAATTTCAGAAACTGCCTGAAAAACTACAGGAAATAAATAATGAAAGAAAAAGGGGAAGTAAACTGAAAGCTGCATAGCAAATTATGAAAAATACAAGGTTGATGGAAAGTTAAAGATATTTTTTTATTATATGCATAAACAATTAATCCAAGGTAATGATCATGAAGAGATTCTTATACAAAACTACAGTTATGATATTGGTGTTTTCCTCATATGTCTTAGGGGTTTTTTGGTCTCTTTGACCCCAAAGTGAGTTGAAATTTTCACTCAAGGGAAGACTTAGTATGCATACCTGTGAAATATATATGAGCCAACTTTCGTTTTTATCAAAAATGAGATCAGTAAGATATTAAAAGGGAACCTATTTTGCCCTTTTTCAAAGTCTTGATTTTGTTTTATGGCTCTATAGAGTAGGTTTTAATGCTTGAATGTTCAAAAACACATATGAAAAGTGCACTGTGCTCTGATTGGTCGGCTGGACCAGCACTCAAAAAAAGGACTTGTTGAATTTACTCAAAAAAGCAGCGTCGAGTGGTTCCACGCAACTGTATTGAGTAATTACAAATATCAATTTAGTTATATGAACAAAATATTTTTTTAAGTAAAGCTGAAAAAATGTATTTGAGTAAATACAAACCATTTGAATTTGTCACTGTTACATAATATTTATATGAGCAGTTTACTTAATAATGTTATTTTAATTTTATAAACGTTTACTATGTTAGGTGAACACATTTATCAATTTAATTTACCTTATTAAATTAACTATTTGCTCTACAAGTGTAAGTGGAAAACTATTAAATAACAACAAACAAAATGCAAAAAGAACTAATTGGATAAAACTTAATTTAATCGAGGGCAGGAATTCCATCCAATAAATGTGTGTAAATGAGTGCCCTCATAAACACAGGCACCTCTCTTCTGCATAATGGTATCCACAAAATCACAGAAACGTCTCTAAATGTCCAACATAACTGAACATTAAACACTAACACTAACAACATCTTTCCCTTTACTAAAAAACACATAAAATAACACTTTAATCCCTAAATTTACTCTCCTAATGCAGTCCCTTGCAAAGCATGCTGGGAACTACAGATCCACTGCCCAGTTTGTTCGTTTCACTCAGCAATGTTAAGTTGACCGAACAAACACTTATTAAGTAAAGCTGACAGTACTCATTTTTAGAAGAAACAACTCAGTAAATTTAAGTTCATGTAGTTACATGAGTTTTTTAAGTAATGTGAACAAGGAGGATTTGAGTGCAACTAACAACAGTGAAAGTTAAAGGGTTAGTTCACCCAAAAATGAAAATTCTGTCATTAATTCCTCACCCTCATGTCGTTGGACACCCGTAAGACCTCCGTTCATATTCGGAACACAAATGAAGATATTTTAGTTGAAAGCTGATGGCTGAGAAAGGCTTCAGATAGGCCTCCATTGGCATTCAGTACACTTACACTCCCAAGACCGATAAAAGGCACTTAAAATGTCGTTACAAAGTCCATCTCACCACAGTGACTCTACAATAATCTTACGATGCGACGACAATAGTTTTTGTGCGCAAAAAAAATCAAAATAACACCTTTTTCCAACTTGTTACTGCCTTCCGTGTGTGCCTCCACGACGCATGTTTCATTTTTGGGTGAACTAACCCTTTCATTTTTTTGAGTGTGTTGTGATTGGTCACACGCTTCAAGTGTGTTTGGGACATGTCCCGCCTCTTACCATAGCCGTGGGTTTCAACCATAGACTGCAAAGAAATATGGACGTAGTGTCCGTGACGTTACCTGTAGGTTTCTGAAGAAAGTTTTTGAAGCCTAAAGTAAGCCATCGCCATCTTGGCAGCGCTTCACTCCCGGATAACTAAAAAATGGGCAAAGAGGCGGGACGTGGGAGGAGCTGAGGTGATGTGATGACTAACAGACAGCAGACAAATGGCTATCCACCTGTCACTCAAAGTGGCCACGCCCTTAATTATGCAGAACTTTAAGGCTTTATATAATGTAAACGAATGAGTTATAAAATAAAAAATTCACCCCCCTCACAGTTGTCATGAAGGGCAAAATTAGCCGTATAGACCAAAACCATTTTTTTGTTCCAGACTGTAAACATGTGTTTTTTCTGCTGTAAAGTTGGGCATTTTAACATGAACTCAATGAGATTCTGCTCCTTCTGGAGTCTGTCTCTAGCGGCCAGTCAATGAATTGCAGTTTAAGTCACTTCCGTATTGGCTTCAAGAGAAACTGGGGGAGGTTGCCGCTTGGTTTCAACACACTATTAGCTAACTCAACCAGGCCCCGCCCCTTTTATTTTGCATATATCTTGAGTGGGAAATATTTGAATGAAGAATATTGTGACGTGTTTGTTCCCAGAAGAAAACTCAAGACTATAATGGAGGCATTTCACTGAGTTCAGAAACAGTGAACCTCCCAGACAGCAACAAATGGAGTCCACACAGACCAGGGGCCGGTTGCATAAACCGTTAAGACTAGTCTTACAAGTTAGACATACATTTTTTTCTTTAAGACTGTTCATAATTTTTTTAAATCAGTTACATAAAAACATAGACTGGCCTAATTTGATACGAAAAGTAAGACTGAATGCCTCTTGCCTAACTGCTAGTGGCTCATACTAGATCTTAAGACACTGTCTTAACATAATGGCTTAGTTTATGCAACTGGCCCCAGATGTGGGCTGGATCTGGGCTGACACTATGTTGCTGTCTGGGACTGATATAGAGAATAATAAAAACCTTTGCTCAATAGTATAATCAATAATAAAAAAACTCATGCTCAAACAGCAACATTACACACTAAAGAAAGATGAACAACCTGTTAAATATAAAAGTTTTATGTAATCATTTCAGACATTTTTCCTTATATTGAACATTTTTGTCAGTTCTTTAAAACTGAGTCCAGATCCCTTGGATTTGTTATAAAACCCCACTGAAGATTTTTCTAATGTACTCGGCTCACATACAATTTTTCACCCACTACTTCCAGTGCCACTGTCCTGCAGAGTTGGGCTCCAACCCTGATCAAACTCACCTGCCTGTAGCCTTCTAGTCATAGATATACATAATACAGGCTAGATGTCTCGTCCGCGCTGCTGGCCAATGGAGATCGACGTCCGCACCTGGCGGCCATCTTGTCACAGTCAGCTCGCTCACTCGTAACATTGTGTTTTAATGGTGCATGTACCTTTTAAATAACCATAACTTGCTCAATTTTCTACCGATTTTCAAACTGTTTGGTTTGTTATAAACGTCAGAGATGTAGTTATGACACTGCATACGTATGAAAAATGATTCATAATTTGTTCAAGCATCCATAATTATAGCCACGTTAATAACGTTTGTAAGAAACCTAACCATTTGTAAATCTGTCAAGATTTCAGTGAGATAAGAGTATTTGTGTTCGTGCAGATCACTCGCCTTACATCAGGAACCACAGAGCCCTGCCTGTGACAAGATGGCCGCCGGTGATGACGTTAGAGACTCCGGCATAAGACATCTAGCCTTTATTATGGATATCTATGGCTGCGTCCCAATTCGCCTACTTATACTACGTCCTAAAAGTATGTACTCTTTTTGTGAAGAAAAAGTACATACTTTTGAGTGTGTAGCAGAAGAGTATGCAAGCTTTGGGACATACTACTTCGTCATCTTTAACGGACTCTGTTACGTGCATCCCGTCACCGTTTAAAATGTCAATCATCGTCACAGTTCAAATCCCCCACTTTAAATTTAATTTCCTACCGTATTGGAGAGAAATGTAGTCGCTCGTTGATCTGCCTTTCGTGGGTCTTTAATGCAGAGACTCCTCTCATGTGTTTGCAAAGTTAATGGCCAAACGTATCATTACAAAAGTTCTCAATGCTGCTGCAGGTGAAATATAATGTGGATAATATTGAATAAATATCTTTTCGTCCGGTTAAATACTGATAATTGCTCACTCAAACCACTTTATCTTATCCTCTCCACTTAACCATCAGACTCGCGTAACCGTCATGTTTGTAGTTTTTTAAACACTTTTTATCCGCGTTTGTAGTTCTAATCGAATCCTCGTCCATTTCGCAATGGGTTGTGGGCAATATCAGCCGTTAGAGTGCGCATCGATCTGCACTTCGGATTCTGACCGGAAATAGTAAACCATCCGGGAATCTTTGGAATACTTTTTTCAACATACTAAGATTTGAGACATACTAATTCTTTTTTCGAATACTATTTAGTACGGATAGTATGCGAATTGGGACGCAGCATATGCTTCTAGTAATCCTGAAGACATTAATTAGCAGGTTCAGGTGTGTTTGATCAGGGTTGGAGCTAAACTCTGAACGAGAGTGGCCCTCCAGGACTGGAAGTGCCCACCCCTACTACACTAGATGGTATGGAAGTAATCATATTCGGACGGAGGGTTCGTGTTTTTATGAAGAGCACATTTTCTTGACCTACTGATAGTAGAAGACGTTTGTTTTGAAAAGCTTTGAAACAGCGGTGTGCAGATCAGCTTTTTGAGTTTGAGTTTGTTTCGAAATGCAGAGAGGATGACGCGTGTCAAGGGCTGTCGGATTACTGGCATTTCCTGCTCCCTCATTCCAGCTCGTCCTGGGGTGAGTTATCTGATGAGTGCACTTCAGACAGGCCCTCCACCCTCCTCTGCATCTGACACAAGATAAACACAATGATGATTTACATCCTCTCAGACACTGACTGCGATTTTATGAATGACACTTTAGGCTTGCTATGATCATTTCACACCAAATTATTAGTACAGGTTGATAGAATCATCTATTTATCTGCCTGCCTGTCTATTATCAAAGAAACAAAAATTAATACAAAACTTCACATGTAACAAACAAGGGGAAAACACAAGGAAAAATAACACACATAATCAAATTAAATAAACGAATTATAATAAATTATAAATAAACATAATTAAATTAACAAAGAAACAAAGGAAAACCGTTCTGCTACTATAGCAGCATATTATAATTTATGTTACTTGCTCAGACAGCATAATGTATTTATATAATATGACTTTCTATGAGTTGGTCTAGAAAGACAGATCTGCTCTGATATGGTTGATCACAGGTAATCATGTCAAGTCTCAAGTCAAGTTAAATCAAATCAAGTCACATTTATTTGTATAGTGCTAAATACAATACATCTTGCTTCAAAGCAGCTTCACAGGAATAAAAAGGAAAATAAGGCATAAAACAAACCGAAGGCGTGTGTGGGGGATGTAATCTCCTCGACCCCCTGAGAAATCTGACTACCAGCGTGTGCCTCCCGATCGATTGCACGTCAACCGGGGAACAAAACTAGGCAATTGCGGCCACATACACTTTAACGTGGGCGATAGACTCCCGTTGTCCAACCTGTGCTGCAGGAAACGTAAAATATCCAACACAGGACAGAACGGCAGATTGATATCGTTATCACGGCACCATTTCACAAACACTTCCCATTTTAGAGCGTAAAGGCACCAAGTGGAAGGCGCACAAGTCTCTGCAAGTGTGTCCGCTTGAGACGGCAGTCCTTACTGAGGGGAATTCGCCAAGGAGGGCCACCAGCATCTCTCTCAGGTCTAGAAACCAAGGCTGATTCAGCCAGTTCGGGGCAACAAGCATCACCGACGCTCTCTCCTCTCTGATTTTGCAAAACACCAGAGGTAAAATCTTCACTGGAGGGAACACATATAGTGCTCTGGCCAGTGCAATGTCAGAGCGTCCCCCGCCATTGGGGATCGAGACAGCGATAAGAACAGCGAGTGGTGTGTTCTCGCACATCGCAAATAGATCCGCGTTTGCCCTCCCGAAGCGGTCCCAAATCATCTGGACCGACCTGGGGTGAAGCCGTAAACCTCTTCGTGAGGTATCTCGTGTCAGGGTTGAAGTAAGCGATGAGACGAGGACTCAGAAATGCAGATAAATGAGTTTTTACGATAATAAGAAATGCAGATAAATGGGTTTTTACGAAAATAATAAAACAAGACAAACGAAGGCGTGGCTTGCAGGGAGACACAAGGCATGTATGACAACGATCCAGTACAGGACTGCAAACACAAGGAGAATAAATAGAGAGCAAACAAAAGAGGGTAACGAGGGAAAACAGGTGGGGCAAATTAACCAATAATCAGGAAACAAAATGGACAGGATTAGACAATAGATAGGAGAGCACATGGCACAAAGAAACACATGACAAACCATGTGCTCACACCAAAGTGACAAACCCATGAGCACATGGCCAGCAAACACAAAATCACAAGCCATGTGTCCATACAAACATGACATGAACACACAGCTAATGAGAACTCATAAGCCGCGTGTTCACACAAAACATGACAACATGAAAGCATGCAGCCAGTGAAACACCAACCGGGCTGATGTAAACACGCTAAGGCCAGTCCGAATGGGAGCACTGAATACTGGTATGCTGTGCCCTCGAAAGCGAACCACAAGAAGCACTTGTGACGCGTCACTATCTGAATATGGAAGTATGAGTCCTTCAGGTCCACGGATGCAAACCAGTCCCCGGCACGCACTTGTCCCAGGATCTGTTTCAGGGTCTTTACCCTGAAGGCGTGCTTGTGAAGCGCTTGGTTGATGGGTCTCAGGTCCAGGATCGGACGGAGTCCCCCATTCCTCTAGGGCACCACAAAATAGTGGCGGGTCGATGGGGCCTGTGAAAAGTTGGCAGAAGGTAGCCATCAGATGCGGAGAAGAAGTCTCTGAGTAGCTTCTGTTGCGTCTTGAAGATGGAACCGCGAAGGAGAAGATTCTGACGCAATTGTCGTTCCTCTGCATTTTATACTGCCCACTGGCTCATCAGTATTTGCATATTTGTGACAATTGGCCAGTAAATTTTACTGCCGTTATCCTTTAAGGTTTCAGGAAGTCCCCACAGCATCATAAGCTGACACAATGGCTGCGTCCGAAAACCTAGGCAGCTGACTCGTTGCCTCGCTGCCTTATCAGACATTGGCTTGTAAGGGAGCGTTAGTGCATGAAGGCACCTCACAAAACTAATTTCGGACAGACTTCTGAGGCATGGTAACAGTTTAATGATCTACAGCAAAATAGAGAGAGCTTTGATGAGAACTAAACAAATATTTAATTACTACATTAGTAATTTCTCCCTAGAAATGACATCAGAAGTGGAAAATGTTGGTAAAAAACTTACATTTACACACAAACTGACCAGCAAATGCAACTTTCGGACACAATCTTTTTTTCCAGCTCAACTGTCACAGAATGGAAAGCACAGGATTGTGGGATATCAAAGGCAGCGAAGGATACAAATATGCTGCCTTCAAAACTCGATCAGATGAAGGTCTCTCTGGAGACAGGAAGTGAAGCTAACATTAGATTGGGACATGCCTTGATGCCTTCCTGCCTTGAAATGTGTCCTCCGAACGCAGCATTTTCCAGCTTTCGGACGTAGCCAATGTCGAAATGAACGCTCTCGAAAGGGAACATATGCCTAGAGCTCCTCCTAGTGGTCATTATATAAATCACAAATGAAACTACATGAGACATTGCAGGATGGATTGTGGGATTGACAGTGAACCGGAGAAAGTGTTGAGAACATCAAAAAAGTTTGGGCTTTAAGCAAATATCAGCCGGCAGCCAATTGCTGTGAGGTTCAGGTTTAAAAATAAGGAGTGTCTATTTACACCAAGTGCAAATAGCGTGACTTGTTGGCGTTGTCAGTAAAGTGAAAGGCTTGTGAAACAAGGTTTTGATGCGATCGACCCGGGTTCAAATCTGCCTTTTGCAGAGCTCGCTCTCAATAAAAAATAAGAAAATGTTGTAAAAGTGGAAATAAATTGCCTAACTAAATGTTTAATAATAATATAAGTTGTAACTATACACATCACAACATGTAAATAGGAAAATGTTGGCGTTATTTTGTCACTTTTTGAGCAGTATGCTAGCTGGAGCCATTTACCTCCAGTCTTTGTGCTAAGCTAGGCTAACAGTGTGTGCATCAGACAGAGTTATGGCACGCACGGAGATGAGAATGGTATGTAAGGACTTATCTAACTTTGGGGGATACAGTGAATAAGCTAAAGTCCCAAAAAGTCGGCGTGTTCCTTTAATGTACAACAATACTGAGGTGCAAATAGTATGTGTCTGTCAAAATAAAGTATAAATAGCATCTAATTACTATTTACACATATTGCAAAGAACTACTAGGCTACGTTTACATGGTGTAAACAGAATGTATCACTATTTTCACTTAGCCTAGAATGTTATTTCACTTAGTAAATAGCATCGACAGTGTAAATATCATCTATCGCTTTTAGAAAATATGTTATTTTCACTTGCAAATAGCCACTGCCTTAAAAATATGCAGCTTTTTTATGCTGAAATTTATGTTGTATTTAGTGTGTAAATCATATTGTTTACACATTGAGTGCTTTGCAGATGTTTGGCTATATATCGTTAGCCTCATAGCATAATTGCCTAAGTCATTTGTTGGCCCAATTGAGATATCTGCCTAACTTTACTGTGAAAAAATACCTAAAAATGTTTTTTTTCTTGTTTACCAAAAACATTGAAATATGACTTAGGCAATTATGCTATGAGGCTAACGATATGTTAAATATTGCAGTTTGGATGCTTTCATTGTGATTATACTGGCTGTGTTTACAAAACTTCCCTCAGTTGGGGCATTTGGAAACAAAGCTGGCCTAAATGTAATCACACCATGTGCAGCGGAAGCTGCGGCCAACTTTACTTCAGTACTTTGTATTTCTGTGTAAAACAAAGAAGGACGAATAAATCATTTTGGGTGATATTGTTATTTTATGAAATTGATGTAGCATGTAGTTTTTGTTGGAACTGTAAACTGTACTCTATGGTTCCAGTGCTCTGATGATGCAAGAGTATCTGTTTATTCCCATAATAAACATATCCGTTACCCACCTGCGAGTGTGCTCTAGTGCTGCGGTTTGCACACAGGAGCCAGCGTGGCACAGCGCTCATTACATGCCTGATGCACCATCACCTGGCAACCACGCAAAGCCCTAAAATGCAGACGGGCATTTGTTTAGATTCCTCTTTCTTCTTTTTCAAGTGTTCCTTTGTCATGGAAACCTTTCAAACATCTCCCCCCTGTCTCTGTCAGGTTCTGCTGATGTGATCAGTGATATGAGCAGGTTCTATCTCTCGGACACATGATCAGTGCATTCTTGTGGTGTCAAAGTACAGCTTTAAAGGGTTTTGCCTTCGAAACGTTATAGGGAAAATCGATCATTTACAGCCAGGAGTATTAAGTCTTGCCTTAACAGGGCAAGCAAATTCATTAGAGTTCATTAGAGTTGAGTTGACTGATAATGTTTATTGATAAAAAACGTATTTTCTTAGCACGAAAATTGGTACAAACTTAATACTGTTATAAACAGTTTTTAGAATGGGTCTATCTTCTTACCTTTTTTATCTTTTTTGAAGTTTGTAATGGAATTTTTACTCTACTTTCATGTTTACATAGTTGTAAAACTGGCTGATAAGAACAAGTCTTCACATTTTCACGAGTCTGTGATCTTTAGTCCCATTAATGAATTTAAGTGCATTCTATTTATATCATATTCATGATGAACTGATGATATGGGTTTCAGCAAACATTCATTGATGACAACATTTCCATTTACTTCTGGATGACTTTAACTTTCAAGTTCAAACTTTGTTTTTGCTAGTCATTACTCTTCCTCACTTACAATAACATGAGTGTAAGGAAGTACATTTAAATAAATTGAAATTCAAAGAAATTCAGTACTTAGGTCACTTTAGCCAATCGTGCTGAAAATTCAACGGTTTTTAATCGTGCAGTGCCATACTTGGCTCAAGTGTAAACATAACTGGAAACGTTCGACCCGAAGGTGGAAAAGCACCATGGCCTCATGGGATAGTAAAGTGTCCATCGTATGCACACTTCAGAATCTCTCCAGAAGTAGTAGGTCATCCGGGTACTTTTTGCCAATTCTTTTAAGAGTACTGGGAATTCAGACATATGTATTTTGTCACATACTGTTTTATCCACTGTTACTATATCCACCTTATTTTTCAGCTAAGCGCGGGCGTGGCCATTTGTGTGTCTGGCTTCCGGTGTCATTCACTTCCAGTTATTTTTACCTGTACAAAACGTAGTATATTTCACTTGAAGGAGTGAATGAAAAAAAAGGCCACATCCACACGAAGCCAGAGCTTTCCCTATCCGATCTTTTTTTCCTCTCATCTCAAGAAATATCTGCGTACCCACGAGAGCACTGAAACCGACTGAAAATGATGTAGTAAACATGCCAGACCAGTGTGTGGCGCTGTAATTCTGCCACAGAGATACACTAAAAACCGAGAAGAAGAGTTGTGGTTAGAAGGGGTACAGCCATAGATATACATAATAAAGGTTAGATGTCTCGTCCACGCTGCTGGCCAATGGAGGTCGACGTCCGCACCTGGCGGCCATCTTGTCACAGTCAGCTCGCTCACTCGTAACATTGTGTTTTAATGGTGCGTATACTTTTTAAATAACCATAACTTGCTCAATTTTCTACCAATTTTCAAACTGTTAGGTTTATTATAAATGTCAGACATGTAGTTATGACACTGCATACTTATGAAAAATTATTCATAATTTGTTCAAGCATCCGTAATTATATTTGTAAGAAACCAAACCATTTGTAAATCCGTCAAGATTTCAGTGAGATAAGAGTATTTGTGTTCGTGCAGATCACTCACCTTACATCAGGCACCACAGAGCCCGCCAGAAAGCTTGCCTGTGACAAGATGGCCGCCGGTGATGACGTTAGAGACTCTGCCGTAAGACATCTAGCCTTTATTATGTATATCTATGTGTACAGCAGCGGTCGGAAGTGGGGCAAAATCTCAGAATAAAATAACAATGAATTAAATTAGCTACTTACCAGATTGTGTTTTATTAACGTCTAACACCTACCCCAACCCTAAACCTACCCTTACAACAATGCAAATACAGTAATTAAATGGCGTAATATTGATGTGCGCATGCCCAGTGCCCGTAGTTTTATCCCTTCTAGTCTTTCCTGTGCGGGACTTGGTGTGATGACATCATCGTTTCACAAAATACGGATTGGCTGTACACACGAAAACGCAAGGGTGTCGGTTTCAGATTTATCCACTCAGGGACCCGGTTTAATAAAATATCGGTTTCAGGCTCCTAAAACGCCGGATCTGTGTTGGCGAAACGCTGTAAATTAACGCGTCTACGAAAATGATTAATAAAACATATAAATATCAGTTAACCATATGTATACTACTTTCTTCACTGATGAAAATGTCTGCCCACTGACACTGGTTTTCAAGCTATTGTTATCTAATTTTTTTGGCCTTCAGAACATCTTAAAATGCACATATGTAGATCACAGAAATAAAAATGTTCATGTGGGGGGGTATCTCGAACAAAGTAGGTCTTGCCCAGGGTGCAATTCAATGTAGAACCGCCACTGCCCTTGTGGCACCATCTGATAAAGAAAAAATATAGTAAAAATTATTATTTTGAAACCTTAATGATCCGAAAAACACTTAGCCTCTTCACTAACTAGCACACACAATACCATTGGTATAGGCTACTACTTCCGCCGCCTCACCGGAAGTTGT
Source organism: Gobio gobio (assembly GCF_949357685.1). Lineage (NCBI taxonomy): Eukaryota > Metazoa > Chordata > Actinopteri > Cypriniformes > Gobionidae > Gobio > Gobio gobio. Next base: position 11,330,839 of record NC_137103.1, on the reverse strand, counting down.
ACCCATGTTCTTTTTTACAGTAGCGCCCGCCGGAAACAGGTGGATACATGCCTTCAGTTTGATTCAGTCCTTTGTTCCGTACTGTCATGTTCCTTTGTTATTTCTCACACATTATGCAATGCCTTCTTTGTTTTATTAAATTGTTTTATTTTTTTTAAAGTAAAGTTAAAATGCTGCAAGATCCATATTTCCCCATCTCTGTTGTTTTGGAAGGCAGGCAGACAATATTTTTTAATTTGTTTGTTACCAGCCATTATACATATAAAATGAAGGGTTCAATCAGCATTGTAGGCCTATGTTTGTCTCTGGAAATAGCTTGCAGTAAACAAAGAAAAGAAAAATACAGTAACAGTAAACCATAGGTTTCGTTCTTGCAGTAAACACAGACTTCCAGGTGAAAACTGAAATTGTCTTTTAAAGCCTCTGTACAATTTAGACAACTAAGAACCTAAACTTCAAGCTCTCAAAGCCGAATGGAGGTGTTGCCACCTGGTGGACTAATGACTTATGATGTCACCTTCAGTGTTCACTGACCATGTGACACTGAGTGCTTTAAATTAAAGTAATTGCATTGCAACTTAAACATTAATAACAGTTACATCAATAACAATCAACATAATAACATTCAATCATCCTCTTTACAGTGCTGGTGGTTTTGCAGGCATATCTGAGAACTCACAAACCCCAGTTGAGCACAATGTTTGATCTTGTACAGTCAATGTCTTCTTTTGTCCATCCGTTACCAAGGTTACAGTCAGAGGAATGTGGAGCGTTGATGTTCAAAGATCTCATCTTTTCTGTAAATCACCGCTTCTGTCCATGAGGAAAATTAGAACGCTTACAAATACATATTTATAAGTGGAAATGAGGCTGGCCGACTGTGAATCGCATATCAATAATTAATACTCTATTTGAATATTTTGTCAGGGACTCAGTGTGTCACTGTACCCAGAGTGAGTGTCTGCCTCTCCCTGCAGGGCTGTTTCCTCTCGGTTGCTGACTGGACATCTTTATAATGAGACAGAGCTACAGCATGTTAATGTGCTTGTGTCTGGGACTGCAGAAAAACAGAGAAACACCCATTTTCCTAGAGTTACACCCACGTACTACTGGCTTTAAACTGCCCAGTGTCTGGACATCATTGCAACACTCGCAGTCAACACTGTTTCCGTCTTGGTCATGAAGAACTTGTTGTTTGACTGCGGGTTTGAGCCCAGCCATCAATACAACACTTTACATTTTCTTCATAAATGTGATATGTTGAATAAACACTGCCAGTGTACTGTGACTTATGGGCGTGGTTTCAAAGACAGGGCTTAGATTAAGTCAAAATTAGCCCTTAGTTCAATTAGGACATTTAGCTTTTATAAACATGCCCTAGAAAAAAAATACATTACCTATACATATTGAGACAAAACAATGGCACTGACATATTTTAAGTTATGTTGCTTTAACAGCTCAAACATGCATTTTAGTCTGGGACTAGCTTAAGCCTCGTCTGTGAAACCAGGATTTTTTTGGCCAAATACTACTTTCGTTTAAACTTCTCTTAAACGAACAAATATAACATAAAAAGGCATCATACCACATCAACAGTGTTGAGGAAAGTTACTTTCAAAAGTAATGTGTTAATATTGCGTTACTCTCTGAAAAAAGTAACTATTTGCGTTAGTTACTTTTTACGGAAGTAATGTGCTATTACTTTTGCGTTACTTTTTCTCATGTGGGCTGGGCTTGCTTGTTTGTTTTTAAAAACAACATTTTTTGTTGTTTTTTTGGCAAGTGTAAAGGCCTTTCACACCAAAACTGAAATGAATAAGCCTCAGGCTGCATCAAATTCGCTTCTATCGCATCTAGTTGGCATCCATTTTGAATCCACCCGCACGTCCAAAGCAAATTGGTCGCCCGTATAAAGCAAGCGTTTGAAGCAAAATAGACTTATGTTCGAGGCGTTCACTTCCACTTTCAATGTTACTTCCGCCTATCCCGCGCCCATATAGCTCCGTATAGCTTTAATTAAATGCATGAAAGAACAGTAACAACAATTTTCATAATTGTCATGCCATAATAATGCAAAAATACGCCAAGGTCCTTCAGTCCAGATTAAGTGCTAAGTCCTTAAACACAGCCACTGTTTTGAATGAGTGACTCCGGGCGAGCCTGCCCCCGTTTATCACGTCACTTCACTACGTGACAGCAGCAAGCAGGCTCCTGATTGGTTAACGCAGAGCGAACAGATGCCAAAGTTCAAATTTTTCAACTCGGGCGTCAGACGGGAATTCGATTCAAACGCGTGAATGCACAAAAAGCACCAAATAAAATCAGTCGCGCAAGACACTCAATTCGCAAACTGGATGCGCGAATGAGACAAAATCGCGTCTTTACATTCACTTAACATGGAAATCACTCACTTCAGAGTCCAGACGCTCAATTCGCATTCAGTGTGAATGCAGCATCAGGCTGAAGGAAATGCTAATTCACGCCTGTACACTAGAGGGCGCAGCTCAAACAAACCTTTCAGCTCTGCTGCCATTCTGGATCGCAAAAGAATGCAGGAGAAGAAAGTTTGGCCCTGTCCCAAATGGCACACTTCATATGCACTTACGAGGCGTTTCTCAATGTCAAGGAAGGATCCTCGGAAGCCAGAATTCCGAGGATGCTACGTCATCGACAGCCATCGAAGGACTGTTCCAATGTCGAGGATCCTCAGAATTTCAACCAAGGTCTGAGTCCTTCGTTCGAAAAATATGCCATATACAGGAAAGGATGCTTACGAGTAGACTTCGCACACTTCACACTCTCAAATCACCCACAATCCTATGCGCGCAGCTTTGCTATCTTGTTAAAAAAATACAAAATATCGGACGTTGGCGGAGTCGGAGCGTTAACGGGGCAATATTTACGTCACCAAACATTTGTTATAACCATAGTAAATATAAGTAAAGTTTAACGTTTATATGCCAGTACAAATGACTACCGTATTGATATTATACAAATTACGTTATTGATGGCTAACGGACCTTTTCACTGATGTAATGACGCAATGACGTGCAATTGCTAGCCTGTTCCATTTACGTGTTCTCCGAATGCAAAAGAGGAGCCTCGCCTAGCCTCTGAAGGAAGTGACTTGGAAGGACCAGTCCTACAGAGGAAGCATCCTTGACATTGAGAAACACCTGCGGTCTTGTGGACTTACAATGGCCGCCACGTGCGCATGTCTGGTAAGTCAACAAGACCATAGGGTGTCCCATTGCACCCTCGATGCGCACATTTTACTTCTACTTTTGACCTTTCCTACAAATATATACTATTATAACAGATTTTTTTAATGTAATAATATTGATTTGATCATTATAAAATCTAAAAGTACATTCAAAAACAAAATGTGAGGAAAAAAATAACTATGTTAGGGAGTGGAAATGGCTAATGAGCAAATAAGTGCTCCTCTGCCGCCGTCTACTGGTAAAATTGTGTCTTTTTAAATTTAAAACTAGAAGTGTTTGTATTTCACCAAGTGTTAGTTTTCCTACTTCGTGAAACTTTTAGTGTTACAAATTCAGACAATCTTTGAAGGATGAACAAAAAATAGTTTTGGGTTATCACAATACATTTTTTTTAATTTAAATTGGATAATATACAGACTTTTGAGCTTTAAATGTTGTTATTATGTAATATACATTATATGTTTTGCCGTCCACCACAATTAAAAATATCAGGTTTAAGTAAAAATGTCGAAGATGAACGAAAGTCTAATGGGTCTGGGTGTGTAGAGCTAGCCTGGGAAAACCCAGACAACTTCCGGCAAATTTAGATTTTACTACTGAGAATGGTCTGGTTTTAACCAGGCTAGTGTAGAGCCTAAATGATGACAGAATAGTTTTTTCTTTTCTTTTTCAACTTGGCCACTCGACCCGTTTGATGTTGTTGATTTTTGTTTATATATAGCAAATGTGTGTGGTTGGAATTGAAAAAAAGAAGAAAAAAACTACGAGGTTAAACATACAAAACTACTGTAAATATTAAGAAGGCTACTTTTGACTCGAAATCATAGCTCTTATGACAACTTCCCTGTGTGACAACTAGCCCCGGTATATTCGCCCATGTTAGCTGTGTGGGCGGCTCAGCATCGGTCAGACTCAAACTCGGTCGCTCTCAGTAAAGTCGCATGCTGCTCATGATCAGGTGCGGACGATGCGAACGGTAGTTTTACTCCATGATTTCACCGAAGATGGTCGCGGCACACACCTCCAGCCACCCGTCTGCTTCTGCTGAGTGGATCATCTGTCTGGACAAGAGGTACCGTCGTTTACCCTACACAAACTTCATCCTTCTGTCTTCATGTTGTTGTTCTGATCCACCTGCAGCAATCTTTTACACACCAGTGCCTCATGGAAAAGACATTCCAAGCACATTTGATTTGTTAAACCATATTAGGATATAAGTTTTATGTCATAAATGTCAACTGCTAATGTCAGTGTAATTGATGTAGCCTATGCCCTCGACTGATTCTAGATGATAGATGGATCCAGTGTCAGCTTCACGTGTTTCGCAGCTTTCACTGTGAATCTGGCAGATGTGAGTGTAGTTTGTAAAGGGTTGTTTGTCACCTGGAAGAGGTCACCAGTGCTGCAGTGCTTGTGTTACTGCAGACGCTTTCTGCTGTGAAGGGCTTTAGAAACAGAGACGAACTTAAAGGAATATTTCACCCTCATGTCACCCAAACCCTATGTATGCATTTCTTCCTTCAGTGAAACACAAAAGAAGAGGTTTAGCTAAATGTCCAGGCTGCTCTTGATACAGTAAATCCTAAAATTAATGATTTGTTGGCTCAAGACTACTTAACCGCATTAATGAGGGAAAAAACTTAAATAAACATTGCCAATGAAAAATTTAAAATGACAGAGAAATATAAAACTATAGATTTATGTTGCTTGTGTATAATAGAAACAACGTATGTTACATTTATTGCAAAATAAATATTGTATATATGCAAGTTCTGCAATAAACATACATCAGAATCAAAGTGTTATTTGCAGAATCATAGGTAAATGTTTTCCATGAGGAATTCCTTTGTTAAACACAGTTATTTAAGAAATAAGTTGAAATAATGCAAGCACATTCTGTATGGCATCATAATAACACCATAACTAGGGCTCAAAAAAGGACAACTAAAGGGATAGTTCACCCACAAAGGAAAATTCTGGCATCATTTGCTCAACTTCTTGGCGTTCCAAAACCATACGACTTCTATTCATCTTCAAATTACAAATAAAGATATTTTTTAATATTCTTTAATAATTTTTATTCATCCATTAAAGGAAGATTATCCCAGGGAGATTATCAGTGGTCTTGTATGTCTTCCATTTTTTAATAATTGCTCCCACAGTTGATTTCTTCACACCAAGCTGCCTATTGCAGATTCAGTCTTCCCAGCCTGGTGCAGGTCTACAATTTTGTTTCTGGTGTCCTTTGACAGCTCTTTGGTCTTGGCCATAGTGGAGTTTGGAGTTTGACTGTTTGAGGTTGTGGACAGGTGTCTTTTTTACTGATAATGAGTTCAAACAGGTGCCATTAATACAGGTAATGAGTGGAGGACAGAGGAGCCTCTTAAAGAAGAAGTTACAGGTCTGTGAGAGCTAGAAATCTTCCTTTTTTGTAGATGACCAAATACTTATTTTCCACCATAATTTGCAAATAAATTCTTTAAAAATCAGGCAATGTGATTTTCTGGATTTCTGTCTCTCACAGTTGAAGTGTGCCTATGATGAAAATTACAGGCCTCTCTCATCTTTTTAAGTTGGAGAACTTGCACAATTGGTGGCTGACTAAATACTTTTTTGCCCCACTTTATGTGTAAATAATTGAATTATGTCATGTAAAACAAGAGTTTGTTAACGTTACTCCTGATCGGAAGCTTCCATAAATATTGAGTTAATACATAGATTTAGGCTTCAACTATGTTTAATGGTGCAACACAAAAATATTTAGTAGTGCATAAGTTGGAAAAGCCCCAGGATATACTGCAGGTCAGGAAAGCTATCCGTTCCTTTATTGATACACGTGAAAAGCACCCCGGGGGCATTATAGGGATCCGGCGTTATGTTTAATCTATTAAGTTTTGCTATGTACAGGTCTATGTCTTTTGAATTAAAGTGCGCAGTGAATTAAAGTCGCAGTGAGTCAATGTTTTCAGTGGTGTATAAAGACCTCACATAATGAACCGTTATGTTTTTATTACCTTAGAATGAGTCATTTCTATTTACATACACAGAGAAGCCGCCATTTTGCGCCGCCATGTCTCTACAGTAGCCCTAAACGGACAAACTGCTCTACAGAGCGCTAGTCACTCTCTGCGGTCTCAGACGACAACATCTTTGTCCTGTGTCGGCCACCGTAGCTTCTCTATGTGCTTCGAAAGGGAGGGGTGAGCGGTTGCAATTCGCAACTTCACAGCTAGATGACGCTAACATTTAAACAGTGCACCTTACAAAGGTGCAACCAATATTTTCAAGCTTTAAAAAGTACAAAAACAACATTGTAAAAGTAATGCAGATGAATTGAGCGGTTTAATCCAAGCCCTCTGAAGAGATATGATGGCTTCATATATGATGAACAGATTTGATATAGGCTTTTCTTCACATATAAACACACATGCATAGAGCACATCAACTATGGCAAACGGAAGTTCAAACGTGCTTGCTTGATGCAAGAACCAATGAGGATTGAAAGCCAGTACAGTTGATAAACTGCTCATTTTATATGGCCATTAAAATGTCTTTTTCTACGTTTTGATGAATGGAAGATCTGGTTGCGTGAACTCTCAATGGATGGACAAACATTATGAGGTAATATTAAAAAGTATCTTAATTTGTGTTTTGAAGATGAACAGATGTTGCTTTCAGTTAAAAAAAGCTCAAACATGCATTTTAGTCTGGGACTAGCTAAAGCCTTGTCTGTGAAACTGAGAGAAAGAGTATCTTAATTTAACAGTACTTTAGTATTTTACTTGTACTGACTGTAGGCTCAAATATGAACTAGTCCTCAAAACCTAAGACACATGCCAGTGAAAAACAAGAAAATGTTGCTTTGTGAGGAGGGCCATCATGTTTATTTTCTAAAATCGAAATGAAATGGAACACTTCAATATTGCATTAAATCAAAGTCAACAGAACAGCCTCTTAAACGTCTACAAACATTCAAGTCAATTAAGCTCAAGTGCTCAAAAGGCTCTTATAACGGATAAATAAAATAATGTTAAGTAAAATGAAATGGTCAAAGCCTGCTTGCACAGAACACTGGTTTCAGTCTCATCACCGGCTGCAGTCATGTCCTCATCTCATACATGAAACCCTGCGATTCAACAACTACCTGCTAATGCACGCGCATTCGTGTGAAGCAGCCTTGTTGACAAAGTTTGGGTGGGTAAGAGAAAAACGCACATGATATACTGCAGTACCTTTGATGACCTGTAGAAATCAATGTTGCAGAAATAAACTACTGCAGAAAAAGTTAAGTTAGATACTCAGTAAAGCTACAAACTACAAAAAGATACTTAAAGGCATAGTTCACCCAAAAATGAAAATTAGCCCATCATTTACTCACCCCCAAGTCATCCTAGGTGTGTATGACATTCTTCTTTCAGACGAATAAAATCAGAGTTATATTACAAAAGTCCAGGCTAATTCAAGCATTAATTTGATTCATAGTTGCTGTGTTTTTGAAGTCCATAAAAAGTGCATCTGTCCGTCATATAACTGCTCCACGCGGCTCTGGGGTGTTAATAAAGGCCTTCTGAAGCGAATTGATGCGTTTGTGTAAGAAAAATTTCCATATTATAACTTTATCAAGTACACTTTCGACCGACCGCATTCCATGGAAAAGTGTTGAATGTTGAAAGTGAAACTCAAGATGCGTACGTGACGTCATGACGAGCGAACCTGGTCGCGTTAGTCTTTCGATCGGCAGGGGAACTTTCAACAATTTTTCCATAAATTGAACTGGGAAGGCGAGTTTATCAAGTTTACTTGATAAAGTTTTAAATATGAATATTTTTCTTACCCAAACACATTGATTCGCTTCAGAAGGCCTTTATTAACACCCCGGAGCCGCGTGGGGCAGTTATTTGACGGACAGATGCACTTTTTATGGACTTTGAATCCACTATGAATCCAATTCTAATGCTTGAATTAGCCTGGACTTTTGTAATATTACTCAGATTTTATTCGTCTGAAAGAAGAATGTCATATACACCTAGGATGACTTGAGGGTGAGTAAATTATGGGCTAATTTTCATTTTTGGGTGAACTAACCCTTTAAGTATAGTAACTGATTACATGTACTCAAATACTTTACACCACTGTTTTAGGGTGAATAATCCCTTTAAAGGGGACATATCATGAAAATCTGACTTTTTCTGTGTTTAAGTGCTATAATCGGGTCCCCAGTGGTGTTGTCAAAAATACAGACCGTGGTACCAAGTCGGTACTGAAATGTAAAAAATGTGCCGCTTTGAGCGCTGTTGAGCTGGAATCGTAAACACCTCTGGCTGACCATTGTGTTCACGAGGATGTGTCTGTGATTGGCTACAATGTTCAACGCACGGGAGCGTTTGAAAGCACACAGAAGTTTTTGAAAGTGTTTTGAAAGCAGGAGTGTTTGAAAGCACAAGCAGGCGTCGACCAGCGGACCGGTAGGCTGATAGGCGCCTGCATTCAAATAGGGGTGGGAGAAAAGGTTGATGCATCGATGCATCGCGATTCGTTATCCAACGATTCAGAATCGATTCTCAAAAATTCAGAATCGATTCTGTGTTCAATTCAAACGGCCACTTCACCACTGTGTGCGCGCGCAGTCACCGGCCAAACAGAAAAACCTGTTGATAGGCGAACGTTGGTATGCTGGTGAATTGCCTTCATTTAAAGGGTTAGTTCACCCAAAAATGAAAATTCTGTCATTAATTACTTACCCTCATGTCGTTCGACACCCGTCAGACCTCCGTTCATCTTCAGAACACAAATGACAATATTTTAGTTGAAATCTGATGGCTCTGAAAGGCCTCCATTGGCTCAATGGCACGGTTCACTCTCAAGACCCTTAAAAGGCACTAAAGACGTCGTTGCAAAGTCCATTTCACTACAGTGGTTCTAAAATAACTATATGAATCGGCGACAATAGTTTTTGTGCTCAAAAAAACCCTAAATAACGACTTATATAGTGATGACGATTTCAAAACAAGGCATCATGAAGCTTCGAAGCGTTATGAATCAGTGAGTCGAATCATGATTCGGATCGCGTGTCAAACCGCCAAACTGCTGAAATTTGGCGATTCAAACTGCTGATTCGACTCACTGATTCATTACGCTTCGAAGCTTCATGATGCCGTGTTTTGAAATCGTCATCACTATATAAGTCGTTATTTAGGTTTTTTTTGCGCACAAAAACTATTCTCGCCGATTCATAAAGTTATTGTAGAGCCACTGTAGTGAGATGGACTTTGTAACGACGTCTTTAGTACCTTTTAAGGGTCTTGAGAGTGAACCGTGCCATTGTGCCAATGGAGGCCTTTCAGAGCCATCAGATTAACTAAAATATCTTCATTTGTGTTCTGAAGATGAACGGAGGTCTGACGGGTGTCGAACGACATGAGGGTAAGTAATTAATGACAGAATTTTCATTTTTGGGTGAACTAACCCTTTAAGTGCCTTAAGATTCCACACTCCTACATTCAAACGCTCTGTGTGTATCTGTGTAAGCGCTCTGTGAAAAGCGTCATTGATGTATATTTATTACATGTTTGTGAAGCGCTGATCATTGTAGCCAATCACAGACATATTTGATGCGCGCGTGAAGAGTGAACACAATGGACAATCAGAGGTGTTTACGATTCCGCTCAACAGCGCTCAAAGCGTCACATTTTTTAAAATTTCAGTACCGACTTGGTATCCCGGTCTGTACTTTTGACAACACTAGTCCCTGGTGCATCTACCAACCAGAAAACGTGAAAAAGGACAACTCAATAACTTTGTTTTGGTAAGCCTTTCTCTGCAAGCATGTGAAAAAACCAGCCGCTCAGATTTCGCTCCCCTAGTGACGTAGGAAGGGGATCTTATTATAATATTACCGATCATATCACCCACCAATAATCGTGTTAAATAATCGTGATTTCAATATTGAGCAAAATAATCGTGATTATGCTTTTTACCATAACCGAGCAGCCCTAGCCACTGGTCTCTGTATGCTTTTCATCGTGAAGAACAGTCAGTGAATTCTGTTCAACGTTTCCTTTTGTGTTCCACAGAAGAATCTCATACAGGTTTTGAATGATACAAGGGTAAATGATGACTTTTTGGGTGAACTTTAAGAATTTGTAATAATAGCAGTACTGTGAGCCTACGGACTCTGCCCATGATCGCCTAGAAACGGGGCATCTCGTATATATCCAACATTATAAAGCAGTTAACAAACACGCTATCTCGTTATCAAACACGGGGCGGAGATTTGTGTGTAATGTGTTTATGACACACTCTAATGGGCTCCGGCCGGCTCTTCCTGCAATGAATGGCTCCATCTTGCTGTAGATCAATATTTACACATCTAAAGCAGATGGACACAGGTCTGTTGAAATTATGTCCGCACTCGACTCTCTCCATTCCTGTCTTTATCTCCTTTTACCTGGCATTGTTTTGATGGCGCGATAGATGCATAACAGCGACGTCCAGATGTCTTGAGTGGAGCTGTGTCTGATTTTCACTGCAGTGGTTTCCCTCTGACTCAGACCACATCAGATTGATTGCTTTTTGAATTATATGAACGTCATAAATTTAACTATTGAGGATGAAATTAGTTGAGTGTTTAGTTCTGTACTGTTTCAAAATGCAAATCTTGAAGATTGAGAAGAAGGCGAGGAAGTCCATAAATGCCCGAGTTTAATTAAAACCTGAAGTTGGGAGGTTGTTCAAATCATTAACCCTTTAGTTTGAGCAAAAGTACTTGCTATCCAGCTAACAGGAGATGTTCTCAGGACTTTGGCTACACTGTTTTAGTGTGAAATTACAGTAGGGCTGTGCAATATATCGAAATTATCGAAATATCGCAAATGTACATATCGCAATATGCATATCGCAAGGGTACGCAATATCTGAATGGTTTTAATAGGCTACTTCAACATTGTGAAAAGTGTACGTTTTAGGTTGATGCATATAGCAGAGAATAGACTGGGCACACAACTGTTACTTATGTGACTTGCATGGCGTTAAAAAGAGTTATTAAACGCAATGACTTGCAAAAAACAACTCCTTGCAGTCTCGTGCCGTCTGACACACACCGAAACGTGGTGTCTTGTTACACACTCATACTGTCAAATACACACACAGTTGTGTCAAAATGGCTGTCTTGATGAGTATTCATGTAAACACAGTCGGTTATGCTTTAAGTGAAAGATATCAGTTGGGGAAAGAAATAGATTTTACACACTTAAAGCAATATCGTATTGCATATCGAATATCGCATTATTTAACAAGGATATCGCATTTTTCTTCAATATCGCACAGCCCTAAATTACAGTATATTCCAAGTTAATAATTGGATTACTTTCACAGTAATTTCACTGTAGACGTCTCTTAAAGGATTAGTTCACGTCAAAATGAAAATGTCCTGATAATTTACTCACCCCCATCTCATCCAAGATGTTTGTGTCTTTCTTTCTTCGGTAAAAAATAAATTTTAAGTTTTTTTTAAGGAAAACATTTCAGGATTTTTCTCCATATAGGGCTTAGAAGGGCTTCAGAGGCTCTGCATGATCCCAGACAAGGAATAGGGTCTTATCTAGCCAAACATCATCAATAAAAATAAAAAAGTAAATTGCTTATCTTGCGCTGCTCTGCGACACACCACGGATTGCGTAATCACGTCGGAAACGTCACTCTAGACGTAGGCAGAAGTACCGCCCCAAGCGAATGTGCGAGGACTAATACAAACGCCCTTTACCAAAAAACACTCCATCTCCATCTTCAAAATCATCCGACAACGTTGTTTTACCTTTTTTTGCTAAAGGATGTTTGTATTAGTCTTCGCATGTGCGCTTTGTGAACATGGGGGCGGGACTTCTGCCTACGTCTAGTGTGACCTTTCCGATGTGATTGTGCAATCCGTCGTGTGTCTCAGAGCAGCGCAAGATGAGCAATTTAGGTTAAAAAGTATATATATATGACCGATGGCTTGGCTAGATAAGACCCTATTCCTCGTCTGGGATCGCGCAGAGGAAAAGCCTCTGAAACCCTTTGAAACTGCATTGATTTGGACCTTCAACATTTTGGTTACCATTGAAGTCAAGTCACCTTTATTTCTATAGCGCTTTTCACAACACAGATGCTTCAAAGCAGCTTTACAGTGATGATAGGAAATTAATTTTGTTTTAGATGAAAAGCTAAAGTAAGTTTTTGATTGATTCATTTCTGTTGTAAAAACTGATTTCAAAATGTAAAAACGCATGTAAAAAATAATGTAAATATTATTATAAGTGTGAATCAAAAAATGAAAAGCGCATTTAAAAAAAACTAAAACAAGCATGATTTCATCAAATGTCTTAGTGTGTGTTTTGGTCATAATTTAGACCTTTTTTAATCTAATTTCAGCTTTTTATCTCATAATTAGGATCTTGTATCTTTTAATCATAATTTAGAGACTTTAAATAATTTTTTTTGATTTTTTATCTCTGAATTTTTAAAGTCCTAATTTCGACGGTTCATCTCACAATGACTTAGCATGTCCTATTTTTGACTTTTTATCTAATAATGAGGTCTTTTAAACTCATATTTTCAAAATTGTATCTTATAATTATGACTTAGCATATCGTATTTTCGACTTTTTATCTCATTATTATAAACTTTATGATAATTGAAAATGAGCTGATCAGTAATATAGTTGAATATTTAGGGTCCCCTAGCTGAGCAAACCAAAGTCAAAGGCGACGGTGGCAAGGACCAAAACCAAAAAAAGTCTATGATGTGGAGAAAAATCCTGGAATGTTTTCCTCCAACTTAATTTCTTTTCGACTGAAGAAAGAAAGAAATGAACATCTTGGATGAGATGGGGGTGAGTAAATTTTCATTTTGAAGTGAACTGGGCGTTTTAAAATGTTCAGAGAACGTTCAGAAATAACGTTTTCAGAACTTAATGGGAACGTTAGCAAAACATTCTAATCCTTTGGGTTACACACGTTGGCCACATTGACAGTGTTTTTTAGGTTTTGATGTAGAACTGTTTGCATAGTAAATGGACTTTTAGTCCCTGTTAAGCATCCTCAGACACACACAGGCACATGCTCACGTACGTAGCTTATTGTTTGCACAGGTGTGTCAGACCTCTATGTGGACATGTGCTTTTTAGTAGAAGAAAGACACTGTTTTTAAAACTGACATCTAATTTTAAGTTTAGACTATCCTTATCCTTTAAAATCTTTAGCATTAAATAAAATGTAGTTTCAGCTTCAGTTCGTTCAGTGACTGTCAGATTACGTCACTGCAGTTGCGCACACACAAAGGTGACAGAAAAACAGTGGTAACAAGAGGAGGAAGATGTCCTTTGAAGCCAAATGCTGACGTTTATGGTTGCAAGACACTGGACTGATAAAACCTGTAAGGATTACCCTACTATTAAAGTATGAATTGGATGTAAACTATAAAGCTACATGAGTTTATATCACAATTCTGAGAAAAAAGTTAGAAATGCGATATACATAAACTCAAAATTCTGACATTTATATATCAAAGTTCTGATTTTTTTTCCTCAGAATTATGGGATAAAAATGGGCAATTACTTTTATTTTATTTTATTCTGTATATCTGTATATGGAAGCGTCCATAGACTGCTAATATAGTGTTGCACTTTTATTGGTTTAACAGTTTCTATTGTTCTCCTCATTTGTAAGTGGCTTTGGATAAAAGCGTCTTCTAAATTATTAAATGTAAATGATGCAGAACTGCCGCTTCCTGCCACCAGATGGTCTATAGCCATTGTTTTATTGGTGATTTCTAACTGGACTATTATTTCAGATAAAGGTCAGTGACAAGTAAGAAAAGAGAAAAAGAAATAGAAAAAATCTTTTAAAAATCTAGTTTAAAAACGTGCCAAATTCTCAGAAATGCACTCACTTTTCTCACATATGGTGATTTTGACAAACTATGCCATTTACATTTTATCAGTGGCTATAAAAATGTCATGTGGTGTAAATGTCAGGTAAACATGCATACACAAACACAGTCTTAATCATTATAAAAATAAATAAATAAAGTGCATAAAATATATTTACTAACAAATATAACATATCAAATCATGTTTTTGGGGCATTGGACCACATAACATTTTGCAACTTGAACTAATTTTGCCACATCACAAAAATGGTCAAGTTATCTTATATTTTAAGATGCTTAATTGATCTTGTGGTCTTTAATGGACCTGTGAGTGTTTTTTTCTATTATGTAATTTCCTGAGTTCCACAAAGATATTAAACAGAAAGATATTTTCATCATTGATAATTATAAAAAATGTTTCTTGAGCAGCGAATCATCATATTACAATGATTTCTGAAGGATCATGTGACACTGGAGATTGGAGTAATGATGCTGAAAATTCAGCTTTTATATATTTTAAAATATATTACAATAGTAGTTATTTTACTCATTTTATTCATATATTTTATACATACATATACTTTATTCACGCAGTGATCTATTAGCAGTAAAAACTTAATTATACAAAAACAAAGGAAAACAAACAAAAAGTCCATGAAAACTGAACTAACACCACAACGGAACGTGACATTACTCCCTTCCTCCGGAAGACGGCTCCTGATGCCTACGCAGGACCACAGATGATATTGGCAGGGATACTATTAACCAGGGCTCCGAACCGGTTCAAGGAACGAAAACGAAAACCGGAAACGAACAAAATTTTAAGAGGAACAAAAACGAAAACGAAATCAAAATCAATTTGAATCGTTCTGAACAGAAACGTTCATTTGAAATGACCATTAACCGGTTAATAACGTTATTTTATCGTTCTCTTTAATATTTTAATTTGGCAGTGACCAATCATGAATAGAGTAGTCCAGCATGTGACGTTGACTTATCAAGCGTGAGTGAAATGCCCGCGCACCATCATCTATGAATCTACCGTCAGTGTAGAGCGCGCATTTTCATGCCTCAAGTACATTTCTTTCCCCACTGAGGTCTACAATGAATGGGCAGGTATTCGAGGACATTCTTTTCGAACGTTTAAATAAGCAGTACGGACTTTAAACTCAAATAGACTGATTTAGGCTAGTTTGTGGATTCCGTTTAAGCCTATCCAAGTAGGCTATAGCATCTATCAAACATTTTTGCTATAGTCTTTCAGATTGCCAATACAGGACAGGTCAATGTTTTCTATATAGACGGTTGATGCTTCGTATTAAATGGTATGTTATATTGCATTAAATGATCAAGCTTTATTAGCATGACTGAATTTGATTATGTGATGCAAGGACGTGTTGCGCAGTGTTTGCTTTGAAATTAGCAGATGACGGTGCAATGGTTATCCAGTTTATTTATTCTTTATTCATGCAATTTTGAAAACAAGTCGTGTTGAAAAAAAGTTATGTAACGTTACAAAGAATGTTATCACTCTTCTGAAAAGTATAGGGGCACTTTCGATCGTCTAACGCTCCATTAAAACAGGTCCGTTTATGCTTTGTAATTAATGCATGTATTTCTGTTGTGGTTTTAAAAATGTTATGAAATAAATATTCAAGTTTAATTACCATGCGTTATATTATTATTGAGTGAAAATAAGTCTATTTATACATATTTGTTTAAAGTATAGGCTAAATTAAAATAACGTTATTAACCTGTATTTTTTCAAATCAAACCGTTTTCGGAACAGTAATGTTTATTGAGGAACGCAAAAACGGAAACGCTATAATATCGATTCTGCTCGGAGTGAACCGATTGATATTTTGTTCCGTTTTTAAGCCCTGCTATTAACAGAAGAGACCATGGGGAAGCTGGCAGTGGATGAGGGCCCAGAGCGACCCAGAAGCCAGCCAGGAGGATGGTGACCCACAAAGGAACCAATGGATGGAGCCTTGAGCCTGGGCGGCTGAGGGGAGTTGTGGAGACCCAGGCAGTGTCCGATGGACCAAGACATGGAGCCAGGGTGGCCAAGGTGGAGCCAGGGTGCCGAAGGACTGAGGCAGAGCCGGTGGGAGTGAGGACTGAGGTGGAGCCGTTGGAAGGAGGAACCAGACAAAACTGAAGGGGCGGTGACTGACCAAGGATGGTGCCGGAGAGACGAGAGAGCCTGGTGGAGCTAGAGGACAACAGTTCCAGGAGGAGCTGAGGGAGCAAGGAGCCAAGGTGGAACAGACAGGTCAACGGAGCAAGGTGGAGTAGTGGGCTCGAAGATGCGAGGCGGAGTCAGGGGATCCAAACACCAAGGTGGAGCTGGGGACTTGGGAGACAGTAGCAGACTGGGCTGAATAGGCGGAGGAGCCGAACAGGAACAGCAGAGCCGACACGAGGAACTGGACTGCTTACTTGGAGGAGGAGGGAGTTGGACACTGGGCGGGACCATCAACGACGAAGGAGATTTGGGTCTATTCAGATTCCTCAGCAATGAAGGAGACTTGGAGCTGGGCTAGGGGTGCACCGATCCGATATTAGGATCGGATATCGGCCGCGATACTGACAAAATAGCTGGATCGGGGATCGGAAAAATGAACAGATCCACGGGCCGATCCAGGTTTTTTTTTTTTTTTTTTTTGTCGCAGCTGAACCTACGTCATTCGTCAGCTTCACGTGTGTCGCATATGCTAGAAGCAACATGGAGCGAGCCAGAGAGTCGGCTGTGTGGAGATATTTCACGCTTGCCACGCCAACTAGTTCGTCGGCTGTTTGCAATGTCTGCAAAGTAAATGTTTCGAGGGGAGGTGGTGTTACTGCAAAGTACAATACTACCAATTTAATCAAGCACATCCAAAAACACCATGCTAAGGAGCACGCTGAATTCCTGCAGCTCAGCAAAACAAAAGGAGAGGACAAAACAGCCCAGCAACTAACTTTGCAGGATGCATTTCAACGACGCGAAAAGTTTCCAATGGAAAGCTTGAAAGCATCGGCAATTACACAGAAAGTTGTAGAATTCATTGTTTTAGATGCTCAACCAATGTCAGTAGTTGAAGATGAGGGCTTCCGTCGCCTACTGGAACACTTAGAGCCAAGGTACTCTCTTCCATCACGCAAGTATTTTTCCGAGACCGCGCTGCCAGAACTGTACAAAAAAGTTTGTGAACACGTCTCGAAAGAGATTAAAGATGTGAAAGCTATGAGCTTTACTACAGATATATGGAGCTCTGCTGTCAGTCCAATGTCGCTTTTAAGTTTAACAGTCCACTGGTTGGACACGAGTTGTACACCACACGGCGTAATGCTTCAAGCCAAAAACTTTCATGGTTCACACACCAGCGATACCATTTCGGCTGCAATTAAAGATATACTTGACAAGTGGCACATTCCTTTGAATAAAGTGCATGTCATACTCCGGGACAATGCAAGCAACATGAAAAAGGCCATGGACAACATGGGGGTGCGGAGCTTAGGCTGCTTTGCTCACAGCTTGCAGCTTGTAGTCAATGAGGGACTACTGTCACAACGGAGTGTGAGCGATGCCATTGCAATCGGAAGACAAATTGTGGGGCATTTTAAACACTCTCCACTTGCGTATTCAAGACTGCAAGATATCCAGCTCCAGATGCAAATGCCACCGAAACGCCTGCAACAAGACGTCAAAACAAGGTGGAATTCTACGTACTTGATGATACAGAGTCTTCTGGAACAGAAGAGAGTCCTCTGTGCTTACATTGCTGACCATGACCTGCCCAGTACACTGACCGCTAACCAGTGGGCTTTGCTAGAAAAAACTAGTATTGTTCTTGCACCATTTGAAGAGCTAACAAGGAAAGTAAGCTCATCGACTGCCTCCACCGCTGACGTCATTCCAGCTGTCACCGTCCTCAAACGCATCCTTGCTAAAGAAGGTGATGCAGATACTGGCATCAAAACAATGAAAAAAACCCTGCTTCAAGCTGTCAACAAACGCTTCGACACTGTGGAAGATGAACCCCTATATGCACTTGCCACCCTGCTGGACCCGAGATATAAAGACAGGTAAGATTGTGTAACCTAACTAATTAATTACATTAGGTCTATATTATAGATTTATTACTCTCCACAATAACACTTCTACTGTATTTGATGAGATGCCATGCTGTAAATTTAACATTTAGAATATAAATTATATAGGCTTACATTCTTTATATAATGTATAATAAATAAATATATATAAATTTTATATATATATATATATATATATATATATATATATATATATATATATATATATATATATATATATATATATATATATATATATATATATATATATATATATATATATATATATATATATATATATAATTACTTTAATCAGCCTCAGGTTTTTTAGTGTCATCAAGTGTTTCATTTAGCCTAACCTATGTTTTATTTCTGTTTCAGATACTTTACAAGTGCACAATCTGCAAAGTGTGCAAAAGATGCACTGACAGGGGAACTAGAGGAAGACCTGAGGAGGAGCACAGCTGGAGTATCACAGGCCGCAGCAGAACCACAGGAAAAGTTCCCTCGGGTGGAAGCAGCAGCACCGAGCACGAGCAGCTTTATGCAAGAGTTTGACCAAATTGTGGAGGAGTGTGAAGATCCCGGTGCAGCAAGCAGCTCGAGCCCTGCAGTCCAACTGCATGGATATCTTGCAGAGAAAACCATCGCTGCCTCAGACAACCCATACCAGTACTGGGGAGTCAACAAATACAGATTACCTTGTCTTGCTGCCACTGCCACAAAATATCTCTGTGCCCCCTGCACTAGTGTAGAAAGCGAGAGAGTGTTCAGCACAGTTTCCAACATTGTGGATGAAAAGAGAAGTAAGCTTACAGCAGAGAGAGCAGAAATGCTTGTCTTCATGAGAAAGAATTTGCCATTACTGATTAAGTGAGCATTCACAGGTCATGTTTGTGATGGTGGTGTGACACTGCACTACATGTTTACAATGTTTGGTTATTATTATTTGTATGTGTGATCAAGTTGTTGTTTGACCAACTTTTTATTTGTTTATTCAGCATTTGTTTATTACTCAGGTTCAGCTGCTATGTTGCATTTTAAATTCCTGTTTGCAGGACTTTGCACTTTATATTTTTGTTTACAATGTTTGGTTACTGTTTGATTACTATTGTATGTTCAACCATTGCACTGTTTTGTTTCTTGTGGCTACATTTTATTTAATTTAATTTAAGAGTTTGATTACATTATATTTTAGATTTTAATGCACAATTGTTATATAACAAATTTATAAGAATTCAAATATCTTTTTTACATGTTTACAATGTTTGGTAACTGTCAGATTCCTATTGTAGGTTTGACTGTTTTTTGTTTCCACTGCTACATTTGATTTATTTAAAGAAGTTTGATTACATTCTATTTTAAATTTGAATGCACAATTGTTTTTTAAATAAATAAGAATTCAACACTTTACATACATCTGTTATTTTGTCTTAGTTATGTTTAGTTAGTAAAGTTTGGTGCCTTTAGTCTCTTCAAGGAAGGTATAAGGTGGAAGATATACAGTTTATTATTAATTCAACAATAGTATCGGATCGGTATCGGGTATCGACAGATACACAAAGCCCAGGCATCGGTATCGGTATCGGGACTGAAAAAGTCGGATCGGTGCACCCCTAAGCTGGGCTGAACCAGTGGTGATGAAGAAGACTTGAAGCTGGGAGGAACAAGTGGAAACGAAGAATACTTGGAGCTGGATGGATCCAGACGAAGAAGACTTTAGGGCCAGGCGGGACAGGTGAAGACATAGAAGAAACCGAAGAATTCTTGGGGTTGGGCAGAACCGACGGAAGAGGAAGGGCTTGGACACAGGAAGTCATCAGGAAATCAATCACTCCCTACTGAGGTAGACTAAACTCCAATTCTGGGAAATGGGGGCCAACTTCTTCGTCCAGCTCCACCAAAACTCCCACTGGGAAGGATGTAAGAACCAGTTCACACACCTGGTCAGACTAGGTGGCAGGCTCTGGATTCGTTGCGGGCATAGGCTCTGGCACTGGGTCTGTTGTGGGCTCAGGCTCATTATTCGTGTTTGGTGTGGGCTCTGGATCTGGAATAGAAATGCTCCTGCTGTATCCATTTTATTAACCTTTCTGTGGTCTGGTGTTCTGTAATGTTCGGGCTGAGGAAGAAGACAAGGCAAGCGTATCAGATATTGGCAGCAAAAACGTTATTCACAAAAACTAAAGAGAGTAATCCAAAAAGAAGAATCAATAAAACAGTGTACTAAGGCACATTCAACATCAGACAAAGAGCAGCTGAAACTGAGGACTCTAGGAACTAATGATCTAAATGAGGAACAGGAGGAGGAAATGGGTTAGGTCAATAAGTAACTATTACAACCAGAAAACATGCTCCGCAACCATGACAAGACTAAACTAAAACAACAACCGAACATGAGGACAGTTGTATCACCTTGACAGAAGGAATATCATTATGAATTGTAATTAAAACATGTAAAAATTATCATCATAGAAGAGATGTCAAGTCACTGTATGTATGAATTTTATTTTTAGTGTATGTTTGAATGCATTAATAGATAGGCAAGAAAATCTGCATCACATTATTGACCTACACATCAAGACAAAGTGTGGTTGGTCTGTTTCTGGTAGTTCCTTGCCATGATATGACTTCATGGCAATTGTAAAAGTTGTGGCTATGCAAGGCTCATCATGTTGTTGTCACTTTGTTCTGAGTGTTTTGCTTGGCTTGCTGTGTGTGTGTGTGTGTGTGTGTGTGTGTGTGTGTGAGAGCTGTTAATTAGCTGTTACTGTCAATATCTCATTAATCTATGCTCCTTAAACCTTAAGCATTCACATGGGATCGATCTTAGTGCCATTCTGATGACTAACAGTTCCTACACTGTATCAGCCATCTTTCCACCTGCTCTGTCAGCACTAGCTTTAGTCATCAAAATCCCATATCACTCCACCACTAGCTTTGTGTCACACATACATTGTGATTTGTGTGATATTGTGTTTCCTCACTGATTTGTGATGTTCCCCTCAGTCCATGAATGATGTTCATTCTCTCTGTGAGCTGGTGCTGAATAAATCAGACCTGCTGTATTGCAGATCTTGAAGCGCTTCAGGCGACAACAGCAGTCAGAGGTCCTTTAAACATTTATAAACCCAGTCCTACATCTTGATAGGTTCATTTAGCTCACTGTATGGGCTCATATTATAGTATGTGCATTGGTTTTGGTTTATGATCAGAACTTCTAAGATGTTAACAAACAGAGCAGCTCCATATTAGTGTGGAACTAAAAAAAAAAAAAAAGAACATGAGATGTTGGGCTATTTGGCTTTTCATAATGTTTTTGTTTAGACTAGTGGAAAGAAAACACAAATAATACTTTATCTATATATTTCCGTCTGTATATTTGAATTACATTTCTTTAACCCCTTAACTGTCACCGCCCCCCTAGCGGGATGCTTGGTGCTCTTTTTAGTTGTCTTTTTTTTCAAATCACATATTTTAGTAAGCATCATAAATTAGGTATCCTTTGAACGCTTGACTCTAAAATCATCATGTGAAAGACGTTTTGAAATTGGACATTGCGTTACCAT
Organism: Gobio gobio; assembly: GCF_949357685.1. NCBI lineage: Eukaryota > Metazoa > Chordata > Actinopteri > Cypriniformes > Gobionidae > Gobio > Gobio gobio. Next base: position 11,309,064 of record NC_137103.1, on the reverse strand, counting down.
GGAAACTGTACTTTAAAACCTTTTAGCGGGCTCCTCTCCCTAGCGTGCGGTGTCATGTTTCATATTACAAAATTTAACTACTTTATAATCACAACTTTTTTCTAATCTTGACAGAACACATATCGCCGGAAAGAGTCTCAAGGTTTTGTGATTAGAAGTGAAATTTGGAGAGAAATTCATAAATGTATTACAGGAGAAGGCATCAAACAAATTTCCGTGGAACTTACATTTTTGTGATATTAACGTCAAATTTGGAGCACAATTTGTTTAGACATATGGCTTCATTTTATAGCTATTTTAAAGTAAAAAATATTTGGTAAGATATGTATTTTATATAAAATACATTGATTTATATTGATTTACAGTAAATGTAAACTTCCAAAACTTTAATACTTTTATTTTTTGGAAGTGTTTTCAGCAATAATAAGTCTTTTATTTAACCCCTTGCCTTTCACCCCCCCCCCCCCATTTTTGCAAGTGGGGCATTTCGACACACCCAAAATAAAAAGGCTGCTGCTCATAAGTCATTCTGAATAGACACATACCTAACATATATCTAGAAAGCCAACACTTGAGAGTTTACAGCTCAAGACACAGAATTACTCAGACTGTTATTAATATGGAGATATATAGGCTCAAACATTAAAACAAACAATAATATAAAGTATAACAACTTATAACCACAACTGAAGTGAAGCCACAAGTGTGGTCATGCTTCATTTCAAATCTGAGGATGAAATCTCTAAAACTACACATTTTATGAAGCATATTGTATGGCATGTCATGTGAGTTTTTAGCGAAGCAGGCTAAGATATAGATGCTAATTGTTATGTTATTGGCCTGTAAAACGTCCTTGCAGTCTACTAACTAGTCTTTCAACTGCTTAATTCATACTCTATTGTTTTCACTCACTGAACCTTTCACACTTCTGTCATGAATGACTTGATCCTCGTTATTCTTTTATAGTAATTATTTTGTTTGTATTCAGCCATTATAGTCTATGCAGGCATTCTGGATTGCCCATCAACCCCACATTTATTCCACTTTACATTAATACCTACTATCTGAAGTCTTTCTAGCATGTTAAGCATGTTCTTGGTACCTTATGTGAAATAGATAATGAAATAAAATATAGCTCCTGGCGTGACAGGTGCATTGGAGCCATGAGTAGCATCAAGCTACATAACACAATATAAAAGATTAATATTACACTTTAACTCCAAGCTCCCTTTAAACAGCCAGCGAGTGTTTGTATTTCATACTGTTCGCGATATAATGTGGATTTCAGTGATGTTCAATGATGTTAAAATGTTATATTTAACATTTTATATGGAGCTAATTGCTACACCTGTTTAACATTTTACTGGAAACATTCTTTATTCATGTGAAAATATACCAAACCCCAGGCAAATCACACACAAACCATATGCCATCGTAATTGTGCGTTTATTAGCTTCTTAGTTTCACGTGTTCTGGCAATGTTTACAACAGAGAGATGAGAATGAGGAAGTGTAAGGAACAGCCTGACCAGATTTATTCTGGGGCAGGATTATTCCAATTATTTTTTGGAAGTGTTTTCAGCAATAATAAGTATTTTCTTTAAAACAAGACCCAACTTTTGTATTCCAAAGCTTTCTTGAATTACAACCATTTAGGTTCGGATTCTTTTTTCTTCTCCTGCACATAAATCTAGACTTCAGCAGCACTGTACTATACACCAAACTTTACAGTTTGATTTCTATGTATATTCTAAAGGTTTGTATTTAAGGGTTTGTTGACATATAATTTGCCTGATTTTATACAACATTTTATTCCTAAAAACATGGTGAGAATATATTCCTGGCTGTTTATATTATTTTCTGATTTATGGAGTGATAAAAAGAGATCCCTTCTGTAAAAAAATCCAAAACCAGCATTTTGAACTTGCCAATCCAATTTTCAGATTGCTGTAAATGTGTGCAAATTAGTCCATAATAAGATAATGCATTATTTGCCTATTCAAAACAAGCTAAAATGCAAAAATCAAAACAAAACAAAAAACGGCACATTGCTATTTATCCTCCTAAAGAAGTTTAATAAACGGAACAGAACGTTCAGGTCATCCCTTTTCAGTCATTGAGGGTAACTGTAGATGTGGACGTTTTTAACCATCGTACAGGAAAACAAAATGAAGGGAGTTACTTTGTGTAACACTAAAAATGTCATTACGATTATGTGTACATAGGAAAAACACGACAAAACAATTATTGCAGAACACAGAAGTAATATACGATTGAATGATACAAAAATCCTATTGCTGTGCATTTTAATTAATTCAAACAGAATCACTTCGATATTTGGGAATTCTCCTAAAGGTCTTAACTTGGATTTTGATCTTAACTTTTTTGTAGAAAGTTTATTTGTTCATTATTTAATATGTAATATTATACACACACACACACTGCCAGTCAAAAGTTTAGAAACTGTACTATTTTGAGTTCTGCTCACCAAGGATGCATTTATTTGATCCAAAATACAGCAAAAACAGTATTATTGTGAAATGTTTTATCTACACTTACAATCATAAATGTTTCTTGAGCAGTAAATCATCATATGAGAATCATTTCTGAAGGATCATGTGACACTGAAGACTGGAGTAATGATGCTGAACATTCAGCTTTGATCACAGGAATAAATGACATGTTAAAATTAGGGCTGTCAAAAGATTAATCGCGATTAATCTCATCCAAAATAAAAGTTTGTGTTTACATAATATATGTGTGTGTACTGTGTATAATTATTATTTATATATAAAAACACACACAAGCATGTATATATTTAAGAAAAATGTATTATATTTATATATAAAATATTATATTTATATATAATATAAATTATATAAATGTATGTACAGTATATACATGCAAATATTTCTTAAATATATACATGAATGTGTGTGTATTTATATATACATCATAATTATACAGAGTACACACACATATATTATGTAAACACAAACTTTTATTTTGGATGTGATTAATCGCGATTAATCTTTTGACAGCCCTAGTTAAAATACATTACAATAGAAAACTGTTATTTTACATTTTAATAATATTTCACAATATTACAGCTTTTTTTGTATTTTGAATAACATAAATGCGCACTCTTCTGTCTCTTCTGTCTCTTCTGCTTGGTGAGCAGAAGAGACTTCTTTCAAAAACAATCAAAGTAGTACCAAACTTCTGACTGGAAGTCTGTATATATATATATATATCTATATCTTTGTTAAAAATGTATTTCGTTTTTTTTTCATTGGATTTCATTGGTTTATTGGATGATTGATTCATTTGCTGATCTTATTGACCATGTCAGGTGCGATTGTTCATCATGTTGATATGAAAGTTGTTGATATTTGTTGTTTTCTTTGCCTGACAAACTGCTTGTGGTTGAAATGTTGCAATTTATTAACCCCCTTTGGGAGCAGAATTAGCAGTGCCAGTTCTTTTTCATAGTTTTCTTTTGATCGAGCACCTGCTTAAGCGATGTTTGGATGTGTACTTACTACTTTTGAATTTATTTTTTCATTTGCCTAAACATAATATTTCAGAAAACTGGGAAAGCGTGGTTGTATTAGTTTTACTGTATTCACCTGTGGTGTTTTGCCTTTAAGCTAAACTCACTTTAAAGAGCAGCATGATCATTCTGCTGATGAAAGTCATACAAGTTTGGAGCAAACATGAGGATGAGCAAATGACAGAATTTTCAGTCACCTTATATTAGGTGTATTTAAATATGATATACTTGCTTTAAAAATATTGTTATTTACAATGCACTTCTTGTGTCGATGCATCGTAAAACACTTGTGCTGCTATTGTGGTGAAACTGGTAAGGTTAGGACAGATGTGGAGGTGTGGGTAGTTTAAGGGTTAACAGGTTGTCATTATAGATGTAACGACAGAAATGCTTTACATATGTAGTTACATGCCTTTTTTAAATATGTACATGTGTTTGAAAAATAAGTGCATTGTAACAAATTATTAATTTAGATTTTAGTACAAAGTAGTTAAAGGCACATAATATAAAGTGGGACCTTTTCATTTTATGTAGAGTAGTTGTGTAATTTGTTTTGTGTGTGTTGTCAGACCAGAGGAGCGCTCGGGGGAGGATGTGGACATTATCTTGGCCCGTCTGAAAAGCGTGAAGGCCTTCGAGAAGTTCCACCCTGCTCTCCTTCAGCAGATCTGTCTGTGGGGCTACTATGAGTGTCTGGAGAAAGGCATCACATGTGAGTTAAACACACATGCATGCATGGTATAAAATACATTTTTGTTGACAGAATTACTTCGCTTTAACTTGAAGAATCACATAATGTTGCATTCTGACTGAGATTGGTGTTATAAGATGATTTCTCAAATAGAGCACTACCTCTCTCTCTCTCTCTCTCTCTCTCTCTGTGTGTGTGTGTGTGTGTGTTAGTATACAGGCAGGGTGACATCGGCACTAACTGGTACACTGTCCTGTCTGGCTCTCTGGATGTCAAAGTCTCAGAAACGGCAAACCATCAGGTACATAATCACTTCAATTCTGTTTTTAAATGCTAGAGAACAGAGCTAATCCTGTCTCTGAACTGAAAATATGAAAGAAATTAAAATATTAATGAAATTCATCACCAAATAATATTTGTAATTGTTATAAGTTGAACAAAACCTCACAGGTTTCAAAATAACCACATAACAAATAATAATTATTAATGAATTATATACAACTACTGTAAGTATATCCAACCTCACATACAGTACACTCACGTAAAGCGCTATGTACTAAAATCACTTTGTGATTGTTTATATCATAGCAAATTAAACTATATTGTCGCACAGCTCTATGTAAAGTTGAATATGCAGTATATCCAAGTTTACCTGCATAATGTCACAAACGGGTATTCAAAATAGAGAATTCAACTACAAAGTCTTTAATCACAAGTCTAAACGTGGAAAAAAACGCAGGAGAACCTTAGGAATCCTACTTATAGGAAGCAACCATGTAAAACGCAAACGACAAAGAAACGTGAGAAAAGAAGTAAATACACAGGGAGTAACCACCACAAGAGAGAACAGGTGTGAAACTCATCAGTGATTAAAGGGTTAGTTCACCCAAAAATGAAAATTCTGTCATTAATTCCTCACCCTCATGTCGTTCGACACCCCTAAGACCTCCGTTCATATTCGGAACACAAATGAAGATATTTTAGTGTAAAGCTGACGGCTGAGAAAGGCTTCAGACAGGCCTCCATTGGCATTCAGTACATTCACACTCCCAAGACCCATAAAAGGCACTTAAAACGTTGTTACAAAGTCCATCTCACCACAGTGACTCTACAATAATTTTACGAAGCGACGACAATAGTTTTTGTGCACAAAAAAAAATCAAAATAACACCTTTATCCAACTTGTTCTTGTCTTCCGTGTGTGCCTCCACGACGCATGCGCGAGAATATGACGCAGATCCGGCGTTCGGACACATGACCCAGAAGCGATTTGTTTACAAGCAGAGGAAGACGCGCGTGTCTAAGCTGTTGAATTCTACATGGATCGTGCTCTAGGTCTCGGCGTAGTGCTCAAAATCGGGCTAAAGTGTGTATTTCATGGATTCCCGAACCCCGGCGCTACGTCATATTCTCGCGCATGCGTCGTGGAGGCACACACGGAAGTCAAGAACAAGTTCAATAAAGTCGTTATTTAGATTTTTTTTTGCCTACAAAAACTATTGTCGTCGCATCGTAAAATTATTGTAGAGCCACTGTGGTGAGATGGACTTTGTAACGGCGTTTTAAGTGCCTTTTATGGGTCTTGTGAGTGTAAATGTACTGAATGCCAATGGAGGCCTGTCTGAAGCCTTTCTCAGCCATCAGCTTTCAACTAAAATATCTTCATTTGTGTTCCGAAGATGAACGGAGGACTTACGGGTGTCGAACGACATGAGGGTGAGGAATTAATGACAGAATTTTTTGGGTGAACTAACCCTTTAACTATGAAAGGGAACAAAGGCAAACAGGAATAGAACAAAAACAAACTAAGGGCACATTTACACAACAATGATGTACTAAAAAATAGGGCTGAGTAAAAAAATATTGATTTCTCGATTTTAATCGATTCTCACTTTTACAAAACAATATCGATTCTTAAATCCCAAGAATCGATTAGTCATCCTGTTTTCAGTTAATGAATGAAATAAACATTGTAGCACGCCTCCCATCCAATAAATCACAATAATCTTTGTGCTTTATTACTATTGATATGAAACAAAGTCTCAGATTTCAAATTACATCTATTTTTTTTACGAAATTCAAAAACATAAATACCGCTTTGGTGCTGTGGTGCGAGATCGCTCTGCCTCAGCTCAGCTCAAGAGAACCGGCAGCGCGGAGCAAACATGAGCGGATCTTCTCTTCCGCCTTAATACCAGTAACAGCGCGAAATAAACACGAATGAGCATCTGAAAGTGTGTTCAAAGATACAGGACAACTTACCGAAATCCATATCATGTCACATAGAATCGCTCAATCAGTGTTTCAACCGCAGAAAGATGTAAGTAAAACGGCTTGTAAATGTCATGTAACTTCATATTTTCCTCTGAAAAGCCATATCCAGTGTCCATAAACTTGTTAGTCAGCTAGAAAAATTTACTCTAGAGAGGAGCATTTTGCTAATTATATGCACCATATTACATAGGCTATTCATTGTCAATGTTCTTCAATATTTAATGCATGCATGTATGTATGTATGAATAAATATGGCAAGTTTTTATGCAGCCACCATTTAAATGTTCATATTTAAAAAATCTAATTGGAGTAGAATTATGATTATGTAATTTATTATATTGTATATAATACAAGTTATTATAACTTTATTATTATATATATAAAAACATAATTTAGTGTCATTTAAGTGTTTGTATACAAATCTGTTCATTTGTACCTTCAATATTAGGCTAATGTAGTATCAACTGACTCCCATAGTTTACAACATTAGTTCAGAAATTAGTTTTCCTTGAGAAAATTTTCCATGTATTATACCTGATACACCAAATCAAAAATAATCGATATTGAATTGAATCGAAAAGAATCGAAAATCGAATCGAAAGCTTGTGAATCGAAATCGAATCGAATTGTGAAATTGGTGTCAATACCCAGCCCTACTAAAAAACATTTCCGTTGTGTTTTTCGCGTAGACAACAACATGGTTAAAATGATCCCTAAATGGCGTCGTTTTCTGCTGCCAGGCCAGTAGCCACTACACGCCTATAGACTCATGTACACATGTAAACCATTTTGACAATTTTTTATTATTACACTGATACAATAACGGTATCGTTTTCAAAAACTTGCAGTTTGAAAACCGTTTTCACAAGTTTGCGTTTTCAGGCCCCTAAAACAGAGTTGTTGTATAAATGAACGACATTAAAAAGTTTTCCGTTTTTAGTTGAAAACGATGTTGTTTAAATGGCCCCTAAAACAAATAAATTAACAAAACTAAATGTAACCCTGACACATCTACTCACCTAAAGAAATACTGTATATACACTATATTGCCAAAAGTTTTGGGACGTATGCCTTTACATGCACATGAATTTTAATGACATCCCATTCTTAACTCTAGAGTCCATTGGCTCTACCCAATGCTTTACCCCACTGCATCCCACGCTCTGCATTGCATTTGGTGATGTAAGGCTTGGATGAGCCGCTCGGCCATGGAAACCCATTCCATGAAGCTCTACACACTGATCTTGAGCTAATCTGAAGGACACACAAAGTTTGGAGGTCTGTAGCTATTGACTCGGCAGAAAGTTAGCGACTTCTGCGCACTGTGACCCTCAGCATGCGCTGACCCCGCTCTGTGATTTTACGTGGCCTACCACTTCTTCATTTTCCACCTACAACTTTTCATTTTCAGTTGGTCTTAGCACACGATGTAACTGTAGAAGAGTCAAGTTTTAAATAGGAAAAATATTGAAAGTGTCTTTGGTCATTTTTTGAATGAGATGCTAATTGACTGATCAGAATCAATGATGTATGCTAAGCTATGCTAAAAGTGCTACCGCCAGATACAAAGATCGGCTGAATGAATTCAAAAACGGTAAAACTCAACTATTTAACTCTAGGGGACTTGTAAAATGAGCCTATTTTCAAAAAAAGTGGAGTGTTCCTTTAACGGAGGCGCTACAGCGATCACCACACATTAGAGAGCCACAGAACGCTATTTATTGTTTAAATTTCTTTAAAAAATGACAATTTCAAAGTTGAGACTTTGTTTCATATCAAAAGTAACTTGCTCTGTCCTGTCTGTCGGCGTGTTGTCAGTGTCCTCTTTGCTCCGCGATACAGTTTCTCTACGTGAGAGCACGTGTGTGGTGTGAGAGCGCCATGGCTTGTCGGACATGGCAACAGTAACTAAAGGGGGCGGGTCTTTAAGAACAGTCAATTGCTTCCACTTTGTTATAACACCACTAACAGTTGAGTGTGGAATATTTAGTAGTGAGGAAATGTCCCGAATGGACTTATTGCACAGGTGTCAGCCGATCACGGCACCACGCTTGAGTTCTCTGAGCTCCTGAGAGAGACACATTCTTTCACAAATGTTTGTAGAAGCGTCTGCATGCCTAGTGCTTGATTTATACACCTGTGGCCATGAAGTGATTGTAGCACCTGAATTCAATGGTTTGGAGGGGTGTCCCAATACTTTTGGCAATATAGTGTACCTACATAGCAAATCTCAACTGCTTGATTGCTTGTATCATTGCAAAATGTGAACTATATTATTGACCAGGTCTGCATATAAATGTAGATATATAATTATGTCCAACTTTATCCACATACATACAGTACACTCGTAAATGTACTATATAGCCAATCCCAACTGCTTGATTGTGTAAATCTCCAAGCTCTACTCTGCTATAAAGCATGAAGATATTAAGATTTTTAAACAGTTACATCATGTAAAGCTGCTTTGAGACATTTTGTATTGTGAAATGTGCTATATAAATAAATTTGACTTGATAATAGAACATTTGCATGCTCATGTATTCACTAGTTAAATCATGAACTATTGTAATTCACTTACTGTAGTCACATTAACAGGCCTCCTTTGACATCTTTTATCTTTAAAATATATATTTAGACACAAGACAATTAAAATAGAATATTTTCAGTTTGTCACAGCATTAGCTGGACAAATTTTGTTCTGGTTGTTGTGCGTCCTTCAGTTGTTCTGCTTTTTTCTGTTTGCGTCGTGAGCTAAAGCAAAACTTAAAGGAGTAGTTCACTTCAGAATTAAAATTTCCTGATCATATCCTCACCCCCACATCATCCAAGATGTTCATGTCTTTCTCTCTTCAGTCAAAAAGAAATGAAGGTTTTTGAGGGAAACATTCCAACATTCTCCATATTGTGGACTTCAATGGGGTCCAACAGAAAATGACAGATCGCTTGGCTAGATAAGACCTTTATTCCTTGGCTGGAATCGTGTCAAGCTCTTTGAAACTGTATTGAAACTGGAATTTGGACCTTCAACCCGTTGGTCCCCATTGAAGTCCACTATATGGAGAAAAACCCTGGAATATTTTCCTCAAAAAACGTAATTTCTTTTCGACTGAAAAAAGGAAAACTTGAACATATGGATGATGTGGGGGTGCATAAATTATCAGGAAATTTTGATTCTGAAGTGAACCAATTCCTGACTGGTTGAAACATTGCGCTGTTTGTAAGTAAATTTGTGGAGCTACAATATCAGTGTGTAGGATCTGATTGCGAACCAGACCAAAATAACTCCTTCAAAACTGTGAAAAGAGCCAAATTCTGAGTCAATATCCAGGACTATAAATAAATTGGGCGCCATCCAGTTTGAGCTAACTAATGAACTCCACAGCTTTAAAACAACAAACCCTTGTAAGTTATGGTCCCAACTAGAGAACAACCACTTAAGATGTCAAGTTTAACAAGACATATTATTTTGGAGATCTGGACTCTACCAAGGAAGGTTGGTTTGATCCCCAAGACAGAGACTTAAAACAGACCTTCTTCCTTTTAAAAGACGTCTGAGTGACCTCTTAAACACAGGATTGAACTCTCTTAAAAATCCACAGAGAATGCATCAGATCATTCCAAAACAATGCTAGACAGACTTATAATCAAACATCGTTCAACTGCATAATTCTATATCATGTCTACAACCTATATATGTGACTATTATCACACATAATTCATGCAATTATTCTAACTATTGAATGGTTGATTGTAAGTGTGTCTTGTTTTACGTGCGTGAATGATTTCTCAATACTCAAATGGTGGCATGAATCAAAGCTGTGTAAAATGTATCATATTCTTATTATAGAAATCAGGTCTAAGTTGTACGCTGCTAAGAGCAGGAAAGTTAAAGGGATAGTTCACCCAAAAATGAGCCAATGATTTACTCACCCTCAAGTCATCCTAGGTGTATATGACTTTCTTCTTTCAGACGAATACAATCGGAGTTATATTAAAAATATCCTGCTCTTCCAAGCTTTATAATGGCAGTGAATGGCAGTTTCTGGTTTGAAGTCCATAAAAGTGCATCTATCCATCATAAAAGTACTCCACACAGCTCCGGGGGTTAATAAAGGCCTTCTGAAGTGAATCAACGCATTTGTGTAAGAAAAACCCATTGTACGCGCGTTCACGAGAGACTGGCGTTCCAGCGTATGACGTAGGACGCATGTGTTGCGGAAGGTCTGGTGACAAACGTGGAAACGCAGGGACATATTCTCACCGGAGCGTCCTACATCATACGCTGGAACGCCAGTCTCTCGTGAACGCGCGTACGACAGTTAGGTGAAGTTAGAGATTACACTTTAGCCGCGTTTCCACCGCAGGAACTTTCCCCAGGAACTAGGGACTTTGGGCTGGTACTCGGTGTGTTTCGACCGCAGGAACCAGGGTCTAAATGAAGTTCCGGGTAAATATTTCCCCCTCCAAACGGCCCTGCTCGCGAGGAAGTACTTTTTCAAAGTTCGGGAACTTTCGGGGGTGGGACTTGGGCGCTGAACATGCTGATTGGTTGAGCTCAACCGGCATTTTATTTCAACCACCATTTTTAAAAGTCTTTTGCGAGGATCGTTCTGCATTCAGCAAATATCAGTCTTGCTCTTTCTGTCCGATGGCGCTTGTTTGTCTGAGCAATCGTACGGTCAATGTCCGTAATAGTTGATAATAACATACTTTGTCTTATTTTACAGTTTTTCTCCATTGGTTTGGCTCATTTCTTGAAACAGAAATTACATTCTCAAAATTGTAAGATCATTTGGCAAAACAGTCTTACAGTTCAGCACAACACTATAGCTCACATGCAAAAGCTAATATCTCTCCCAAAACTGTTCACTCATGCTTCAGAACTAAATTCCTTTCCCATATAAATAGTCAGTGCCACGAAAATGGCAAAGATCCTTCTCATTGCTTTGGCTCATTTCTTGAAACAGACCGGACGTTCTCAACACTCTTGGTGCTTTTGCCAAAATAACGTGGATGGTTCGGCACAACACCATGGTTCACCTGCAAAAGCTCATACCTCTCCCAAAACAGTTCACTCATGTGTCAAAACTAAATTTCCTTCTCATTTAAACAGTCAGTGCCCCCAAAATGCTTCGTCCCTTTGGCATTGTGTAAGCACTGCAAGTCAAAATGTTTAGATGTTTTGTCACTATGGCAGAGGACCATTGAAATATCCCTCATGTCCACCTTTCAGTCTTAGCCCAGTCCTTCATTTTTGTCTAACAGAATACAATTGTGTATAAAACTGAAAAAAAAAAAAGAAATAGGATTTTAGGGTAAGAGTAGCCTCCAAGGTTTGACATCACACATTGCACTCATACTGCCAAGGAAATTGTAACCATTATCATTCACACACATAAAGTAACTTCCATACATCAGAGTAAAAAGAAAATGTATACAGCATAATATACTGTAATATAACACACACACAAAAAAACTATGAAAATGACCGTCCTCACCCTCCTGGCCATCCACACACTGCTGTTCTCAATCTTCCTGTAAACACTTGTAATATTGTAAAATTTCTATTTTTCTAATGATTTTTTTCAGAGATATTGTTAGAGTGAAGTATATGAATATATTGACCAAACAGTACACACAAGACCAGTATTGCATATTGATGAAAATATTTATTTCTCTCCACATTTGTAAAATCATTCGATTCATTCATGAATCGCTTTAGTATCAGTGCTCGTCTCTTTTCTGCCGTTTTATTAATTACCTCTTTAGTAAACCAATACATAACCAGCAAAAGCAGCGCTGCTTGAATCTCCTCCACTTGTTATTGTTGCAGACAGTATCGCACAAAATGACTCCTGTCCATCAGTGACTGGGAGGAGCAGCTGCGCGCAGTCCCACTTCTCTGGACTACTTTGCCTAATCTTCCCGGTACTTTAGATCGCAGTGGAAACGCAGACAGTAGCAGGTCTGGGGGGAAAAAAGTTCCTGGTACAAATTGTTCCGGGTAATTTCGGTGGAAACGGGGCTTTTGACAAGTTTTAAATATGGATATTTTTCTTACGCAAATGCATCGCTTCGCTTCAGAAGGCCTTTATTAACCCCCTGGAGCCGTGTGGAGCACTATTATAATGGATGAATGCACTTTTATGGACTTCAAAACAAAAACAGCCATTCACTGCCATAAAGCTTGGAAGAGCCAGGACATTTTTATTTTGAACTCAGATTGTACTATCCCTTTAAGAGCCCATGTGAGTAGTTAGATAACACATAAATGATGTGAGAGGAAGACAAATAATCACATCCCAAGCTAAAGACAAGGTCTAATTGGTCAGAACCGTTATTATTAACAGAATAAATACTGTTTTCACTATAGTATGGATATTTATATCGTCTACAGAGTTGATAGTTCAAATGAATGCTGGAATATCCATTTGTTTGGCCATAAAATAAAGGATTCTTTTAAAATTCCCTATAAATAAATGAATCATTCCCTTTGAGCGAAATTGACCGGTTTCCCTTACAGGTGTGTGGACCATACATTTCTTTGTTCAAAAGCAAAAAGTACCAAAATAAAAAAACTCATCTTTAATGAATTCACAAAGGTGTTTCAGTTGTTGAGTAGAGCCTGAATCAGATCCAGATCCTTACAATTCCCACACCAGTGAAACTATTATGATCGTACATTCAGTGCTCACCGTGGAAGATCTCTATTGAGCGCAGCTGCTTATTATAGACCGCAGCAGAAAACTAGAGCAACTCCTAACAGAGCTGCGTCTTACATTACAAACCGTAGGGACAAATGAGCTGACTTTGTCTGTGTGTGATGAGTGACACTGCTTCTGTCCTTGAGGAAGGCCTGAATTTAAGTGGAAGTACAGCAGTGTCTCAGTCAGGGACCTCTCAGATGGCTATATGATTTCTCCTCTTATCTCTTCGTCTTTGAAAGAGTTTTGTGTTCTTCCTCATGTTAAGGATGCTGTCACCATCTGTACATTGGGCATCGGCACAGCTTTTGGGGAGTCCATTCTGGACAACACGCCACGGCACGCCACCATTGTCACCCGAGAGTTCAGTGAACTACTGCGAATTGAGCAGAGGGAGTTTAGGACCCTGTGGGAGGTACGTCAGACTACTGACAATACACCAATGACATGATCATATTAGAAAGTTTGATGCATCTGTGTTTACATTCACATATTCCACGGTTTTGATTGAGAAAGGAATGCCTTTAGAAGAGTTATTTTGTGTTTGTCTCTATAATAATTCAACTGTGGCAAAAAAAGGTTTATTTATACACCAGATTAACACCTGTTTGAAACAAAAAGAACCGCACTTTAGCATAGTTTTAAAAGACGACTTGTTATGAAAATAATATACTTTAAAAAACTACTCAAGTGCAAACTCAATGCAATGGTTTCAGACACTTAATCACATGTTAATTGCAATTAAGTGAAATGTATTATAGTTTAAATGTATATTAAATACAAATTAGTTAAACATTAAAGTGTTTTTGACCCTCTTAGTAGGACTTGAGTACAGCTTTATATGTACTTTCATAATTCTGTCTATTTGTAATTATATATTTGTAATGAAGTTGCAATACAATAGTGCATTTCAAAAGAAGTGTACTTTAAAGCATGACTGAAGATTGAAAACCATACTAATTTAAAATGTACTTAAAAGTAAAACAAAAAGTACACTTTTTAAAAATGTTTTGGCTTTTAGTATTAATATGTTAGCCTTACTGCTATCTATAAGCTAGTGTTGCTCCAAAACAATGACAAAATTCACATTTATAAGATATAAGCTTTCAGAACTTAGAGTCTCTCACTTCCTCCAATAAGGATCAATGATTTTGATGACATCACTCTGCACTTCAGCTTCTCGTCATATTTTCTATCCAATCAAATGCTCGCTAGAATCCCCACCCCCTACATTGTAAACAGACGCTGAAATCGGTCACTTGTTCACACATGTACTATTTTCTACATGGTGAATGGCACATAGTGCACTATATAGGGGACAGGGAACGATTCAGCATCAGTGTAAATATGCTTTCCATTGGGGCGAATTAAGTCTGGTTTCACGTTAGTGATGAAAGTGAATTCTCTTTAAGTTCACTTATGTGGCCTTTTATTTCATTAATATTATTATCTGTAAGTACAGTGTTTTAAAAAATATATACTTTACTACAAGTGCACATTCAATACAATTAAGCACACTTTTTTCACAAAGGCAGCCACATAAAAATCAAGAACAATATGAAGTCAATATGAAATGATGTTCCCAACACATTTTACTGTTGTAGAGCAATTTTTCAGTTAAACAGGATATTGAATGGCACATTTTTTATTCATCTAGAATTATTTTGATTCTGAAAAGTGGATGTTACAAACTAGAATGGAGCAGGTAGATTGAAGTGAGTAGCATGGAATTGTGCGGTCAGACGTTTCACTTCATACAAAATCGTGCATGTGGGACCTGAGTCAATACTTGCCCCACCCGCAGTTGACCTTACAACAGCGGTTACTTAAAGGGTTAGTTCACCCAAAAATGAAAATTCTGTCATTAATTCCCCACCCTCATGTCGTTCGACACCCGTAAGTCCTCCGTTCATATTCGGAACACAAATGAAGATATTTTAGTTGAAAGCTGATGGCTGAGAAAGGCTTCAGATAGGCCTCCATTGGCATTCAGTACATTGACACTCACAAGACCCATAAAAGGCACTTAAAACATCGTTACAAAGTCCATCTCACCACAGTGGCTCTACAATAATTTTACGATGCAACGACAATAGCTTTTGTGCACAAAAAAAATCAAAATAACACCTTTATCCAACTTGTTCTTGTCTTCCGTGTGTGCCTCCACGACGCATGCGCGAGAATATGATGCAGATCCGGCGTTCGGACACATGACCCAGAAGAGATTTATTTACAAGCAGAGGAAGACGCGCGTGTCTAAGCTGTTGAATTCTACATTGATCGTGCTTTAGGTCTCGGCGTAGTTCTCAAAATCGGGCAAAAGTGTGTATTTCATGGATTCCCGAACGCTGGCGCTACGTCATATTCTCGCGCATGCGTCGTGGAGGCACACACGGAAGACAAGAACAAGTTGGATAAAGGTGTTATTTTGATTTTTTTTTTGCGCACAAAAACTATTGTCGTCGCATCGTAAAATTATTGTAGAGCCACTGTGGTGAGATGGACTTTGTAACAACGTTTTAAGTGCCTTTTATGGGTCTTGGGAGTGTAAATGTACTGAATGCCAATGGAGGCCTATCTGAAGCCTTTCTCAGCCATCAGCTTTCAACTAAAATATCTTAATTTGTGTCTGAAGATGAACGGAGGACTTACGGGTGTCGAACGACATGAGGGTGAGGAATTAATGACAGAATTTTCATTTTTGGGTGAACTAACCCTTTAACCTCGCTTTTCAGGGCGGGTGTGCCATCTGTGTTCGCCAAACAAAACGACGGCACGAGTCGGCTCACCCGACCTTATGATTATGGGGAAAAAAAATTCAAATGTAGTTTATCTTCATGTTAAAAAAAAAAGCACAAGCCTTTGTATCAGATTGCTGAAACTTTTATTATAACGGTAGAAGATGGAGAAAAAAAACGTACTCAACTGTCAAGAAGTCAGACTGTCGGCATGTCATAAACATTGACATTAACGCACTGGAATAAATGTTCACTTTGTTTTTGTGTTTTTCTTCAAATAAAAGTTAACTTTGGCAGCAAGTCACATTTATGAATATCAGAGCTGTTGAAAATGGATTCAACGTGCTTCTGTTTTTCAAATAAAACCAAATAATCCACAAATAAGATGAAATCAACTGATGCACAAGTGTCTGGGATAAAGCCCATGTACATTTAATATTCAGCTGTTTACTCTAACAATTGGCAGAAATTCACAGAGGAAATCCTGCTCAATTTGAAGCACACCATCATATAAAACTCCATGCACTGACTCTTAAAGTTCATCTAGTGCTAAGGAAGACTGTCCACACAGACTAGCTTTATACGTTGAGTGTTTTTATTTAATAGAGAATCACAGAATCACACTTTTCATTGCAGTGATTTGATTGGCCATTTGGGCTGTCACTCATTTATCTGAGTCACTCACCCTAGTAACCAAAATGTATTTAAAATACATTTATTTCATATTAAGTATACTACAAATCCATTAACATATTTACTGACATATCACTTGACACTTACTGATATAAAATGTATAATTTGACTTTATTTGGAGTACGTCTTTATTGCACAATGCACATTTTTTAATATTAAGCCTACAATGTGTTTTAATATCAATATTGGTAAGGACCGTATGATCTCTGTATAATATCAGTCTTTAAATGCAAGATATTTAAAGTGTACTTGCAATAGTTCAATTTTAGCACAATCAAATATAATTATCGTTAGTTGAATTTCAACACTATTTCTGGATGACTAAAGACAGTACACTAAGTACAAAATTTGTTGGTCCAATTTAGAAGACTTATATATCAATATCAGTATATCAATTTAGTTAGGTATTTATATTATTTAAATGTATTTTTAGTATTTTTAGCATAAAATAAATGTATTTCAAATACATTTTGGTTTATTTATTGTTCACTAGTGCAGATTGGGACAATTGCAAAACATTTAAAAATTTATTTTAGCTTTTATCGCCTGTAGCCAGCAGGGGGCGGTGGAGGTATAAGCAATATTTTTTTTCTCTGATCTTAATATTTTGAAGTCATCCTCTAGCACAGTGCTTCTCAACCGGGGGCCCAGGAGTCAACCTACTAGCAGGCCACAGCACACTTTTAAGGGGCCACAAGCGTTAAAATAAGATAAAACAGCTAAAAATCCAAAAGTCAGTCACAGTCCGTAATCAATCACAGAGTTTTAAGTTTGAAAACATTTTGTTCTTGAAACTTCTGGAATTACAGAACATAAATATTTTAATTGCACTTATTTCTAATCAGTTCTACTTTTAGTAGTTTTGTCATTACAGCAGAAGTACCAGAAATGTCTTTATATGGCTTTGAACGGTGTCATGGAGAATGGAGGCCTTGGAGTCAAAAAGGTTAAGAACATCTACTCTAGTGTGACACTAGAAATACATCATTTCTGTAGCTTTTATGTACAGAGTTGTGCAGAGCCTTAGGCAGAAAAGACAGCAGTGCTTCTGCTCTTAAGGGGTCGTGCGTTTATTTCTGTCGTAGTCTTTCATTCTCTCATTTTGTTCTTTGTGGCCCGTGGGCAATCAGAAATTCTGGGCCTGATGGGAAGCTTTTACTGGAGCAGGTCAGAGAAGGACAAAGCAGCCTGGAGCTTCCCCAGAACGAGAGGAAGACAGGGGGAAAACAGGAGAAAGAAACACAAATAGAGGATAGGAAGGAGAGGGCTGGGGAAAGATGTCAAGAGACGGAGACACAGAGGTTCCCTTGAGAGGGACTGTCCCTCTGCAGATTGTGAGCGTGTGTGTGTGTGTGTGTGTCAGAGAGAGAGAGAGAGAAGCACACTTGGGAACTGAGAGGACCAGCAGAAGTTCTCTGCTCTATCTGATATCTCCAGGTGATGTCTTATCTCATCATTTTTGTGTCTGGCTGATTTATTTGTATAGCACTTTGCACTATATGCATCGTGTCGAAGCAGCTTTACAGAAAGTCGTACTGTTATGCCTTAGAGCTTTACCTTAGAGCAAGTTTTAGGGCTGGGGTGATATGGTGATATAAAATAATGATCCGAGTTATTCTATCATTATTGCATTTATGGTGTTGTCTAGCACATAGTGCCACAGTGACTCTGGCTTTTAAATAAGATATTTAAATATTGGTCTGTATTGTTCTATTAAGATTTAAATGTTGGTCAGTTTCATTCTGAGCAATAGTAAGTGTTTCTCAAAAAGTGATAAGTGAAAATATCAGATACAAAGTCTGAAAAGTCTGATGTTCTGGCAAGAGAGCTAAATAAGAGGTTTAGATTTTAGGTTTTGTTGTAAGCAAAAGTCAATTTGTCATAAAGCATCATGGAAGATACGATTGGAAATTTCCAGTGTTTAACATTTTCCAAATTTAATTTGTAGTCACTTAAACAAGAAATATGCAATGGGGTTCCTTACTGTGGTTGAAAATGTCATGTATCGTGGTAAAGATTTTGGTCTACAACAACCTAAAATTAACTTTAAAAAGGGAGCTGCTAGAAAATCAAAAGGCATATTGATTTAATCATTATGTCAACAGTGGCATGGAACAAAAAACAATGTTGCTAGTAACATAATATACTTATTTTAAAGAAGTACACCTATTTTGATGTGTCGACTAACATACAAAAGCATATGTAAAGTACTTGATGATAATTTTATATGTAGTGTGCTATTCGATATTACATTTCAAGTTAATATGTTTTAAATGCACTAAATTGCAACTTCATCATTAGATATGTGTAATTGCAAATATATTTAAATACTTGCTAGAAATTACATCAAATATATTGTAGTTTAACATAAATTAGTGCTGTCAAATCGATTAATTGCGATTAATCACAACTTAAAAGTTTGTGATTTATATAATATGTGTGTGTATACACTATATTGCCAAAAGTATTGGGACACCGCTCAAAATCATTTGAATTCAGGTGTACAAACACTTTTTTGGCCACAGGTGTATAAAATCAAGCACTAGGCATGCAATTCAATTCAATTAACTTTATTGATGGGGAAATTTGTCTTGGACTCTGGTGCCCACATAAACGTACACTGATCAAAGACATAATACACACAAACCATACACGTAAAAAAAAAAAAACATTGCATTTATAAAAATACATACTACTTATTTAAAAGTCTAATTGTCTAACATAGGCATCCTGTATCGTCTGCCAGAAGGCAGCAACTCATATTCTAAATTTAAATTATGCAAAGAATCAGATACAATCTTGGTAGCTACCCTGATGACCGACTGCTCATATGAATACTCCAATGATTGGTATTTCCTTTTTCCCATGATTCTCATCTTTACCAGACGAGCAAGTTTAGCTTTGGACTGAACTGTTATGTTACCAAACCACAGAGTGTATACAGGGAGCTGGTCATATAATTAAAATATCATCAAAAAGTTGATTTATTTCACTAATTCCATTCAAAAAGTGAAACTTGTATATTATATTATATTCATTCATTACACACAGACTGATATATTTCAAATATTTATTTCCTTTAATTTTGATGATTATAACTGACAACTAAGGAAAATCCCAAATTCAGTATCTCAGAAAATTAGAATATTTCTTAAGACCAATACAAAGAAAGCATTTTTAGAAATCTTGGCCAACTGAAAAGTATGAACATGAAAAGTATGAGCATGTCCAGCACTCAATACTTAGTTGTGTCTCCTTTTGCCTGAATTACTGCAGCAATGCGGCGTGGCATGAGGAGATCAGTCTGTGGCACTGCTCAGTAGGGCTGTAATCAACCAAAGAAAATCTTGGTCGACTGAAGTCCTGAAATTTTCGACTAAAAAATGACGTTAGGAAAAAAAAGTTAAATTAATTAGCTGCGCACTGTGCGCAGTACTTGGTAGCCTTGTTGTCTGCATAAATGAGTTATAAATAAACATAAAAAATTTGTAGGCTATTTGCAGTATATTAAATAGTTTTTGAGCTGATTATTTTGCACTGAAATGAGTCTGACACACGAGTCTGTGTCAGCTCTGACAGCGTCGCATCAAGTGCACCTGCGCAATATCATAGCCTATGACTTCCCAAAATATAGTACTATTGTCAACTAGATATCATCACAAGAACTTTTGAGGAATATGCAACATAATTTAGACAATGGTTTTTGTCATATGTATTATAATAACTGACAGACAGTATAATTTCAGCCGCTCTGTGCAGCTCGAACATAGGATCAGCTGAGCTCAGCTTCGCGGCTGAGACACGAATAGACTATTAACTTAAAGCTTTTACTCTTAAACACAAAAGGCACGTCCACTTTAATAAAAAATGAATATTTATTAAACAAGCCAGATCAAGAGCAGAAAAAAACGCTCTCACAATTAAATAAATAATATAAGTTACAGAAAACTAGCCTTCTTCAATCTGTCTCTCTTCTCCAGTGGGTTGGGCTAATCCAAAAGTGAAAACAATGGGGGTGTTCTGAAGACAGACTGTTACCTGTGAAACAGGGGTGCTCTGAAAACACCCCCATTAGCAATTAGTGCTTTCCACCTGATGAAATGAACGCGGCGCGGCAAAACTGATGAAATGAACACGGCAAAACTGATGAAATGAACGCGGCAAAACGGACAGTACAGATCCACTTTTGTGGCACGACTGAAGCGTGGTGTTGTGACGCTTCCCCTCATGTGTATGTTGATGGGCGTTCCTCAAGTTTACCGCTATGGTCGTGCGTTTGAGCCAGCGGGAATGAAAAAAAAGGACCGGCGAGAGACTTCTCTTCGCCAGTTGGTTGGGCTAATCCAAAAGAAGTGAAAACAATGGGGGTGTTCTGAAGACAGACTGATACCTGTGAAACAGGGGTGCTCTGAAAACACCCCCATTAGCAATTAGTGCTTTCCACCTGACGAAATGAACGCGGCGCGGCAAAACTGATTAAATGAACGCGGCAAAAACTAATTAAATGAACGCTGCAAAAAATCGACCAATCAAAATTTTGGTCGAGCCAGAACGTATCGACCAATAATCGACTAATCGACTGGGAGATTACAGCCCTACTGCTCAGGTGTTATGAGAGCCCAGGTTGCTCTGATAGTGGCCTTCAGCTCTTCTGCATTGTTGGGTCTGGCATATCGCATCTTCCTCTTCACAATAAGGTCAGGCGAGTTTGCTGGCCAATTAAGAGCAGGGATACCATGGTCCTTTAACCAGGTACTGGTTGCTTTGGCACTGTGTGCAGGTGCCAAGTCCTGTTGGAAAATGAAATCTGCATCTCCATAAAGTTGGTCAGCAGCAGGAAGCATGAAGTGCTCTAAAACTTCCTGATATACGGCTGCGTTGACCTTGAACCTCAGAAAACACAGTGGACCAACACCAGCAGATGACATGGCACCCCAAACCATGACTGACTGTGGAAACTTTACACTGGAACTCAAGCAACGTGGATTGTGTGCCTCTCCTCTCTTCCTCCAGACTCTGGGACCCTGATTTCCAAAGGAAATGCAAAATTGATTTTCATCAGAGAACATAACTTTGGACCACTCAGCAGCAGTCCAGTCCTTTTTGTCTTTAGCCCAGGCGAGACGCTTCTGACGCTGTCTGTTGTTCAAGAGTGGCTTGAAACAGGAGTGCGACAGCTGAAACCCATGTCTTGCATGCGTCTGTGCGTAGTGGTTCTTGAAGCACTGACTCCAGCTGCAGTCCACTCTTGTGAATCTCCCCCACATTTTTGAATGGGTTTTGTTTCACAATCCTCTCCAGGGTGCGGTTATCCCTATTGCTTGTACACTTTTTATCTACCACATCTTTTCCTTCCCTTCGCCTCTCTATTAATGTGCTTGGACACAGAGCTCTGTGAACAGCCAGCCTCTTTTGCAATGACCTTTTGTGTCTTGCCCTCCTTGTGCAAGGTGTCAATGGTCGTCTTTTGGTCAACTGTCAGGTCAGCTTCTTCCCCATGATGGTGTAGCCTACAGAACTAGACTGAGAGACCATTTAAAGCCTTTGCAGGTGTTTGGAGTTCATCAGCTGATTAGAGTGTGGCACCAGGTGTCTTCAATATTGAACCTTTTCACAATATTCTTATTTTCTGATATACTGAATTTGGGATTTTCCTTAGTTGTCAGTTATAATCATCAAAATGAAAAGAAATAAACATTTGAGATATATCAGTCTGTGTGTAATGAATGAATATAATATACAAGTTTCACTTTTTGAATGAAATTAGTGAAATAAATTAACTTTTTATGATATTCTAATTATATGACCAGCACCTGTACATAGTGTAGCCTGGTATAAGAGGTACTTTATTTTCTGTTCTTGATGTAGCCATGTCTCCGTTAGCACCACAATGCCAGCTTCACGGTACTCATAGCACACCTTGGCATTAATGCTCTATTTTCCTTCTCAGTGAATGCACATTCCCCATAACAACCGAGGCCTGCTGCCTCTCCTTCTGACGTGTTGTCATATTCCTCCTCTTCTGCCCCTCTTTCGTGAATGCTTCCGACAAAATAACTGCTCTTCCACTGCCGCGGTGAAGTAGATCTATGAATTAGAGCGGAGACTGAGAGCCAAGCCTTCTCATCCAACATCAGTGCCTGACCTCACAAATGCGTTTCTAGAAGAATGGTCAAAAATTCCCATAAACACACTCCTAAACCTTGAGGAAAGCCTTCCCAAAAGAGTTAAAGCTGTTAGAGCTGCAAAGGGTGGGCCAGCTCCATATTAAACCCTACGGATTAAGAATTAGATGTCATTAAAGTTCATGTGCATGTAAAGGCAGGCGTCCCAAAACCTGGCAATATAGTGTACATACATACATATTATATAAACACAAACTTTTATGTTATATGCGATTCATAGATTTGACAGCACTACCATAACTGCTTGTCATTTTCATTTAATTGTAATTAACTTGTAATTAAGTATGCAAAAGCATTACATTTCAGTTTGCATTTATTCTTTTAAAATATATTCTGTAATAAGTGCTCTTTTTTAAAGATGTTTAAGTGCACTTCTTTGTCACAAGGGTAACATGCACTTACCAGCATATACTGTTGTTCATCATCAGGCTAAGTTGCTGCTGAATACTGAATAGGTGTTGATATGTAAATGTGGGTGGTCATATGTTAATGAGCTCATGGCTGTGATCTTGTTGTTATTGCAGTTTGGTTTCACTAAATGTTCTGAGTGGACTTGGAGGGTGTTTTTTATTGTGAATGATAGAATATATCTAGATTACAGACCAAACTCTTGTACTACAAAACAGCAAGAACTAATACTTTTGTCATTTTATCAATTTAAGAATCAGTTTAAGTTGTATGTAGTTGAATAGAGTCAAAACACAATAGTGAACTAGATTAAAAAGTTTGTCGAGACAAACTTTAAGTTGGCTTGGGAAGTTGACCAGAAGGTTTGAAAAAGCTTTTTAAAAAGTTTAAAATTTTCAGTTTAAAGTAGTTTAAAAGGTTGACTGTTTTGAAGTTAATACAGTCTATCAGAAGATAGATAGATAGATAGATAGATAGATAGATAGATAGATAGATAGATAGATAGATAGATAGATTAACACAGTTTACCCCGCTCTAGTATGATTTGCCCCAGTTTACCCCGCTCTAGTATGATTTACCCCAGTTTACCCAGCTCTAGTATGATTTACCCCAGTTTACCCCGCTCTAGTATGATTTACCCCAGTTTACCCAGTTCTAGTATGATTTACCCCAGTTTACCCAGCTCTAGTATGATTTACCCCAGTTTACCCCGCTCTAGTATGATTTACCCCAGTTTACCCAGTTCTAGTATGATTTACCCCAGTTTACCCAGTTCTAGTATGATTTACCCCAGTTTACCCAGCTCTAGTATGATTTACCCCAGTTTACCCCGCTCTAGTATGATTTGCCCCAGTTTACCCCGCTCTAGTATGATTTACCCCAGTTTACCCAGCTCTAGTATGATTTACCCCAGTTTACCCCGCTCTAGTATGATTTACCCCAGTTTACCCAGTTCTAGTATGATTTACCCCAGTTTACCCAGCTCTAGTATGATTTACCCCAGTTTACCCCGCTCTAGTATGATTTACCCCAGTTTACCCAGTTCTAGTATGATTTACCCCAGTTTACCCAGTTCTAGTATGATTTACCCCAGTTTACCCAGCTCTAGTATGATTTACCCCAGTTTACCCCGCTCTAGTATGATTTACCACAGTTTACCCCGTGCTAGTATGATTTACCCCAGTTTACCCCGCTCTAGTATGATTTACCACAGTTTACCCCGTGCTAGTATGATTTACCCCAGTTTACCCAGTTCTAGTATGATTTACCCCAGTTTACCCCGTGCTAGTATGATTTACCCCAGTTTACCCAGCTCTAGTATGATTTACCCCAGTTTACCCCGCTCTAGTTTACCCTGTGCTAGTATGATTTACCCCAGTTTACCCAGTTCTAGTATGATTTACCCCAGTTTACCCAGCTCTAGTATGATTTACCCCAGTTTACCCAGCTCTAGTATGATTTACCCCAGTTTACCCAGCTCTAGTATGATTTACCCCAGTTTACCCCGTGCTAGCATGATTTACCCCAGTTTACCCCGTGCTAGTATGATTTACCCCAGTTTACCCCGTGCTAGTATGATTTACCCGTTTACCCCGCTCTAGTATGATTTACCCCAGTTTACCCCGCTCTAGTATGATTTTATTTTGGTTTAGATTAGAAATATTAGATAGAACGGAAGTTTGAGTCTCAGTTGATTAGAAATAGTAGTTCATAGAATGGCAGCTTCTTTGAGTCTAATGGGCTTCAGTGTTTAGATTTGAATTTTTGTCAGTTGGAGTTTGAACAGTCTTGGCTCATCTGAACATTCCGTCAATGAAAGTCAATGGGATTTTTTTGAGTTTTGATCGTCATTTTTAGGAAAACCGTGAGTCGGATCAGTTAGAAAAGATATAGCATACCGAGTCAGACTAGTTTGAAGGTCTGAGCCGAGTTTGGAGTATGTGGAGTTAAAGCTCTAGGAGGAGATAGAGTTGTAAATTTGAGTAAGAAATATAATAATAACTAGATAAAAAAGTTCGTCGAGACAAACTTTAAGTTGGCTTGGAAAAGCTAGACCAGAAAGTTTGAAATAGTTTGAAAAGTTTGAAATAAATTGTTTGAAATAGTTTGAAAAGTTTAAAGTTTGAAATAGTTTGAGTTTTAGTAGTATAGATAGATAGATAGATAGATAGATAGATAGATAGATAGATAGATAGATAGATAGATAGATAGATAGATAGATAGATAGATAGATAGATAGATAGATAGATAGATAGATAGATAGATAGATAGAAATATTCAGATGATAGATAGATAGATAGATAGATAGATAGATAGATAGATAGATAGATAGATAGATAGATAGATAGATAGATAGATAGATAGATAGATAGATAGATAGATAGATAGAAATAGTCAGATGATAGATAGATAGATAGATAGATAGATAGATAGATAGATAGATAGATAGATAGATAGATAGATAGATAGATAGATAGATAGATAGATAGATAGATAGATAGATAGATAGATAGATAGATAGATATAGTCAGATGATAGATAGAAATAGTCAGATGATAGATAGAAATAGTCAGATGATAGATAGAAATAGTTAGATGATAGATAGAAATAGTCAGATGATAGATAGAAATAGTCAGATGATAGATAGAAATAGTCAGATGATAGATAGAAATAGTCAGATGATAGATAGAAATAGTCAGATGATAGATAGAAATAGTCAGATGATAGATAGAAATAGTCAGATGATAGATAGAAATAGTCAGATGATAGATAGAAATAGTCAGATGATAGATAGAAATAGTTAGATGATAGATAGAAATAGTCAGATGATAGATAGAAATAGTCAGATGATAGATAGATAGATAGATAGATAGATAGATAGATAGATAGATAGATAGATAGATAGATAGATAGATAGATAGATAGATAGATAGATAGATAGATAGATAGATAGATAGATAGATAGATAGATAGATAGATAGATAGATAGAAATAGTCAGATGATAGATAGAAATAGTCAGATGATAGATAGATAGATAGATAGATAGATAGATAGATAGATAGATAGATAGATAGATAGATAGATAGATAGATAGATAGATAGAAATAGTCAGATGATAGATAGAAATAGTCAGATGATAGATGATAGATAGATAGATAGATAGATAGATAGATAGATAGATAGATAGATAGATAGATAGATAGATAGATAGATAGATAGATAGATAGATAGATAGATAGATAGATAGATAGAAAGCTAGGCTACTAAGGAGGTTGCTAGGGTGGTTGCCGTGCGGTTGCTAGGGTACTCAGGTGGTTGCTAAGGTCTTGCTATGTGGTTGCTAGGGTGGTTGCTATGCAGTTGCTAAGGTAGTGCTCTAGTATGATTTACCCCGTTCTAGAATGATTTGCCCCAGTTTACCCCGCGCTAGTATGATTTGCCCCAGTTTACCCCGCTCTAGAATGATTTGCCCCAGTTTACCCCGTGCTAGTATGATTTGCCCCAGTTTACCCCGCTCTAGAATGATTTGCCCCAGTTTACCCCGTGCTAGTATGATTTGCCCCAGTTTACCCCGCTCTAGAATGATTTGCCCCAGTTTACCTCGCGCTAGAATGATTTGCCCCAGTTTACCTCGTGCTAGAATGATTTGCCCCAGTTTACCCCGCTCTAGAATGATTTGCCCCAGTTTACCCCGTGCTAGTATGATTTGCCCCAGTTTACCCCGCTCTAGAATGATTTGCCCCAGTTTACCTCGCGCTAGAATGATTTGCCCCAGTTTACCTCGCGCTAGTATGATTTGCCCCAGTTTACCCCGTGCTAGAATGATTTGCCCCAGTTTACCCCGTGCTAGTATGATTTGCCCCAGTTTACCCCGTGCTAGTATGATTTGCCCCAGTTTACCCCGCTCTAGAATGATTTGCCCCAGTTTACCTCGTGCTAGAATGATTTGCCCCAGTTTACCCCGCTCTAGAATGATTTGCCCCAGTTTACCCCGCTCTAGAATGATTTGCCCCAGTTTACCCCGCTCTAGAATGATTTGCCCCAGTTTACCCCGTGCTAGTATGATTTGCCCCAGTTTACCCCGCTCTAGAATGATTTGCCCCAGTTTACCTCGCGCTAGAATGATTTGCCCCAGTTTACCCCACTCTAGTATGATAGATAGATAGATAGATAGATAGATAGATAGATAGATAGATAGATAGATAGATAGATAGATAGATAGATAGATAGATAGATAGATAGATAGATAGATAGATAGATAGATAGATAGATAGATAGATAGATAGAAATAGTCAGATGATAGATAGATAGATAGATAGATAGATAGATAGATAGATAGATAGATAGATAGATAGATAGATAGATAGATAGATAGATAGATAGATAGATAGATAGATAGATAGATAGATAGATAGATAGATAGATAGAAATAGTCAGATGATAGATAGAAATAGTCAGATGATAGATAGAAATAGTCAGATGATAGATAGAAATAGTCAGATGATAGATAGAAATCAGATGATAGATAGAAATAGTCAGATGATAGATAGAAATAGTCAGATGATAGATAGAAATAGTCAGAAATAGTCAGATGATAGATAGAAATAGTCAGATGATAGATAGAAATAGTCAGATGATAGATAGAAATAGTCAGATGATAGATAGAAATCAGATGATAGATAGAAATCAGATGATAGATAGAAATAGTCAGATGATAGATAGAAATAGTCAGATGATAGATAGAAATAGTCAGAAATAGTCAGATGATAGATAGAAATAGTCAGATGATAGATAGAAATAGTCAGATGATAGATAGAAATAGTCAGATGATAGATAGAAATAGTCAGATGATAGATAGAAATCAGATGATAGATAGAAATCAGATGATAGATAGAAATAGTCAGATGATAGATAGAAATAGTCAGATGATAGATAGAAATAGTCAGATGATAGATAGAAATAGTCAGATGATAGATAGAAATAGTCAGATGATAGATAGAAATAGTCAGATGATAGATAGAAATCAGATGATAGATATAAATCAGATGATAGATAGAAATAGTCAGATGATAGATAGAAATAGTCAGATGATAGATAGAAATAGTCAGATGATAGATAGAAATAGTCAGATGATAGATAGAAATCAGATGATAGATAGATAGATAGATAGATAGATAGATAGATAGATAGATAGATAGATAGATAGATAGATAGATAGATAGATAGATAGATAGATAGATAGATAGATAGATGAGTTTAATGAGTCTCTATGGCTCAGATGTATTTCACAGAATGTCAGTTGGAGTGAGTCTGGGCTTCAGTGTTTAGATTTGAATTTTTGACAGTTGAACAGTTTGAAAATCTGAACATTCCGTCAATGAAAGTCTATGGGAGTTTTTCCAAGTTTTAATCAGCTTTTTTAGGAAAACCGTAAGTCGGATCAGTCTAAAAAGATAAAGCAACCCGAGTCAGACTAGTCTGAAGGTCTGATCCGAGTTTGGTGGATGTAGCTTGAACAGTCTAGGAGGAGTAGCAATTAGTTTTTTAGTCTAAGAAGAATAATAATAATAACTAGAATGTACATTTCCTGAAGAAAATGTGAGTGGTGCTTGCCGTGGCAAAATTCGCCACCCGGATAATGCAAAAAAGGCAAAAAAACATGTCTGTAGGATGTTCTGGGGCTGAGATATGGCTTATTCATGTGTTTGTACGGTTACTAGGGTACTGTAAATGGTTACTAGGGTGTGGCTATACAGTTTATGGTTTGATATTTAAAGAATATTGGCCAGTCTGAGTCAAAAGAGACCACCCTCATGTCTGTACGATGTTCTGGGGCTGAGATATGGCTTGTTAATGTTGATATATGGTTGCTAGGGTGCTGTAGCTGGTTGCTAGGGCGTGGCTATGAAGTTTGAATGTCACTAGTTATTAGCTGCTTGATAGGCCGATTGAAATGAGACCAGCCCCAAGTCTCTGTGATGTTCTGATGCGGAGATATGATCACATAAACCTCTTCTCCATGTTAAGTCAATGGGGACTTGATTGGGACGATTTTTTTCCCGCCGAAAACTAACATCATACACCCGATCGCTTAGAAGAGATATAGCACACCTCTCCTCAATAAGTCGCACGATTTGACACCTCATTCATGGGTCTACGACAAACGGTGCCGGAGGAGTAGCACGCCAAAGTTTCGTCAAGGTGAATAGTAATCACAACACTAGAATGTACATTTCCTGAAGAAAATGTGAGTGGTGCTTGCCGTGGCAAAATTCGCCACCCGGATAATGGAAAAAATCCACCCGGATGCTACTGGGATGCTAAAAAGCCAAGCAACATGTATGTAGGATGTTCTGGGGCTGAGATATGGCTTATTCATGTGTTTGTACGGTTGCTAGGGTACTGTAAATGGTTACTAGGGTGTGGCTATACAGTTTATGGTTTGATATTTAAAGAATATTGGCCAGTCTGAGTCAAAAGAGACCACCCTCATGTCTGTACGATGTTCTGGGGCTGAGATATGGCTTGTAAATGTTGATATATTGTTGCTAGGGCGCTGTAGCTGGTTGCTAGGGCGTGGCTATGAAGTTTGAATGTCACTAGTTATTAGCTGCTTGATAGGCCGATTCAAATGAGACCATCCCCAAGTCTCTGTGATGTTCTGAGGCGGAGATATGATGACATAAACCTCTTCTCCATGTTAAGTCAATGGAGACTTGATTGGGATGATTTTTTTCCCGCCGAAAACTAACATCATACACCCGATCGCTTAGAAAAGATATAGCACACCTCTCCTCAATAAGCCGCACGATTTGACACCTCATTCATGGGTCTACGCCAAACGGTGCCGGAGGAGTAGCGTGCCAAAGTTTTGAAAAGGTGAATAGTAATCACAACACTAGAATGTACATTTCCTGAAGAAAATGTGAGTGGTGCTTGCAGTGGCAAAAAAATCCTCTCGGATGCTACTGGGATGCAAAAAAGCCAAGCAACATGTCTGTAGGATGTTCTGGGGCTGAGATATGGCTTATTCATGTGTTTGTACGGTTACTAGGGTACTGTAAATTGTTACTAGGGTGTGGCTATACAATTTATGGTTTGATATTTAAAGAATATTGGCCAGTCTGAGTCAAAAGAGACCACCCTCATGTCTGTACGATGTTCTGGGGCTGAGATATGGCTTGTTAATGTTGATATATGGTTGCTAGGGTGCTGTAGCTGGTTGCTAGGGCGTGGCTATGAAGTTTGAATGTCACTAGTTAATAGCTGCTTGATATGCCGATTCAAATGAGACCAGCCCCAAGTCTCTGTGATGTTCTGATGCGGAGATATGATCACATAAACCTCTTCTCCATGTTAAGTCAATGGGGACTTGATTGGGACGATTTTTTTCCCGCCGAAAACTAACATCATACACCCGATCGCTTAGAAGAGATATAGCACACCTCTCCTCAATAAGCCGCACGATTTGACACCTCATTCATGGGTCTACGACAAACGGTGCCGGAGGAGTAGCACGCCAAAGTTTCGTCAAGGTGAATAGTAATCACAACACTAGAATGTACATTTCCTGAAGAAAATGTGAGTGGTGCTTGCCGTGGCAAAATTCGCCACCCGGATAATGCAAAAAAGCCAAGAAACATGTCTGTAGGATGTTCTGGGGCTGAGATATAGGTCTTTGTAAACGGTTGCTAGGGTACTCTGTTTGGTTGCCATGGAGTGGCTTGGCAACATCCAATGATGATACTGCTTGTCAGTATGAATGATATAAACCAACCCCCATGTCTCTACGATGTTCTGATGCAGAGATATAGGTCTTGGTAGACGGTTGCTAGTGAACTCTGGTTGGTTGCTATGGAGGGGCTTGGCAGCATCCAATGATGATACTGCTTGTCTGTATGAATGATATAAACCAACCCCCATGTCTCTATGATGTTCTAAGGCAGAGATATAGGTCTTGGTAAACGGTTGCCAGGGTACTCTTTTTGGTTGCTATGGAGGGGCTTGGCAGCATCCAATGATGATACTGCTTGTCTGTATGAATGATATAAACCAACCCCCATGTCTCTACGATGTTCTGAAGCAGAGATAAAGGTCTTGGTATACGGTTGCTAGGGTAATCTGTTTGGTTGCTAGGGGGGCTTGGCAGCATCCAATGATGATACTGCTTGTCTGTATGAATGATATAAACCAACCCCCATGTCTCTATGATGTTCTGAGGCAGAGATATAGGTCTTGGTATATGGTTGCTAGGGTAC
The DNA here is from genome assembly GCF_949357685.1 of Gobio gobio. Classification (NCBI taxonomy): domain Eukaryota; kingdom Metazoa; phylum Chordata; class Actinopteri; order Cypriniformes; family Gobionidae; genus Gobio; species Gobio gobio. The sequence continues at coordinate 11,277,560 of NC_137103.1, read as the reverse complement.
TCTGTTTGGTTGCTAAGGGGGCTTGGCAGCATCCAATGATGATACTGCTTGTCTGTATGAATGATATAAACCAACCCCCATGTCTCTATGATGTTCTGAAGCAGAGATATAGGTCTTGGTATACGGTTGCTAGGGTACTCTGTTTGGTTGCTAAGGGGACTTGGCAGCATCCAATGATGATACTGCTTGTCTGTATGAATGATATAAACCAACCCCCATGCCTCTATGATGTTCTGAAGCAGAGACATAGGTCTTGGTATACGGTTGCTAGGGTACTCTGTTTGGTTGCTAGGGGGGCTTGGCAGCATCCAATGATGATACTGCTTGTCTGTATGAATGATATAAACCAACCCCCATGTCTCTACGATGTTCTGAAGCAGAGATATAGGTCTTGGTATACGGTTGCTAGGGTACTCTGTTTGGTTGCTAGGGGGGCTTGGCAGCATCCAATGATGATACTGCTTGTCTGTATGAATGATATAAACCAACCCCCATGTCTCTACGATGTTCCGAAGCAGAGATATAGGTCTTGGTATACGGTTGCTAGGGTACTCTGTTTGGTTGCTAGGGGGGCTTGGCAGCATCCAATGATGATACTGCTTGTCTGTATGAATGATATAAACCAACCCCCATGCCTCTATGATGTTCTGAAGCAGAGATATAGGTCTTGGTATACGGTTGCTAGGGTACTCTGTTTGGTTGCTAGGTGGGCTTGGCAGCATCCAATGATGATACTGCTTGTCTGTATGAATGATATAAACCAACCCCCAAGTCTCTACGATGTTCTGAAGCAGAGATATAGGTCTTGGTATACGGTTGCTAGGGTACTCTGTTTGGTTGCTATGGAGTGGCTTTGCAGCATCCAATGATGATACTGCTTGTCAGTATGAATGATATAAACCAACCCCCATGTCTTTACGATGTTCTGATGCAGAGATATAGGTCATGGTAAACGGTTGCTAGGGTGCTTTGTTTGGTTGCTATGGAGTGGCTTGGCATCATCCAATGACAATAATCCAAAGGCTGCTTGTCAGTATTAATGATATAAACCAACCCCCATGTTTCTATGATGTTCTGAGGGAGAGATATAGGTCTTGGTAAACGGTTGCTAGGCTGCTTGATAATGGTTGCTAGGGCGTGGCTAGGAAGTGTTGAAGGTGATTTGTGATTGGCTGTTGATGCCCCGAGTCAAACAAACCCACCCTCGTGTTTCTGTGACACTTCTATCCAAAGATATCCCTTTGATCTCTTTCAATTGAAGTCTATGGGATCAGTTGCTAGGGAGCTGTAAATGGTTGCTAGGGCGTGGCTTCATAGGTTGACAATCATCCTGAGATAGTGATTGGCTGTCTGAGTAAATTGAGCCCACCCCCTTGTCTCTGAGACACTGTGAGCCAGAGCTGTGGTCAATACAAAATCCCTATGCAATTTCCTATTGTAAGAGAAACGCATGAGTTTTATGGGACGTCCCTCCCCATTATAAGTCAATGGGGAAATTTGAGGAAATTTGGGGAGCTCTAGCGCCCCAGGGGTACAACTTATACCCCATTGCGATGTGTCATCTTACAGGGCCTGCCAGCCTCTTCAAATGTGGTGACACACGAGTTTCTACGAAATCCTCGCTCAGAGTTATGAGTCGTTAAAAATTTTCGCAATGTTAAGTCTATGGGATTTTTTTCGCTACTTTTTCGCCCCTGGGGCGAACACCGCACCCCCGACCCCTTAGAAAAGATATAGCACACCATTCCCGAATAAGCCGCACGTTTTGACACCTCATTCATGGGTCTGTGACAAAAACTGTGGGAGGAGTAGCGGGACAAAATGTTGTCCGGAATAAGAATAAGAATAATAATAATAAACCGATCTAAATATTTTTATGGCTTGCTACGCAAGCCCCACTAATAATAAAAATATGGAGAATAACAATATTGATGCATTGCTTCACAAGCAACACTAATATGTATGTTTGAGAGTGATGGTGATGCCTTGCTTCGCAAGGCATCACTAAAACCGTTTTCGGGCTAGATAGTAATAGTGATGCCTTGCTACGCAAGCACCACTAATAAACCGATCCTGGTGAGATATTAAATATTTATGGCTTGCTACGCAAGCCCCAATAATAATTTTAAGTATGGATAATAACAATATTGATGCCTTGCGTGGCAAGCACCACTAATAAGTATGTTTGAGAATGATGGTGATGCCTTGCTGCGCAAGGCATCACTAAAACTCGTTCTGGGGCTAGATAGTAATAGTGATGCCTTGCTACGCAAGCACCACTAACTAGAATGTACATTTCCTGAAGAAAATGTGAGTGGTGCTTGCCGTGGCAAAAAAAATCCTCTCGGATGCTAAGTTGTGTGTACTGGATTCTCACCCGAAACAAAAGAGGCCACCCCCAAGTGTGTACGATGTTCTGGAGCTGAGATATGTCCTATTCATGTGTTTGTACGGTTGCTAGGGTACTCTATATGGTTGCTATGGAGTGGCTATACAATTTATGGGGTGACATTAAAAGACTATTTGCCAGTCTGAGTCAAAAGACCCAACCCCCATGCCTCTACGATGTTCTGATGCAGAGATATAGGTCCTTGTAAACGGTTGCTAGGGTACTCTGTTTGGTTGCTATGGAGGGGCTTGGCAGCATCCAATGATGATACTGCTTGTCTGTATGAATGATATAAACCAACCCCCATGTCTCTAGGATGTTCTGAGGCAGAGATATAGGTCTTGGTAAACAGTTGTTAGGGTACTCTGTTTGGTTGCTATGGAGGAGTTTGGCAGCATCCAATGATGATACTGCTTGTCTCTATGAATGATATAAACCAACCCCCATGCCTCTATGATGTTCTGAAGCAGAGATATAGGTCTTGGTATACGGTTGCTAGGGTACTCTGTTTGGTTGCTAGGGGGGCTTGGCAGCATCCAATGATGATACTGCTTGTCTGTATGAATGATATAAACCAACCCCCATGTCTCTACGATGTTCCGAAGCAGAGATATAGGTCTTGGTATACGGTTGCTAGGGTACTCTGTTTGGTTGCTAGGGGGGCTTGGCAGCATCCAATGATGATACTGCTTGTCTGTATGAATGATATAAACCAACCCCCATGTCTCTATGATATTCTGAGGCAGAGATATAGGTCTTGGTATATGGTTGCTAGGGTACTCTGTTTGGTTGCTAAGGGGGCTTGGCAGCATCCAATGATGATACTGCTTGTCTGTATGAATGATATAAACCAACCCCCATGTCTTTACGATGTTCTGAAGCAGAGATATAGGTCTTGGTATATGGTTGCTAGGGTACTCTGTTTGGTTGCTAAGGGGGCTTGGCAGCATCCAATGACGATACTGCTTGTCTGTATGAATGATATAAACCAACCCCCATGCCTCTATGATGTTCTGAAGCAGAGATATAGGTCTTGGTATACGGTTGCTAGGGTACTCTGTTTGGTTGCTAGGGGGGCTTGGCAGCATCCAATGATGATACTGCTTGTCTGTATGAATGATATAAACAAACCCCCATGCCTCCATGATGTTCTGAAGCAGAGATATAGGTCTTGGTATACGGTTGCTAGGGTACTCTGTTTGGTTGCTAGGGGGGCTTGGCAGCATCCAATGATGATACTGCTTGTCTGTATGAATGATATAAACCAACCCCCATGTCTCTACGATGTTCCGAAGCAGAGATATAGGTCTTGGTATACGGTTGCTAGGGTACTTTGTTTGGTTGCTAGGGGGGCTTGGCAGCATCCAATGATGATACTGCTTGTCTGTATGAATGATATAAACCAACCCCCATGTCTCTACGATGTTCTGAAGCAGAGATATAGGTATTGGTATACGGTTGCTAGGGTACTCTGTTTGGTTGCTAGGGGGGCTTGGCAGCATCTAATGATGATACTGCTTGTCTGTATGAATGATATAAACCAACCCCCATGTCTCTACGATGTTCTGAGGCAGAGATATAGGTCTTGGTATATGGTTGCTAGGGTACTCTGTTTGGTTGCTAAGGGGGCTTGGCAGCATCCAATGATGATACTGCTTGTCTGTATGAATGATATAAACCAACCCCCATGTGTCTATGATGTTCTGAAGCAGAGATATAGGTCTTGGTATATGGTTGCTAGGGTACTCTGTTTGGTTGCTAAGGGGGCTTGGCAGCATCCCATGATGATACTGCTTGTCTGTATGAATGATATAAACCAACCCCCATGCCTCTATGATGTTCTGAAGCAGAGATATAGGTCTTGGTATACGGTTGCTAGGGTACTCTGTTTGGTTGCTAGGGGGGCTTGGCAGCATCCAATGATGATACTGCTTGTCAGTATGAATGATATAAACCAACCCCCATGTCTGTATGATGTTCTGAGGGAGAGATATAGGTCTTGGTAAACGGTTGCTAAGGTACTCTGTTTGGTTGCTATGGAGTGGCTTGGCAGCATCCAATGACAATACTCCAAAGGCTGCTTGTCAGTATGAATGATATAAACCAACCCCCATGCCTCTATGATGTTCTGAGGCAGAGATATAGGTCGTGATTAACGGTTGCTAGGCTGCTTGATAATGGTTGCTAGGGCGTGGCTAGGAAGAATTGAAGGTGATTTGTGATTGGCTGTTGATGCCCCGAGTCAAACAAACCCACCTTCATGTTTCTCTGACACTTCTATCCAAAGATATCCCTTTGATCTCTTTCAATGGAAGTCTATGGGATCAGTTGCTAGGGAGCTGTAAATGGTTGCTAGGGCGTGGCTTCATACGTTGACAATCATCCTGAGATAGTGATTGGCTGTCTGAGTAAATTGAGCCCACCCCCTTGTCTCTGAGACACTGTGAGCCAGAGCTGTGGTCAATACAAAATCCCTATGCAATTTCCCATTGTAAGAGAAACACATGCGTTTAATGGGACGTCCCTCCCCATTATAAGTCAATGGGGAAATTTGAGGAAATTTGGGGAGCTCTAGCGCCCCAGGGGTACAACTTATACCCCATTGAGATGTGTCATCTTACAGGGCCTGTCAGCCTCTTCAAATGTGGTGACACACGAGTTTCTCCGAAATCCTCGCTCGGAGCTATGAGGGGTCAAAGTTTCCGCAATGTTAAATCCCATTGACTTTTCGGCTACTTTTTCGCCCCTGGGGCGAACATCGCACCCCCGATCCCTTAGAAAAGATATAGCACACCATTCCCGTATAGGCCGGTCGATTTGACGCCTCATTCATGGGTCTGTGACAAAATTTGTGGGAGGAGAAGCGCGCCGAAAAAGCGTCCGGAATTATAATAATTATAAATAATAATAATAAACCGATCCTGGGTTACATAGTATATATACGCCTTGCTAAACAAGCTCCACGAATATTAATAAGTATGGAGAATAACAATATTGATGCCTTGCTTCGCAAGGCCCACTAATAAGTGTGTTTGAGAGTGATGGTGATGCCTTGCTGCGCAAGGCATCACTAAAACCGTTCTGAGGCAAGATAGTAATAGTGATGCCTTGCTTCGCAAGCACCACTAACTAGAATGTACATTTCCTGAAGAAAATGTGAGTGGTGCTTGCCGTGGCAAAATTCGCCACCCGGATAATGCAAAAAAGGCAAAAAAACATGTCTGTAGGATGTTCTGGGGCTGAGATATGGCTTATTCATGTGTTTGTACGGTTACTAGGGTACTGTAAATGGTTACTAGGGTGTGGCTATACAGTTTATGGTTTGATATTTAAAGAATATTGGCCAGTCTGAGTCAAAAGAGACCACCCTCATGTCTGTACGATGTTCTGGGGCTGAGATATGGCTTGTTAATGTTGATATATGGTTGCTAGGGTGCTGTAGCTGGTTGCTAGGGCGTGGCTATGAAGTTTGAATGTCACTAGTTATTAGCTGCTTGATAGGCCGATTGAAATGAGACCAGCCCCAAGTCTCTGTGATGTTCTGATGCGGAGATATGATCACATAAACCTCTTCTCCATGTTAAGTCAATGGGGACTTGATTGGGACGATTTTTTTCCCGCCGAAAACTAACATCATACACCCGATCGCTTAGAAGAGATATAGCACACCTCTCCTCAATAAGTCGCACGATTTGACACCTCATTCATGGGTCTACGACAAACGGTGCCGGAGGAGTAGCACGCCAAAGTTTCGTCAAGGTGAATAGTAATCACAACACTAGAATGTACATTTCCTGAAGAAAATGTGAGTGGTGCTTGCCGTGGCAAAAAAATCCTCTCGGATGCTATGTTGTGTGTACTGGATTCTCACCCGAAACAAAAGAGGCCACCCCCAAGTCTGTACGATGTTGTGGAGCTGAGATATGTCCTATTCATGTGTTTGTACGGTTGCTAGGGTACTCTATATGGTTGCTATGGAGTGGCTATACAATTTATGGGGTGACATTTAAAGAGTATTTGCCAGTCTGAGTCAAAAGACCCAACCCCCATGCCTCTACGATGTTCTGATGCAGAGATATAGGTCCTTGTAAACGGTTGCTAGGGTACTCTGTTTGGTTGCTATGGAGGGGCTTGGCAGCATCCAATGATGATACTGCTTGTCTATATGAATGATATAAACCAACCCCCATGCCTCTATGATGTTCTGAAGCAGAGATATAGGTCTTGGTATACGGTTGCTAGGGTACTCTGTTTGGTTGCTATGGAGGGGTTTGGCAGCATCCAATGATGATACTGCTTGTCTGTAAGAATGATATAAACCAACCCCCATGTCTCTATGATGTTCTGAGGCAGAGATATAGGTCTTGGTATATGGTTGCTAGGGTACTCTGTTTGGTTGCTAAGGGGGCTTGGCAGCATCCAATGATGATACTGCTTGTCTGTATGAATGATATAAACCAACCCCCATGTCTCTATGATGTTCTGAAGCAGAGATATAGGTCTTGGTATATGGTTGCTAGGGTACTCTGTTTGGTTGCTAAGGGGGCTTGGCAGCATCCAATGATGATACTGCTTGTCTGTATGAATGATATAAACCAACCCCCATGTCTCTACGATGTTCTGAAGCAGAGATATAGGTCTTGGTAAACGGTTGCTAGGGTACTCTGTTTGGTTGCTAGGGGGGCTTGGCAGCATCCAATGATGATACTGCTTGTCTGTATGAATGATATAAACCAACCCCCATGTCTGTACGATGTTCCGAAGCAGAGATATAGGTCTTGGTACACGGTTGCTAGGGTACTCTGTTTGGTTGCTAGGGGGGCTTGGCAGCATCCAATGATGATACTGCTTGTCTGTATGAATGATATAAACCAACCCCCATGTCTCTATGATGTTCTGAGGCAGAGATATAGGTCTTGGTAAACGGTTGCTAGGGTAGTCTGTTTGGTTGCTATGGAGGGGCTTGGCAGCATCCAATGATGATACTGCTTGTCTGTATGAATGATATAAAACAACCCCCATGCCTCTATGATGTTCTGAAGCAGAGATATAGGTCTTTGTATACGGTTGCTAGGGTACTCTGTTTGGTTGCTAGGGGGGCTTGGCAGCATCCAATGATGATGCTGCTTGTCTGTATGAATGATATAAACCAACCCCCATGTCTCTATGATGTTCTGAGGCAGAGATATAGGTCTTGGTAAACGGTTGCTAGGGTACTCTGTTTGGTTGCTATGGAGGGGCTTGGCATCATCCAATGATGATACTGCTTGTCTGTATGAATGATATAAACCAACCCCCATGTCTCTATGATTTTCTGAGGCAGAGATATAGGTCTTGGTAAACGGTTGCTAGGGTACTCTTTTTGGTTGCTATGGAGTGGCTTGGCAGCATCCAATGACAATATGTCAAAGGCTGCTTGTCAGTATGAATGATATAAACCAACCCCCATGCTTCTATGATGTTCTGAGGCAGAGATATAGGTCTTGGTTAAGGGTTGCTAGGCTGCTTGATAATGGTTGCTAGGGCGTGGCTAGGAAGTGTTGACGGTGATTGATGATTGGCTGTTGATGCCCCGAGTCAAACAAACCCACCCTCGTGTTTCTATGACACTTCTATCCAAAGATATCCCTTTGATCTCTTTCAATGGAAGTCTATGGCATCAGTTGCTAGGGAGCTCTAAACGGTTGCTAGGGCGTGGCTTCAAAGGTTGACAATCATCCTGAGATAGTGATTGGCTGTCTGAGTAAATTGAGCCCACCCCCTTGTCTCTGAGACACTGTGAGCCAGAGCTATGGTCAATAGAAAATCCCTATGCAATTTCCCATTGTAAGAGAAACACATGAGTTTTATGGGACGTCCCTCCCCATTATAAGTCAATGGGGAAATTTGAGGAAATTTGGGGAGCTCTAGCGCCCCAGGGGTACAACTTATACCCCATTGCGATGTGTCATCTTACAGGGCCTGTCAGCCTCTTCAAATGTGGTGACACACGAGTTTCTACGAAATCCTCGCTCAGAGTTATGACTCGTTAAAAATTTTCGCAATGTTAAGTCTATGGGATTTTTTTCGCTACTTTTTCGCCCCTGGGGCGAACACCGCACCCCCGACCCCTTAGAAAAGATATAGCACACCATTCCCGAATAAGCCGCACGTTTTGACACCTCATTCATGGGTCTGTGACAAAAACTGTGGGAGGAGTAGCGGGACAAAATGTTGTCCGGAATAAGAATAAGAATAATAATAATAAACCGATCTAAATATTTTTATGGCTTGCTACGCAAGCCCCACTAATAATAAAAATATGGAGAATAACAATATTGATGCATTGCTTCACAAGCAACACTAATATGTATGTTTGAGAGTGATGGTGATGCCTTGCTTCGCAAGGCATCACTAAAACCGTTTTCGGGCTAGATAGTAATAGTGATGCCTTGCTACGCAAGCACCACTAACTAGAATGTACATTTCCTGAAGAAAATGTGAGTGGTGCTTGCCGTGGCAAAAAAATCCTCTCGGATGCTAGGTTGTTTGTACTGGATTCTCACCCGAAACAAAAGAGGCCACCCCCAAGTGTGTACGATGTTCTGGAGCTGAGATATGTCCTATTCATGTGTTTGTACGGTTGCTAGGGTACTCTAAATGGTTGCTATGGAGTGGCTATACAATTTATGGGGTGACATTTAAAGACTATTTGCCAGTCTGAGTCAAAAGACCCAAACCCCATGCCTCTACGATGTTCTGATGCAGAGATATAGGTCCTTGTAAACGGTTGCTAGGGTACTCTGTTTGGTTGCTATGGAGTGGCTTGGCAGCATCCAATGATGATACTGCTTGTCTGTATGAATGATATAAACCAACCCCCATGTCTCTATGATATTCTGAGGCAGAGATATAGGTCTTGCTAAACGGTTGCTAGGGTACTCTGTTTGGTTGCTATGGAGTGGCTTGGCAGAATCCAATGATGATACCGCTTGTCTGTATGAATGATATAAACCAACCCCCATGTCTCTACGATGTTCTGAAGCAGAGATATAGGTCTTAGTATACGGTTGCTAGGGTACTCTGTTTGGTTGCTAGGGGGCTTGGCAGCATCCAATGATGATACTGCTTGTCTGTATGAATGATATAAACCAACCCCCATGTCTCTATGATGTTCCGAAGCAGAGATATAGGTCTTGCTAAACGGTTGCTAGGGTACTCTGTTTGGTTGCTAGGGGGGCTTGGCAGCATCCAATGATGATACTGCTTGTCTCTATGAATGATATAAACCAACCCCCATGTCTCTACGATGTTCCGAAGCAGAGATATAGGTCTTGGTATACGGTTGCTAGGGTACTCTCTTTGGTTGCTAGGGGGGCTTGGCAGCATCCAATGATGATACTGCTTGTCTGTATGAATGATATAAACCAACCCCCATGTCTCTATGATGTTCTGAAGCAGAGATATAGGTTTTGGTATATGGTTGCTAGGGTACTCTGTTTGGTTGCTAAGGGGGCTTGGCAGCATCCAATGATGATACTGCTTGTCAGTATGAATGATATAAACCAACCCCCATGTCTGTATGATGTTCTGATGCAGAGATATAGATTTTGTTAACCGTTGCTAGGGTACTCTGTTTGGTTGCTATGGCATGGCTTGGCAGCATCCAATGATGATACTCCAAAGGCTGCTTGTCAGTTTGAATGATATAAACCAACCCCCATGCCTCTATAATGTTCTGAGGCAGAGATATAGGTCTTGGTAAATGGTTGCTAGGCTGCTTGATAATGGTTGCTAGGGCGTGGCTAGGAAGTGTTGAAGGTGATTTGTGATTGGCTGTTGATGCCCCGAGTCAAACAAACCCACCCTCATGTTTCTATGACACTTCTATCCAAAGATATCCCTTTGATGTTTTTCAATGGAAGTCTATGGGATCAGTTGCTAGGGAGCTCTAAATGGTTGCTAGGGCGTGGCTTGATGGGTTAACAGTGATCCTGAGATAGTGATTGGTTGGCTGAGTAAATTGAGCCCACCCCCTTGTCTCTGAGACACTGTGAGCCAGAGCTATGGTCAATACAAAATCCCTATGCAATTTCCCATAGTAGGAGAAACGCATGCGTTTTATGGGACGTCCCTCCCCATAGTAAGTCAATGGGGCAAATTTAGGCAGCTCCTGCACCCCAGGGGTACAACTCACACCCCTTTGCGATGTGTCATCTTACAGGGCCTGTCAGCCTCTTCAAATGTGGTGACCCACGAGTTTCTACGAAATCCTCGCTTAGAGTTATGACTTGTTAATTTTTTTTTACATTTTTCCCAATGTTAAGTCTATGGGATTTTTTTCGCTACTTTTTCGCCCCTGGGGCGAACACCGCACCCCCGACCCCTTAGAAAAGATATAGCACACCATTCCCGATTAGGCCGCACGTTTTGACACCTCATTCATGGGTCTGTGACAAAAACTGTGGGAGGAGTAGCGGGACAAAATGTTGTGTGGAAAAAGAATAATTATAACTAGAATGTACATTTCCTGAAGAAAATGTGAGTGGTGCTTGCCGTGGCAAAAAAATCCTCTCGGATGCTATGTTGTGTGTACTGGATTCTCACCCGAAACAAAAGAGGCCACCCCCAAGTCTGTACGATGTTGTGGAGCTGAGATATGTCCTATTCATGTGTTTGTACGGTTGCTAGGGTACTCTATATGGTTGCTATGGAGTGGCTATACAATTTATGGGGTGACATTTAAAGAGTATTTGCCAGTCTGAGTCAAAAGACCCAACCCCCATGCCTCTACGATGTTCTGATGCAGAGATATAGGTCCTTGTAAACGGTTGCTAGGGTACTCTGTTTGGTTGCTATGGAGGGGCTTGGCAGCATCCAATGATGATACTGCTTGTCTATATGAATGATATAAACCAACCCCCATGCCTCTATGATGTTCTGAAGCAGAGATATAGGTCTTGGTATACGGTTGCTAGGGTACTCTGTTTGGTTGCTATGGAGGGGTTTGGCAGCATCCAATGATGATACTGCTTGTCTGTAAGAATGATATAAACCAACCCCCATGTCTCTATGATGTTCTGAGGCAGAGATATAGGTCTTGGTATATGGTTGCTAGGGTACTCTGTTTGGTTGCTAAGGGGGCTTGGCAGCATCCAATGATGATACTGCTTGTCTGTATGAATGATATAAACCAACCCCCATGTCTCTATGATGTTCTGAAGCAGAGATATAGGTCTTGGTATATGGTTGCTAGGGTACTCTGTTTGGTTGCTAAGGGGGCTTGGCAGCATCCAATGATGATACTGCTTGTCTGTATGAATGATATAAACCAACCCCCATGTCTCTACGATGTTCTGAAGCAGAGATATAGGTCTTGGTAAACGGTTGCTAGGGTACTCTGTTTGGTTGCTAGGGGGGCTTGGCAGCATCCAATGATGATACTGCTTGTCTGTATGAATGATATAAACCAACCCCCATGTCTGTACGATGTTCCGAAGCAGAGATATAGGTCTTGGTACACGGTTGCTAGGGTACTCTGTTTGGTTGCTAGGGGGGCTTGGCAGCATCCAATGATGATACTGCTTGTCTGTATGAATGATATAAACCAACCCCCATGTCTCTATGATGTTCTGAGGCAGAGATATAGGTCTTGGTAAACGGTTGCTAGGGTAGTCTGTTTGGTTGCTATGGAGGGGCTTGGCAGCATCCAATGATGATACTGCTTGTCTGTATGAATGATATAAAACAACCCCCATGCCTCTATGATGTTCTGAAGCAGAGATATAGGTCTTTGTATACGGTTGCTAGGGTACTCTGTTTGGTTGCTAGGGGGGCTTGGCAGCATCCAATGATGATGCTGCTTGTCTGTATGAATGATATAAACCAACCCCCATGTCTCTATGATGTTCTGAGGCAGAGATATAGGTCTTGGTAAACGGTTGCTAGGGTACTCTGTTTGGTTGCTATGGAGGGGCTTGGCATCATCCAATGATGATACTGCTTGTCTGTATGAATGATATAAACCAACCCCCATGTCTCTATGATTTTCTGAGGCAGAGATATAGGTCTTGGTAAACGGTTGCTAGGGTACTCTTTTTGGTTGCTATGGAGTGGCTTGGCAGCATCCAATGACAATATGTCAAAGGCTGCTTGTCAGTATGAATGATATAAACCAACCCCCATGCTTCTATGATGTTCTGAGGCAGAGATATAGGTCTTGGTTAAGGGTTGCTAGGCTGCTTGATAATGGTTGCTAGGGCGTGGCTAGGAAGTGTTGACGGTGATTGATGATTGGCTGTTGATGCCCCGAGTCAAACAAACCCACCCTCGTGTTTCTATGACACTTCTATCCAAAGATATCCCTTTGATCTCTTTCAATGGAAGTCTATGGCATCAGTTGCTAGGGAGCTCTAAACGGTTGCTAGGGCGTGGCTTCAAAGGTTGACAATCATCCTGAGATAGTGATTGGCTGTCTGAGTAAATTGAGCCCACCCCCTTGTCTCTGAGACACTGTGAGCCAGAGCTATGGTCAATAGAAAATCCCTATGCAATTTCCCATTGTAAGAGAAACACATGAGTTTTATGGGACGTCCCTCCCCATTATAAGTCAATGGGGAAATTTGAGGAAATTTGGGGAGCTCTAGCGCCCCAGGGGTACAACTTATACCCCATTGCGATGTGTCATCTTACAGGGCCTGTCAGCCTCTTCAAATGTGGTGACACACGAGTTTCTACGAAATCCTCGCTCAGAGTTATGACTCGTTAAAAATTTTCGCAATGTTAAGTCTATGGGATTTTTTTCGCTACTTTTTCGCCCCTGGGGCGAACACCGCACCCCCGACCCCTTAGAAAAGATATAGCACACCATTCCCGAATAAGCCGCACGTTTTGACACCTCATTCATGGGTCTGTGACAAAAACTGTGGGAGGAGTAGCGGGACAAAATGTTGTCCGGAATAAGAATAAGAATAATAATAATAAACCGATCTAAATATTTTTATGGCTTGCTACGCAAGCCCCACTAATAATAAAAATATGGAGAATAACAATATTGATGCATTGCTTCACAAGCAACACTAATATGTATGTTTGAGAGTGATGGTGATGCCTTGCTTCGCAAGGCATCACTAAAACCGTTTTCGGGCTAGATAGTAATAGTGATGCCTTGCTACGCAAGCACCACTAACTAGAATGTACATTTCCTGAAGAAAATGTGAGTGGTGCTTGCAGTGGCAAAAAAATCCTCTCGGATGCTACTGGGATGCAAAAAAGCCAAGCAACATGTCTGTAGGATGTTCTGGGGCTGAGATATGGCTTATTCATGTGTTTGTACGGTTACTAGGGTACTGTAAATTGTTACTAGGGTGTGGCTATACAATTTATGGTTTGATATTTAAAGAATATTGGCCAGTCTGAGTCAAAAGAGACCACCCTCATGTCTGTACGATGTTCTGGGGCTGAGATATGGCTTGTTAATGTTGATATATGGTTGCTAGGGTGCTGTAGCTGGTTGCTAGGGCGTGGCTATGAAGTTTGAATGTCACTAGTTAATAGCTGCTTGATATGCCGATTCAAATGAGACCAGCCCCAAGTCTCTGTGATGTTCTGATGCGGAGATATGATCACATAAACCTCTTCTCCATGTTAAGTCAATGGGGACTTGATTGGGACGATTTTTTTCCCGCCGAAAACTAACATCATACACCCGATCGCTTAGAAGAGATATAGCACACCTCTCCTCAATAAGCCGCACGATTTGACACCTCATTCATGGGTCTACGACAAACGGTGCCGGAGGAGTAGCACGCCAAAGTTTCGTCAAGGTGAATAGTAATCACAACACTAGAATGTACATTTCCTGAAGAAAATGTGAGTGGTGCTTGCCGTGGCAAAATTCGCCACCCGGATAATGCAAAAAAGCCAAGAAACATGTCTGTAGGATGTTCTGGGGCTGAGATATAGGTCTTTGTAAACGGTTGCTAGGGTACTCTGTTTGGTTGCCATGGAGTGGCTTGGCAACATCCAATGATGATACTGCTTGTCAGTATGAATGATATAAACCAACCCCCATGTCTCTACGATGTTCTGATGCAGAGATATAGGTCTTGGTAGACGGTTGCTAGTGAACTCTGGTTGGTTGCTATGGAGGGGCTTGGCAGCATCCAATGATGATACTGCTTGTCTGTATGAATGATATAAACCAACCCCCATGTCTCTATGATGTTCTAAGGCAGAGATATAGGTCTTGGTAAACGGTTGCCAGGGTACTCTTTTTGGTTGCTATGGAGGGGCTTGGCAGCATCCAATGATGATACTGCTTGTCTGTATGAATGATATAAACCAACCCCCATGTCTCTACGATGTTCTGAAGCAGAGATAAAGGTCTTGGTATACGGTTGCTAGGGTAATCTGTTTGGTTGCTAGGGGGGCTTGGCAGCATCCAATGATGATACTGCTTGTCTGTATGAATGATATAAACCAACCCCCATGTCTCTATGATGTTCTGAGGCAGAGATATAGGTCTTGGTATATGGTTGCTAGGGTACTCTGTTTGGTTGCTAAGGGGGCTTGGCAGCATCCAATGATGATACTGCTTGTCTGTATGAATGATATAAACCAACCCCCATGTCTCTATGATGTTCTGAAGCAGAGATATAGGTCTTGGTATACGGTTGCTAGGGTACTCTGTTTGGTTGCTAAGGGGACTTGGCAGCATCCAATGATGATACTGCTTGTCTGTATGAATGATATAAACCAACCCCCAAGCCTCTATGATGTTCTGAAGCAGAGATATAGGTCTTGGTATACGGTTGCTAGGGTACTCTGTTTGGTTGCTAGGGGGGCTTGGCAGCATCCAATGATGATACTGCTTGTCTGTATGAATGATATAAACCAACCCCCAGGCCTCTATGATGTTCTGAAGCAGAGATATAGGTCTTGGTATACGGTTGCTAGGGTACTCTGTTTGGTTGCTAGGGGGGCTTGGCAGCATCCAATGATGATACTGCTTGTCAGTATGAATGATATAAACCAACCCCCATGTCTCTATGATGTTCTGATGCAGAGATATAGGTGTTGGTATACGGTTGCTAGGGTACTCTGTTTGGTTGCTATGGAGTGGCATGGCAGCATCCAATGATTATACTGCTTGTCAGTATGAATGATATAAACCAACCCCCATGTCTCTATGATGTTCTGAGGCAGAGATATAGGTCTTGGTAAACGGTTGCTAAGGTTTTCTGGGTGGTTGCTAGGGTGTTGCTAGGCGGTTGCTAGGGTGTTCTGGGTGGTTGCTAGGGCATTGCTAGGCGGTTGCTATTGTGTTCTGGGTGATTGCTAGGTTGTTGCTAAGGTATTCTTGTTGGTTGCTAGGGCGTTGCTAGGCGGTTGCTAAGGTGTTCTGGGTGGTTGTTAGGGTGTTGCTAGGCAGTTGCTAAGGTATTCGGAGTGGTTGCTAGGGTGTTACTAGGTGGTTGCTACGGTATTGTGGGTGGTTGCTAGGGCGTTGCTAGGCGGTTGCTAAGGTATTTTGGGTGGTTGCTAGGCGGTTGCTAGGGTGTTCTGGGTGGTTGCTAGGGCGTTGCTAGGCGGTTGCTAAGGTATTCGGAGTGGTTGCTAGGGTGTTGCTAGGTGGTTGCTATGGTATTCTGGGTGGTTGCTATGGTGTTGCTAGGCGGTTGCTAAGGTGTTCTGGGCGGTTGCTAAGGTATTCTGGGTGGTTGCTAGGGTGTTGCTAGGCGGTTGCTAAGGTATTTTGGGTGGTTGCTAGGCGGTTGCTAGGGTGTTCTGGGTGGTTGCTAGGGTGTTCTGGGTGGTTGCTAGGGCGTTGCTAGGCGGTTGCTAAGGTACTCGGAGTGGTTGCTAGGGTGTTGCAAGGTGGTTGCTATGGTATTCTGGGTGGTTGCTATGGTGTTGCTAGGCGGTTGCTAAGGTATTCTGGGTGGTTGCTAGGGCGTTGCTAGGCGGTTGCTAAGGTATTTTGGGTGGTTGCTAGGCGGTTGCTAGGGTGTTCTGGGTGGTTGCTAGGGCATTGCTAGGCGGTTGCTAAGCTACTCGGAGTGGTTGCTAGGGTGTTGCTAGGTGGTTGCTATGGTATTCTGGGTGGTTGCTATGGTGTTGCTAGGCGGTTGCTAAGGTATTCTGGGTGGTTGCTAGGGCGTTGCTAGGCGGTTGCTAAGGTGTTCTGGGCGGTTGCTAGGTGGTTGCTAAGGTATTTTGGCTGGTTGCTAGGGCGTTGCTAGGCGGTTGCTAAGGTGTTCTGGGCGGTTGCTAGGCATTGCTAAGGTATTGTGGGTGGTTGCTATGTTGTTGTTAGGCAGTTGTCAATTGTCACAAATGGTTACTATGGAGTTTTTATAGAGTTGTTAGCATGTTCTCAGCCTGATTTAGCTGTTAGCTAATCATTATTAGCATGTAGCTATTCACTGCTAGCATGTGTAGCATGTTGAAAGTCCAGTTTGCTAGCATGAGCCAAAAGACCCAACCCCCATGTCTCTATGATGTTCTGATGCAGAGATATAGGTCTTGGTAAACGGTTGCTAGGGTACTCTGTTTGGTTGCTATGGAGTGGCTTGGCAGCAGCCAATGATGATACTGCTTGTCAGTATGAATGATATAAACCAACCCCCATGTCTCTATGATGTTCTGAGGCAGAGATATAGGTTTTGTTAAACGGTTGCTAGGTTACTCTGTTTGGTTGCTATGGAGGGGCTTGGCAGCATCCAATGACATTACTCTAAAGGCTGCTTGTCAGTATGAACGATATAAACTAACCCCCATGCCTCTATAATGTTCTGAGGCAGAGATATAGGTCTTGGTAAACGGTTGCTAGGCTGCTTGATAATGGTTGCTAGGGCGTGGCTAGGAAGTGTTGAAGGTGATTTGTGATTGGCTGTTGATGCCCTGAGTCAAACAAACCCACCCTCGTGTTTCTATGACACTTCTATCCAAAGATATCCCTTTGATCTCTTTCAATGGAAGTCTATGGGATCAGTTGCTAGGGAGCTCTAAATTGTTGCTAGGGCGTGGCTTCATAGGTTGACAATCATCGTGAGATAGTGATTGGCTGTCTGAGTAAATTGAGCCCACCCCCTTGTCTCTGAGACACTGTGAGCCAGAGCTGTGGTCAATACAAAATCCCTATGCAATTTCCTATAGTAAGAGAAACGCATGAGTTTAATGGGACGTCCCTCCCCATTATAAGTCAATGGGGAAATTTGAGGAAATTTGGGGAGCTCTAGCGCCCCAGGGGTACAACTTATACCCCATTGTGATGTGTCATCTTACAGGGCCTGCCAGCCTCTTCAGATGTGGTGACACACGAGTTTCTCCGAAATCCTCGCTCGGAGCTATGAGGGGTCAAAGTTTCCGCAATGTTAAATCCCATTGACTTTTCGGCTACTTTTTCGCCCCTGGGGCGAACATCGCACCCCCGATCCCTTAGAAAAGATATAGCACACCATTCCCGTATAAGGCGGTCGATTTGACGCCTCATTCATGGGTCTGTGACAAAATTTGTGGGAGGAGAAGCGCGCCGAAAAAGCGTCCAGAAGAATAATAAGTATTATAATAATAAACCGTTCCTGGGTTACATAGTATATATACGCCTTGCTAAACAAGCTCCACGAATATTAATAAGTATGGAGAATGACAATATTGATGCCTTGCTTCGCAAGGCCCACTAATAAGTATGTTTGAGAGTGATGGTGATGCCTTGCTGCGCAAGGCATCACTAAAAAGCGTTCTGGGGCAAGATAGTAATAGTGATGCCTTGCTACGCAAGCACCACTAACTAGAATGTACATTTCCTGAAGAAAATGTGAGTGGTGCTTGCCGTGGCAAAAATCGCCACCCGGATAATGCAAAAAAGCCAAGCAACATGTCTGTAGGATGTTCTGGGGCTGAGATATAGGTCTTGGTAAACGGTTGCTAGGGTACTCTGTTTGGTTGCTATGGAGTGGCATGGCAGCATCCAATGATGATACTGCTTGTCATAATGAATGATATAAACCTACCCCCATGTCTCTATGTTGTTCCAAGGCTGAGATATAAGTCTTGGTAAACGGTTGCTAGGGTACTCTTTTTGGTTGCTATGGAGTGGCATGGCAGCATCCAATGATGATACTGCTTGTCAGTATGAATGATATAAACCAACCCCCATGTCTGTATGATGTTCTGAGGCAGATATATAGGTCTTGGTAAACGGTTGCTAAGGTACTCTGTTTGGTTGCTATGGAGTGGCTTGGCAGCATCCAATGACAATACTCCAAAGGCTGCTTGTCAGTATGAATGATATAAACCAACCCCCATGTCTTTACGATGTTCTGATGCAGAGATATAGGTCTCTTTATACGGTTGCTAGGGTACTCTGTTTGGTTGCTATGGAGTGGCTTGGCAGCATCCAATGATGATACTGCTTGTCAGTATGAATGATATAAACCAATCCCCATGTCTCTATGATGTTCTGAGGTAGAGATATAGGTCTTGGTAAACGGTTGCTAAGGTATTCTGGGTGGTTGCTAGGGTGTTGCTAGGCGGTTGCTAAGGTGTTCTGGGTGGTTGCTAGGGCGTTTCTAGGCGGTTGCTAAGGTGTTCTGGGCGGTTGCTAGGCGGTTGCTAAGGTATTCTGGGTGGTTGCTAGGGTGTTGCTAGGCGGTTGCTAAGGTATTCTGGGTGGTTGCTAGGGCGTTGCTAGGCGGTTGCTAAGGTGTTGTGGGCGGTTGCTAAGGTATTCTGGGTGGTTGCTAGGGCGTTGCTAGGCGGTTGCTAAGGTGTTCTGGTCGGTTGCTAGGCGGTTGCTATGGTGTTCTGGGTGGTTGCTAGGGCGTTGCTAGGCGGTTGCTAAGGTATTCGGAGTGGTTGCTAGGGTGTTGCTAGGTGGTTGCTAAGGTATTCTGGGTGGTTGCTATGGTGTTGCTAGGCGGTTGCTAAGGTATTCTGGGTGGTTGCTAGGGCGTTGCTAGGCGGTTGCTAAGGTATTCTGGGTGGTTGCTAGGGCGTTGCTAGGTGGTTGCTAAGGTATTCGGAGTGGTTGCTAGGTGGTTGCTAAGGTATTCTGGGTGGTTGCTATGGTGTTGCTAGGCGGTTGCTAAGGTATTCTGGGTGGTTGCTAGGGTGTTGCTAGGTGGTTGCTAAGGTATTCGGAGTGGTTGCTAGGGTGTTGCTAGGTGGTTGCTAAGGTATTCTGGGTGGTTGCTATGGTGTTGCTAGGCGGTTGCTAAGGTATTCTGGGTGGTTGCTAGGGCGTTGCTAGGCGGTTGCTAAGGTGTTCTGGGCGGTTGCTAGGCGGTTGCTAGGGTGTTCTAGGTGGTTGCTAGGGCGTTGCTAGGCGGTTGCTTAGGTATTCTGGGTGGTTGCTAGGGCGTTGCTAGGCGGTTGCTAAGGTGTTCTGGGCGGTTGCTAGGCGGTTGCTAAGGTATTCTGGGTGGTTGCTAGGGCGTTGCTAGGCAGTTGCTAAGGTATTCGGAGTGGTTGCTAGGGTGTTGCTAGGTGGTTGCTAAGGTATTCTGGGTGGTTGCTATGGTGTTGCTAGGCGGTTGCTAAGGTATTCTGGGTGGTTGCTAGGGCGTTGCTAGGCGGTTGCTAAGGTGTTCTGGGCGGTTGCTAGGCGGTTGCTAAGGTATTCTGGGTGGTTGCTAGGGCGTTGCTAGGCGGTTGCTAAGGTATTCTGGGTGGTTGCTAGGGCGTTGCTAGGCGGTTGCTAAGGTATTCTGGGTGGTTGCTAGGGCGTTGCTAGGGTGTTCTGGGTGGTTGCTAGGGCGTTGCTAGGCAGTTGCTAAGGTATTCGGAGTGGTTGCTAGGGTGTTGCTAGGTGGTTGCTAAGGTATTCTGGGTGGTTGCTATGTTGTTGTTAGGCAGTTGTCAATTGTAACAAATGGTTACTATCGAGTTTTTATAGAGTTGTTAGCATGTTCTCAGCCTGATTTAGCTGTTAGCTAATCATTATTAGCATGTAGCTATTGACTGCTAGCATGTGTAGCATGTTGAAAGTCCAGTTTGCTAGTATGAGCCAAAAGACCCAACCCCCATGTCTCTATGATGTTCTGATGCAGAGATATAGGTCTTGGTAAACGGTTGCTAGGGTACTCTGTTTGGTTGCTATGGAGTGGCTTGGCAGCTGCCAATGATGATAGTGCTTGTCAGTATGAATGATAAAAACCAACCCCCATGTCTCTATGATGATCTGATGCAGAGATATAGGTCTTGGTACACGGTTGCTAGGGTACTCTTTTTGGTTGCTATGGAGTGGCTTGGCAGGATCCAATGACAATTCTCCAAAGGCTGCTTGTCAGTATGAATGATATAAACCAACCCCCATGCTTCTATGATGTTCTGAGGCAGAGATATAGGTCTTGTAAAACGGTTGCTAGGCTGCTTGATAATGGTTGCTAGGGAGTGGCTAGGAGGTGTTGAAGGTCACTTGTGATTGGCTGTTGATGCCCCGAGTCAAACAAACCCACCCTCGTGTTTCTGTAACACTTCTATCAAAAGATATCCCTTTGATCTCTTTCAATGGAAGTCTATGGGATCAGTTGCTAGGGAGCTCTAAATGGTTGCTAGGGCGTGGCTTCATATGTTGACAATAATCCTGAGATAGTGATTGGTTGGCTGAGTAAATTGAGCCCACCCCCTTGTCTCTGAGACACTGTGAGCCAGAGCTGTGGTCAATACAAAATCCCTATGCAATTTCCCATAGTAAGAGAAACGCATGAGTTTTATGGGACGTCCCTCCCCATTATAAGTCAATGGGGAAATTTGAGGAAATTTGGGGAGCTCTAGCGCCCCAGGGGTACAACTTATACCCCATTGCGATGTGTCATCTTACAGGGCCTGTCAGCCTCTTCAAATGTGGTGACACACGAGTTTCTACGAAATCCTCGCTCAGAGTTATGACTCGTTAAAATTTTTCGCAATGTTAAGTCTATGGGATTTTTTTCGCTACTTTTTCGCCCCTGGGGCGAACACCGCACCCCCGACCCCTTAGAAAAGATATAGCACACCATTCCCGAATAAGCCGCACGTTTTGACACCTCATTCATGGGTCTGTGACAAAAACTGTGGGAGGAGTAGCGCGTCAAAATGTTGTCCGGAATAATAAGAATAAGAATAATAAACCGTTCCTGGGTTACATAGTATATATACGCCTTGCTAAACAAGCTCCACGAATATTAATGAGTATGGAGAATGACAATATTGATGCCTTGCTTCGCAAGGCCCACTAATAAGTATGTTTGAGAGTGATGGTGATGCCTTGCTTCGCAAGGCATCACTAAAACCGTTCTGAGGCAAGATAGTAATAGTGATGCCTTGCTACGCAAGCACCACTAACTAGAATGTACATTTCCTGAAGAAAATGTGAGTGGTGCTTGCCGTGGCAAAATTCGCCACCCGGATAATGCAAAAAAGCCAAGAAACATGTCTGTAGGATGTTCTGGGGCTGAGATATAGGTCTTGTAAACGGTTGCTAGGGTACTCTGTTTGGTTGCTAGGGGGGCTTGGCAGCATCCAATGATGATACTGCTTGTCATAATGAATGATATAAACCTACCCCCATGTCTCTATGTTGTTCCAAGGCTGAGATATAAGTCTTAGTAAACGGTTGCTAGGGTACTCTTTTTGGTTGCTATGGAGTGGCATGGCAGCATCCAATGATGATACTGCTTGTCAGTATGAATGATATAAACCAACCCCCATGTCTGTATGATGTTCTGAGGCAGAGATATAGGTCTTGGTAAACGGTTGCTAAGGTACTCTGTTTGGTTGCTATGGAGTGGCTTGGCAGCATCCAATGACAATACTCCAAAGGCTGCTTGTCAGTATGAATGATATAAACCAACCCCCATGTCTTTACGATGTTGTGATGCAGAGATATAGGTCTTGTTATACGGTTGCTAGGGTACTCTGTTTGGTTGCTATGGAGTGGCTTGGCAGCATCCAATGATGATACTGCTTGTCAGTATGAATGATATAAACCAATCCCCATGTCTCTATGATGTTCTGAGGTAGAGATATAGGTCTTGGTAAACGGTTGCTAAGGTATTCTGGGTGGTTGCTAGGGCGTTGCTAGGCGGTTGCTAAGGTATTCTGGGTGGTTGCTAGGCGGTTGCTAGGCGGTTGCTAAGGTATTCGGAGTGGTTGCTAGGGTGTTGCTAGGTGGTTGCTAAGGTATTCTGGGTGGTTGCTATGGTGTTGCTAGGCGGTTGCTAAGGTATTCTGGGTGGTTGCTAGGGCGTTGCTAGGCGGTTGCTAGGGTGTTCTGGGTGGTTGCTAGGGCGTTGCTAGGCGGTTGCTAAGGTATTCGGAGTGGTTGCTAGGGTGTTGCTAGGCGGTTGCTAAGGTATTCTGGGTGGTTGCTATGGTGTTGCTAGGCGGTTGCTAAGGTATTCTGGGTGGTTGCTAGGGCGTTGCTAGGCGGTTGCTAGGGTGTTCTGGGTGGTTGCTAGGGCGTTGCTAGGCGGTTGCTAAGGTATTCGGAGTGGTTGCTAGGGTGTTGCTAGGCGGTTGCTAAGGTATTCTGGGTGGTTGCTAGGGCGTTGCTAGGTGGTTGCTAAGGTATTCTGGGTGGTTGCTAGGGCGTTGCTAGGCGGTTGCTAAGGTATTCTGGGTGGTTGCTATGGTGTTGCTAGGCGGTTGCTAAGGTATTCTGGGTGGTTGCTAGGGCGTTGCTAGGCGGTTGCTAAGGTATTCTGGGTGGTTGCTAGGCGGTTGCTAGGGTGTTCTGGGTGGTTGCTAGGGCGTTGCTAGGCGGTTGCTAAGGTATTCGGAGTGGTTGCTAGGGTGTTGCTAGGTGGTTGCTAAGGTATTCTGGATGGTTGCTAGGGCGTTGCTAGGCGGTTGCTAAGGTATTCAGGGTGGTTGCTAGGGCGTTGCTAGGTGGTTGCTAAGGTTTTCTGGGCGGTTGCTAGGGCGTTGCTAGGCGGTTGCTAAGGTGTTTTGGGCGGTTGCTAGGCACTGCTAAGGTATTGTGGGTGGTTGCTATGTTGTTGTTAGGCAGTTGTCAATTGTTACAAATGGTTACTATGGAGTTTTTATAGAGTTGTTAGCATGTTCTCAGCCTGATTTAGCTGTTAGCTAATCATTATTAGCATGTAGCTATTCACTGCTAGCATGTGTAGCATGTTGAAAGTCCAGTTTGCTAGCATGAGCCAAAAGACCCAACCCCCATGTCTCTATGATGTTCTGATGCAGAGATATAGGTCTTGGTAAACGGTTGCTAGGGTACTCTGTTTGGTTGCTATGGAGTGGCATGGCAGCATCCAATGATGATACTGCTTGTCATAATGAATGATATAAACCTACCCCCATGTCTGTATGATGTTCTGAGGCTGAGATATAAGTCTTGGTAAACGGTTGCTAGGGTACTCTTTTTGGTTGCTATGGAGTGGCATGGCAGCATCCAATGATGATACTGCTTGTCAGTATGAATGATATAAACCAACCCCCATGTCTGTATGATGTTCTGAGGCAGAGATATAGGTCTTGGTAAACGGTTGCCAGGGTACTCTTTTTGGTTGCTATGGAGTGGCTTGGCAGCATCCAATGACAATATGTCAAAGGCTGCTTGTCTGTATGAATGATATAAACCAACCCCCATGTCTCTATGATGTTCTGAGGCAGAGATATAGGTCTTGGTAAACGGTTGCTAGGCTGCTTGATAATGGTTGCTAGGGCGTGGCTAGGAAGTGTTGACGGTGATTTGTGATTGGCTGTTGATGCCCCGAGTCAAATAAACCCACCCTCGTGTTTCTCTGACACTTCTATCCAAAGATATCCCTTTGATCTCTTTCAATGGAAGTCTATGGGATCAGTTGCTAGGGAGCTGTAAATGGTTGCTAGGGCGTGGCTTCATATGTTGACAATCATCCTGAGATAGTGATTGGTTGGCTGAGTAAATTGAGCCCACCCCCTTGTCTCTGAGACACTGTGAGCCAGAGCTATGGTCAATACAAAATCCCTATGCAATTTCCCATTGTAAGAGAAACACATGAGTTTTATGGGACGTCCCTCCCCATTATAAGTCAATGGGGAAATTTGAGGAAATTTGGGGAGCTCTAGCGCCCCAGGGGTACAACTTATACCCCATTGAGATGTGTCATCTTACAGGGCCTGCCAGCCTCTTCAAATGTGGTGACACACGAGTTTCTATGAAATCCTCGCTCAGAGTTATGACTCGTTAAAAATTTTCGCAATGTTAAGTCTATGGGATTTTTTTCGCTACTTTTTCGCCCCTGGGGCGAACACCGCACCCCCGACCCCTTAGAAAAGATATAGCACACCATTCCCGTATAGGCCGCACGTTTTGACACCTCATTCATGGGTCTGTGACAAAAACTGTGGGAGGAGTAGCGCGTCAAAATGTTGTCCGGAATAATAAGAATAAGAATAATAAACCGTTCCTGGGTTACATAGTATATATACGCCTTGCTAAACAAGCTCCACGAATATTAATGAGTATGGAGAATAACAATATTGATGCCTTGCTTCGCAAGGCCCACTAATAAGTATGTTTGAGAGTGATGGTGATGCCTTGCTGCGCAAGGCATCACTAAAACCGTTCTGAGGCAAGATAGTAATAGTGATGCCTTGCTTCGCAAGCACCACTAACTAGAATGTACATTTCCTGAAGAAAATGTGAGTGGTGCTTGCCGTGGCAAAATTCGCCACCCGGATAATGCAAAAAAGCCAAGCAACATGTCTGTAGGATGTTCTGGGGCTGAGATATGGCTTATTCATGTGTTTGTACGGTTACTAGGGTACTGTAAATGGTTACTAGGGTGTGGCTATACAGTTTATGGTTTGATATTTAAAGAATATTGGCCAGTCTGAGTCAAAAGAGACCACCCTCATGTCTGTACGATGTTCTGGGGCTGAGATATGGCTTGTTAATGTTGATATATGGTTGCTAGGGTGCTGTAGCTGGTTGCTAGGGCGTGGCTATGAAGTTTGAATGTCACTAGTTATTAGCTGCTTGATAGGCCGATTCAAATGAGACCAGCCCCAAGTCTCTGTGATGTTCTGATGCTGAGATATGATCACATAAACCTCTTCTCCATGTTAAGTCAATGGGGACTTGATTGGGACGATTTTTTTCCCGCCGAAAACTAACATCATACACCCGATCGCTTAGAAGAGATATAGCACACCTCTCCTCAATAAGCCGCACGATTTGACACCTCATTCATGGGTCTACACCAAACGGTGCCGGAGGAGTAGCGTGCCAAAGTTTTGAAAAGGTGAATAGTAAACACAACACTAGAATGTACATTTCCTGAAGAAAATGTGAGTGGTGCTTGCCGTGGCAAAATTCGCCACCCGGATAATGCAAAAAAGCCAAGAAACATGTCTGTAGGATGTTCTGGGGCTGAGATATGGCTTATTAATGTGTTTGTACGGTTGCTAGGGTACTGTACATGGTTGCTAGGATGTGTCTATACAGTTTACGGGGTGATATTGAAAGACTATTGGCCAGTCTGAGTCAAAAGAGCCCACCCTCATGACTGTACGATGTTCTGGCGCTGATATATTGCTTGTAAATGGTGATATATGGTTGCCAGGGTGCTGTAACTGGTTGCTAGGGAGTGGCTATGAAGTTTGAATGTCAGTAGTTATTAGCTGCTTGATAGGCCGATTGAAATGAGACCAGCCCCAAGTCTCTGTGATGTTCTGAGGGGGAGATATGATCACATAAACCTCTTCTCCATGTTAAGTCAATGGGGACTTGATTTGGACAATTTTTTTCCCGCCGAAAAGTAACATCATACACCCGATCGCTTAGAAGAGATATAGCACACCTCTCCTCAATAAGTCGCACGATTTGACACCTCATTCATGGGTCTGCGACAAACGGTGCCGGAGTAGTAGCACGCCAAAGTTTCGTCAAGGTGAATAGTAATCACAACACTAGAATGTACATTTCCTGAAGAAAATGTGAGTGGTGCTTGCCGTGGCAAAAAAATCCTCTCGGATGCTATGTTGTGTGTACTGGATTCTCACCCGAAACAAAAGAGGCCACCCCCAAGTCTGTACGATGTTGTGGAGCTGAGATATGTCCTATTCATGTGTTTGTACGGTTGCTAGGGTACTCTATATGGTTGCTATGGAGTGGCTATACAATTTATGGGGTGACATTTAAAGAGTATTTGCCAGTCTGAGTCAAAAGACCCAACCCCCATGCCTCTACGATGTTCTGATGCAGAGATATAGGTCCTTGTAAACGGTTGCTAGGGTACTCTGTTTGGTTGCTATGGAGGGGCTTGGCAGCATCCAATGATGATACTGCTTGTCTATATGAATGATATAAACCAACCCCCATGTCTCTAGGATGTTCTGAGGCAGAGATATAGGTCTTGGTAAACGGTTGCTAGGGTACTCTGTTTGGTTGCTATGGAGGGGTTTGGCAGCATCCAATGATGATACTGTTTGTCTGTATGAATGATATAAACCAACCCCCGTGCCTCTATGATGTTCTGAGGCAGAGATATAGGTCTTGGTATACGGTTGCTAGGGTACTCTGTTTGGTTGCTAAGGGGGCTTGGCAGCATCCAATGATGATACTGCTTGTCTGTATGAATGATATAAACCAACCCCCATGTCTCTATGATGTTCTGAAGCAGAGATATAGGTCTTGGTAAACGGTTGCTAGGGTACTCTGTTTGGTTGCTAAGGGGGCTTGGCAGCATCCAATGATGATACTGCTTGTCTGTATGAATGATATAAACCAACCCCCATGCCTCTATGATGTTCTGAAGCAGAGATATAGGTCTTGGTATACGGTTGCTAGGGTACTCTGTTTGGTTGCTAGGGGGGCTTGGCAGCATCCAATGATGATACTGCTTGTCTGTATGAATGATATAAACCAACCCCCATGTCTCTACGATGTTCCGAAGCAGAGATATAGGTCTTGGTATACGGTTGCTAGGGTACTCTGTTTGGTTGCTAGGGGGGCTTGGCAGCATCCAATGATGATACTGCTTGTCTGTATGAATGATATAATCCAACCCCCATGTCTCTATGATGTTCTGAAGCAGAGATATAGGTCTTGGTATATGGTTGCTAGGGTACTCTGTTTGGTTGCTAAGGGGGCTTGGCAGCATCCAATGATGATACTGCTTGTCTGTATGAATGATATAAACCAACCCCCATGTCTCTTTGATGTTCTGAGGCAGAGATATAGGTCTTGGTAAACGGTTGCTAGGGTACTCTGTTTGGTTGCTAGGGGGGCTTGGCAGCATCCAATGATGATACTGCTTGTCTGTATGAATGATATAAACCAACCCCCATGTCTCTACGATGTTCCGAAGCAGAGATATAGGTCTTGGTATACGGTTGCTAGGGTACTCTGTTTGGTTGCTAGGGGGGCTTGGCAGCATCCAATGGTTATACTGCTTGTCTGTAAGAATGATATAAACCAACCCCCATGTCTCTATGATGTTCTGAGGCAGAGATATAGGTCTTGGTATATGGTTGCTAGGGTACTCTGTTTGGTTGCTAAGGGGGCTTGGCAGCATCCAATGATGATACTGCTTGTCTGTATGAATGATATAAACCAACCCCCATGTCTCTATGATGTTCTGAAGCAGAGATATAGGTCTTGGTATATGGTTGCTAGGGTACTCTGTTTGGTTGCTAAGGGGGCTTGGCAGCATCCAATGATGATACTGCTTGTCTGTATGAATGATATAAACCAACCCCCATGTCTCTACGATGTTCTGAAGCAGAGATATAGGTCTTGGTAAACGGTTGCTAGGGTACTCTGTTTGGTTGCTAGGGGGGCTTGGCAGCATCCAATGATGATACTGCTTGTCTGTATGAATGATATAAACCAACCCCCATGTCTGTACGATGTTCCGAAGCAGAGATATAGGTCTTGGTACACGGTTGCTAGGGTACTCTGTTTGGTTGCTAGGGGGGCTTGGCAGCATCCAATGATGATACTGCTTGTCTGTATGAATGATATAAACCAACCCCCATGTCTCTATGATGTTCTGAGGCAGAGATATAGGTCTTGGTAAACGGTTGCTAGGGTAGTCTGTTTGGTTGCTATGGAGGGGCTTGGCAGCATCCAATGATGATACTGCTTGTCTGTATGAATGATATAAAACAACCCCCATGCCTCTATGATGTTCTGAAGCAGAGATATAGGTCTTTGTATACGGTTGCTAGGGTACTCTGTTTGGTTGCTAGGGGGGCTTGGCAGCATCCAATGATGATGCTGCTTGTCTGTATGAATGATATAAACCAACCCCCATGTCTCTATGATGTTCTGAGGCAGAGATATAGGTCTTGGTAAACGGTTGCTAGGGTACTCTGTTTGGTTGCTATGGAGGGGCTTGGCATCATCCAATGATGATACTGCTTGTCTGTATGAATGATATAAACCAACCCCCATGTCTCTATGATTTTCTGAGGCAGAGATATAGGTCTTGGTAAACGGTTGCTAGGGTACTCTTTTTGGTTGCTATGGAGTGGCTTGGCAGCATCCAATGACAATATGTCAAAGGCTGCTTGTCAGTATGAATGATATAAACCAACCCCCATGCTTCTATGATGTTCTGAGGCAGAGATATAGGTCTTGGTTAAGGGTTGCTAGGCTGCTTGATAATGGTTGCTAGGGCGTGGCTAGGAAGTGTTGACGGTGATTGATGATTGGCTGTTGATGCCCCGAGTCAAACAAACCCACCCTCGTGTTTCTATGACACTTCTATCCAAAGATATCCCTTTGATCTCTTTCAATGGAAGTCTATGGCATCAGTTGCTAGGGAGCTCTAAACGGTTGCTAGGGCGTGGCTTCAAAGGTTGACAATCATCCTGAGATAGTGATTGGCTGTCTGAGTAAATTGAGCCCACCCCCTTGTCTCTGAGACACTGTGAGCCAGAGCTATGGTCAATAGAAAATCCCTATGCAATTTCCCATTGTAAGAGAAACACATGAGTTTTATGGGACGTCCCTCCCCATTATAAGTCAATGGGGAAATTTGAGGAAATTTGGGGAGCTCTAGCGCCCCAGGGGTACAACTTATACCCCATTGCGATGTGTCATCTTACAGGGCCTGTCAGCCTCTTCAAATGTGGTGACACACGAGTTTCTACGAAATCCTCGCTCAGAGTTATGACTCGTTAAAAATTTTCGCAATGTTAAGTCTATGGGATTTTTTTCGCTACTTTTTCGCCCCTGGGGCGAACACCGCACCCCCGACCCCTTAGAAAAGATATAGCACACCATTCCCGAATAAGCCGCACGTTTTGACACCTCATTCATGGGTCTGTGACAAAAACTGTGGGAGGAGTAGCGGGACAAAATGTTGTCCGGAATAAGAATAAGAATAATAATAATAAACCGATCTAAATATTTTTATGGCTTGCTACGCAAGCCCCACTAATAATAAAAATATGGAGAATAACAATATTGATGCATTGCTTCACAAGCAACACTAATATGTATGTTTGAGAGTGATGGTGATGCCTTGCTTCGCAAGGCATCACTAAAACCGTTTTCGGGCTAGATAGTAATAGTGATGCCTTGCTACGCAAGCACCACTAACTAGAATGTACATTTCCTGAAGAAAATGTGAGTGGTGCTTGCCGTGGCAAAAAAATCCTCTCGGATGCTAGGTTGTTTGTACTGGATTCTCACCCGAAACAAAAGAGGCCACCCCCAAGTGTGTACGATGTTCTGGAGCTGAGATATGTCCTATTCATGTGTTTGTACGGTTGCTAGGGTACTCTAAATGGTTGCTATGGAGTGGCTATACAATTTATGGGGTGACATTTAAAGACTATTTGCCAGTCTGAGTCAAAAGACCCAAACCCCATGCCTCTACGATGTTCTGATGCAGAGATATAGGTCCTTGTAAACGGTTGCTAGGGTACTCTGTTTGGTTGCTATGGAGTGGCTTGGCAGCATCCAATGATGATACTGCTTGTCTGTATGAATGATATAAACCAACCCCCATGTCTCTATGATATTCTGAGGCAGAGATATAGGTCTTGCTAAACGGTTGCTAGGGTACTCTGTTTGGTTGCTATGGAGTGGCTTGGCAGAATCCAATGATGATACCGCTTGTCTGTATGAATGATATAAACCAACCCCCATGTCTCTACGATGTTCTGAAGCAGAGATATAGGTCTTAGTATACGGTTGCTAGGGTACTCTGTTTGGTTGCTAGGGGGCTTGGCAGCATCCAATGATGATACTGCTTGTCTGTATGAATGATATAAACCAACCCCCATGTCTCTATGATGTTCCGAAGCAGAGATATAGGTCTTGCTAAACGGTTGCTAGGGTACTCTGTTTGGTTGCTAGGGGGGCTTGGCAGCATCCAATGATGATACTGCTTGTCTCTATGAATGATATAAACCAACCCCCATGTCTCTACGATGTTCCGAAGCAGAGATATAGGTCTTGGTATACGGTTGCTAGGGTACTCTCTTTGGTTGCTAGGGGGGCTTGGCAGCATCCAATGATGATACTGCTTGTCTGTATGAATGATATAAACCAACCCCCATGTCTCTATGATGTTCTGAAGCAGAGATATAGGTTTTGGTATATGGTTGCTAGGGTACTCTGTTTGGTTGCTAAGGGGGCTTGGCAGCATCCAATGATGATACTGCTTGTCAGTATGAATGATATAAACCAACCCCCATGTCTGTATGATGTTCTGATGCAGAGATATAGATTTTGTTAACCGTTGCTAGGGTACTCTGTTTGGTTGCTATGGCATGGCTTGGCAGCATCCAATGATGATACTCCAAAGGCTGCTTGTCAGTTTGAATGATATAAACCAACCCCCATGCCTCTATAATGTTCTGAGGCAGAGATATAGGTCTTGGTAAATGGTTGCTAGGCTGCTTGATAATGGTTGCTAGGGCGTGGCTAGGAAGTGTTGAAGGTGATTTGTGATTGGCTGTTGATGCCCCGAGTCAAACAAACCCACCCTCATGTTTCTATGACACTTCTATCCAAAGATATCCCTTTGATGTTTTTCAATGGAAGTCTATGGGATCAGTTGCTAGGGAGCTCTAAATGGTTGCTAGGGCGTGGCTTGATGGGTTAACAGTGATCCTGAGATAGTGATTGGTTGGCTGAGTAAATTGAGCCCACCCCCTTGTCTCTGAGACACTGTGAGCCAGAGCTATGGTCAATACAAAATCCCTATGCAATTTCCCATAGTAGGAGAAACGCATGCGTTTTATGGGACGTCCCTCCCCATAGTAAGTCAATGGGGCAAATTTAGGCAGCTCCTGCACCCCAGGGGTACAACTCACACCCCTTTGCGATGTGTCATCTTACAGGGCCTGTCAGCCTCTTCAAATGTGGTGACCCACGAGTTTCTACGAAATCCTCGCTTAGAGTTATGACTTGTTAATTTTTTTTTACATTTTTCCCAATGTTAAGTCTATGGGATTTTTTTCGCTACTTTTTCGCCCCTGGGGCGAACACCGCACCCCCGACCCCTTAGAAAAGATATAGCACACCATTCCCGATTAGGCCGCACGTTTTGACACCTCATTCATGGGTCTGTGACAAAAACTGTGGGAGGAGTAGCGGGACAAAATGTTGTGTGGAAAAAGAATAATTATAACTAGAATGTACATTTCCTGAAGAAAATGTGAGTGGTGCTTGCCGTGGCAAAAAAATCCTCTCGGATGCTATGTTGTGTGTACTGGATTCTCACCCGAAACAAAAGAGGCCACCCCCAAGTCTGTACGATGTTGTGGAGCTGAGATATGTCCTATTCATGTGTTTGTACGGTTGCTAGGGTACTCTATATGGTTGCTATGGAGTGGCTATACAATTTATGGGGTGACATTTAAAGAGTATTTGCCAGTCTGAGTCAAAAGACCCAACCCCCATGCCTCTACGATGTTCTGATGCAGAGATATAGGTCCTTGTAAACGGTTGCTAGGGTACTCTGTTTGGTTGCTATGGAGGGGCTTGGCAGCATCCAATGATGATACTGCTTGTCTATATGAATGATATAAACCAACCCCCATGCCTCTATGATGTTCTGAAGCAGAGATATAGGTCTTGGTATACGGTTGCTAGGGTACTCTGTTTGGTTGCTATGGAGGGGTTTGGCAGCATCCAATGATGATACTGCTTGTCTGTAAGAATGATATAAACCAACCCCCATGTCTCTATGATGTTCTGAGGCAGAGATATAGGTCTTGGTATATGGTTGCTAGGGTACTCTGTTTGGTTGCTAAGGGGGCTTGGCAGCATCCAATGATGATACTGCTTGTCTGTATGAATGATATAAACCAACCCCCATGTCTCTATGATGTTCTGAAGCAGAGATATAGGTCTTGGTATATGGTTGCTAGGGTACTCTGTTTGGTTGCTAAGGGGGCTTGGCAGCATCCAATGATGATACTGCTTGTCTGTATGAATGATATAAACCAACCCCCATGTCTCTACGATGTTCTGAAGCAGAGATATAGGTCTTGGTAAACGGTTGCTAGGGTACTCTGTTTGGTTGCTAGGGGGGCTTGGCAGCATCCAATGATGATACTGCTTGTCTGTATGAATGATATAAACCAACCCCCATGTCTGTACGATGTTCCGAAGCAGAGATATAGGTCTTGGTACACGGTTGCTAGGGTACTCTGTTTGGTTGCTAGGGGGGCTTGGCAGCATCCAATGATGATACTGCTTGTCTGTATGAATGATATAAACCAACCCCCATGTCTCTATGATGTTCTGAGGCAGAGATATAGGTCTTGGTAAACGGTTGCTAGGGTAGTCTGTTTGGTTGCTATGGAGGGGCTTGGCAGCATCCAATGATGATACTGCTTGTCTGTATGAATGATATAAAACAACCCCCATGCCTCTATGATGTTCTGAAGCAGAGATATAGGTCTTTGTATACGGTTGCTAGGGTACTCTGTTTGGTTGCTAGGGGGGCTTGGCAGCATCCAATGATGATGCTGCTTGTCTGTATGAATGATATAAACCAACCCCCATGTCTCTATGATGTTCTGAGGCAGAGATATAGGTCTTGGTAAACGGTTGCTAGGGTACTCTGTTTGGTTGCTATGGAGGGGCTTGGCATCATCCAATGATGATACTGCTTGTCTGTATGAATGATATAAACCAACCCCCATGTCTCTATGATTTTCTGAGGCAGAGATATAGGTCTTGGTAAACGGTTGCTAGGGTACTCTTTTTGGTTGCTATGGAGTGGCTTGGCAGCATCCAATGACAATATGTCAAAGGCTGCTTGTCAGTATGAATGATATAAACCAACCCCCATGCTTCTATGATGTTCTGAGGCAGAGATATAGGTCTTGGTTAAGGGTTGCTAGGCTGCTTGATAATGGTTGCTAGGGCGTGGCTAGGAAGTGTTGACGGTGATTGATGATTGGCTGTTGATGCCCCGAGTCAAACAAACCCACCCTCGTGTTTCTATGACACTTCTATCCAAAGATATCCCTTTGATCTCTTTCAATGGAAGTCTATGGCATCAGTTGCTAGGGAGCTCTAAACGGTTGCTAGGGCGTGGCTTCAAAGGTTGACAATCATCCTGAGATAGTGATTGGCTGTCTGAGTAAATTGAGCCCACCCCCTTGTCTCTGAGACACTGTGAGCCAGAGCTATGGTCAATAGAAAATCCCTATGCAATTTCCCATTGTAAGAGAAACACATGAGTTTTATGGGACGTCCCTCCCCATTATAAGTCAATGGGGAAATTTGAGGAAATTTGGGGAGCTCTAGCGCCCCAGGGGTACAACTTATACCCCATTGCGATGTGTCATCTTACAGGGCCTGTCAGCCTCTTCAAATGTGGTGACACACGAGTTTCTACGAAATCCTCGCTCAGAGTTATGACTCGTTAAAAATTTTCGCAATGTTAAGTCTATGGGATTTTTTTCGCTACTTTTTCGCCCCTGGGGCGAACACCGCACCCCCGACCCCTTAGAAAAGATATAGCACACCATTCCCGAATAAGCCGCACGTTTTGACACCTCATTCATGGGTCTGTGACAAAAACTGTGGGAGGAGTAGCGGGACAAAATGTTGTCCGGAATAAGAATAAGAATAATAATAATAAACCGATCTAAATATTTTTATGGCTTGCTACGCAAGCCCCACTAATAATAAAAATATGGAGAATAACAATATTGATGCATTGCTTCACAAGCAACACTAATATGTATGTTTGAGAGTGATGGTGATGCCTTGCTTCGCAAGGCATCACTAAAACCGTTTTCGGGCTAGATAGTAATAGTGATGCCTTGCTACGCAAGCACCACTAACTAGAATGTACATTTCCTGAAGAAAATGTGAGTGGTGCTTGCAGTGGCAAAAAAATCCTCTCGGATGCTACTGGGATGCAAAAAAGCCAAGCAACATGTCTGTAGGATGTTCTGGGGCTGAGATATGGCTTATTCATGTGTTTGTACGGTTACTAGGGTACTGTAAATTGTTACTAGGGTGTGGCTATACAATTTATGGTTTGATATTTAAAGAATATTGGCCAGTCTGAGTCAAAAGAGACCACCCTCATGTCTGTACGATGTTCTGGGGCTGAGATATGGCTTGTTAATGTTGATATATGGTTGCTAGGGTGCTGTAGCTGGTTGCTAGGGCGTGGCTATGAAGTTTGAATGTCACTAGTTAATAGCTGCTTGATATGCCGATTCAAATGAGACCAGCCCCAAGTCTCTGTGATGTTCTGATGCGGAGATATGATCACATAAACCTCTTCTCCATGTTAAGTCAATGGGGACTTGATTGGGACGATTTTTTTCCCGCCGAAAACTAACATCATACACCCGATCGCTTAGAAGAGATATAGCACACCTCTCCTCAATAAGCCGCACGATTTGACACCTCATTCATGGGTCTACGACAAACGGTGCCGGAGGAGTAGCACGCCAAAGTTTCGTCAAGGTGAATAGTAATCACAACACTAGAATGTACATTTCCTGAAGAAAATGTGAGTGGTGCTTGCCGTGGCAAAATTCGCCACCCGGATAATGCAAAAAAGCCAAGAAACATGTCTGTAGGATGTTCTGGGGCTGAGATATAGGTCTTTGTAAACGGTTGCTAGGGTACTCTGTTTGGTTGCCATGGAGTGGCTTGGCAACATCCAATGATGATACTGCTTGTCAGTATGAATGATATAAACCAACCCCCATGTCTCTACGATGTTCTGATGCAGAGATATAGGTCTTGGTAGACGGTTGCTAGTGAACTCTGGTTGGTTGCTATGGAGGGGCTTGGCAGCATCCAATGATGATACTGCTTGTCTGTATGAATGATATAAACCAACCCCCATGTCTCTATGATGTTCTAAGGCAGAGATATAGGTCTTGGTAAACGGTTGCCAGGGTACTCTTTTTGGTTGCTATGGAGGGGCTTGGCAGCATCCAATGATGATACTGCTTGTCTGTATGAATGATATAAACCAACCCCCATGTCTCTACGATGTTCTGAAGCAGAGATAAAGGTCTTGGTATACGGTTGCTAGGGTAATCTGTTTGGTTGCTAGGGGGGCTTGGCAGCATCCAATGATGATACTGCTTGTCTGTATGAATGATATAAACCAACCCCCATGTCTCTATGATGTTCTGAGGCAGAGATATAGGTCTTGGTATATGGTTGCTAGGGTACTCTGTTTGGTTGCTAAGGGGGCTTGGCAGCATCCAATGATGATACTGCTTGTCTGTATGAATGATATAAACCAACCCCCATGTCTCTATGATGTTCTGAAGCAGAGATATAGGTCTTGGTATACGGTTGCTAGGGTACTCTGTTTGGTTGCTAAGGGGACTTGGCAGCATCCAATGATGATACTGCTTGTCTGTATGAATGATATAAACCAACCCCCAAGCCTCTATGATGTTCTGAAGCAGAGATATAGGTCTTGGTATACGGTTGCTAGGGTACTCTGTTTGGTTGCTAGGGGGGCTTGGCAGCATCCAATGATGATACTGCTTGTCTGTATGAATGATATAAACCAACCCCCAGGCCTCTATGATGTTCTGAAGCAGAGATATAGGTCTTGGTATACGGTTGCTAGGGTACTCTGTTTGGTTGCTAGGGGGGCTTGGCAGCATCCAATGATGATACTGCTTGTCAGTATGAATGATATAAACCAACCCCCATGTCTCTATGATGTTCTGATGCAGAGATATAGGTGTTGGTATACGGTTGCTAGGGTACTCTGTTTGGTTGCTATGGAGTGGCATGGCAGCATCCAATGATTATACTGCTTGTCAGTATGAATGATATAAACCAACCCCCATGTCTCTATGATGTTCTGAGGCAGAGATATAGGTCTTGGTAAACGGTTGCTAAGGTTTTCTGGGTGGTTGCTAGGGTGTTGCTAGGCGGTTGCTAGGGTGTTCTGGGTGGTTGCTAGGGCATTGCTAGGCGGTTGCTATTGTGTTCTGGGTGATTGCTAGGTTGTTGCTAAGGTATTCTTGTTGGTTGCTAGGGCGTTGCTAGGCGGTTGCTAAGGTGTTCTGGGTGGTTGTTAGGGTGTTGCTAGGCAGTTGCTAAGGTATTCGGAGTGGTTGCTAGGGTGTTACTAGGTGGTTGCTACGGTATTGTGGGTGGTTGCTAGGGCGTTGCTAGGCGGTTGCTAAGGTATTTTGGGTGGTTGCTAGGCGGTTGCTAGGGTGTTCTGGGTGGTTGCTAGGGCGTTGCTAGGCGGTTGCTAAGGTATTCGGAGTGGTTGCTAGGGTGTTGCTAGGTGGTTGCTATGGTATTCTGGGTGGTTGCTATGGTGTTGCTAGGCGGTTGCTAAGGTGTTCTGGGCGGTTGCTAAGGTATTCTGGGTGGTTGCTAGGGTGTTGCTAGGCGGTTGCTAAGGTATTTTGGGTGGTTGCTAGGCGGTTGCTAGGGTGTTCTGGGTGGTTGCTAGGGTGTTCTGGGTGGTTGCTAGGGCGTTGCTAGGCGGTTGCTAAGGTACTCGGAGTGGTTGCTAGGGTGTTGCAAGGTGGTTGCTATGGTATTCTGGGTGGTTGCTATGGTGTTGCTAGGCGGTTGCTAAGGTATTCTGGGTGGTTGCTAGGGCGTTGCTAGGCGGTTGCTAAGGTATTTTGGGTGGTTGCTAGGCGGTTG
The DNA here is from genome assembly GCF_949357685.1 of Gobio gobio. Taxonomy (NCBI): domain Eukaryota; kingdom Metazoa; phylum Chordata; class Actinopteri; order Cypriniformes; family Gobionidae; genus Gobio; species Gobio gobio. Next base: position 11,240,121 of record NC_137103.1, on the reverse strand, counting down.
CTAGGGTGTTCTGGGTGGTTGCTAGGGCATTGCTAGGCGGTTGCTAAGCTACTCGGAGTGGTTGCTAGGGTGTTGCTAGGTGGTTGCTATGGTATTCTGGGTGGTTGCTATGGTGTTGCTAGGCGGTTGCTAAGGTATTCTGGGTGGTTGCTAGGGCGTTGCTAGGCGGTTGCTAAGGTGTTCTGGGCGGTTGCTAGGTGGTTGCTAAGGTATTTTGGCTGGTTGCTAGGGCGTTGCTAGGCGGTTGCTAAGGTGTTCTGGGCGGTTGCTAGGCATTGCTAAGGTATTGTGGGTGGTTGCTATGTTGTTGTTAGGCAGTTGTCAATTGTCACAAATGGTTACTATGGAGTTTTTATAGAGTTGTTAGCATGTTCTCAGCCTGATTTAGCTGTTAGCTAATCATTATTAGCATGTAGCTATTCACTGCTAGCATGTGTAGCATGTTGAAAGTCCAGTTTGCTAGCATGAGCCAAAAGACCCAACCCCCATGTCTCTATGATGTTCTGATGCAGAGATATAGGTCTTGGTAAACGGTTGCTAGGGTACTCTGTTTGGTTGCTATGGAGTGGCTTGGCAGCAGCCAATGATGATACTGCTTGTCAGTATGAATGATATAAACCAACCCCCATGTCTCTATGATGTTCTGAGGCAGAGATATAGGTTTTGTTAAACGGTTGCTAGGTTACTCTGTTTGGTTGCTATGGAGGGGCTTGGCAGCATCCAATGACATTACTCTAAAGGCTGCTTGTCAGTATGAACGATATAAACTAACCCCCATGCCTCTATAATGTTCTGAGGCAGAGATATAGGTCTTGGTAAACGGTTGCTAGGCTGCTTGATAATGGTTGCTAGGGCGTGGCTAGGAAGTGTTGAAGGTGATTTGTGATTGGCTGTTGATGCCCTGAGTCAAACAAACCCACCCTCGTGTTTCTATGACACTTCTATCCAAAGATATCCCTTTGATCTCTTTCAATGGAAGTCTATGGGATCAGTTGCTAGGGAGCTCTAAATTGTTGCTAGGGCGTGGCTTCATAGGTTGACAATCATCGTGAGATAGTGATTGGCTGTCTGAGTAAATTGAGCCCACCCCCTTGTCTCTGAGACACTGTGAGCCAGAGCTGTGGTCAATACAAAATCCCTATGCAATTTCCTATAGTAAGAGAAACGCATGAGTTTAATGGGACGTCCCTCCCCATTATAAGTCAATGGGGAAATTTGAGGAAATTTGGGGAGCTCTAGCGCCCCAGGGGTACAACTTATACCCCATTGTGATGTGTCATCTTACAGGGCCTGCCAGCCTCTTCAGATGTGGTGACACACGAGTTTCTCCGAAATCCTCGCTCGGAGCTATGAGGGGTCAAAGTTTCCGCAATGTTAAATCCCATTGACTTTTCGGCTACTTTTTCGCCCCTGGGGCGAACATCGCACCCCCGATCCCTTAGAAAAGATATAGCACACCATTCCCGTATAAGGCGGTCGATTTGACGCCTCATTCATGGGTCTGTGACAAAATTTGTGGGAGGAGAAGCGCGCCGAAAAAGCGTCCAGAAGAATAATAAGTATTATAATAATAAACCGTTCCTGGGTTACATAGTATATATACGCCTTGCTAAACAAGCTCCACGAATATTAATAAGTATGGAGAATGACAATATTGATGCCTTGCTTCGCAAGGCCCACTAATAAGTATGTTTGAGAGTGATGGTGATGCCTTGCTGCGCAAGGCATCACTAAAAAGCGTTCTGGGGCAAGATAGTAATAGTGATGCCTTGCTACGCAAGCACCACTAACTAGAATGTACATTTCCTGAAGAAAATGTGAGTGGTGCTTGCCGTGGCAAAAATCGCCACCCGGATAATGCAAAAAAGCCAAGCAACATGTCTGTAGGATGTTCTGGGGCTGAGATATAGGTCTTGGTAAACGGTTGCTAGGGTACTCTGTTTGGTTGCTATGGAGTGGCATGGCAGCATCCAATGATGATACTGCTTGTCATAATGAATGATATAAACCTACCCCCATGTCTCTATGTTGTTCCAAGGCTGAGATATAAGTCTTGGTAAACGGTTGCTAGGGTACTCTTTTTGGTTGCTATGGAGTGGCATGGCAGCATCCAATGATGATACTGCTTGTCAGTATGAATGATATAAACCAACCCCCATGTCTGTATGATGTTCTGAGGCAGATATATAGGTCTTGGTAAACGGTTGCTAAGGTACTCTGTTTGGTTGCTATGGAGTGGCTTGGCAGCATCCAATGACAATACTCCAAAGGCTGCTTGTCAGTATGAATGATATAAACCAACCCCCATGTCTTTACGATGTTCTGATGCAGAGATATAGGTCTCTTTATACGGTTGCTAGGGTACTCTGTTTGGTTGCTATGGAGTGGCTTGGCAGCATCCAATGATGATACTGCTTGTCAGTATGAATGATATAAACCAATCCCCATGTCTCTATGATGTTCTGAGGTAGAGATATAGGTCTTGGTAAACGGTTGCTAAGGTATTCTGGGTGGTTGCTAGGGTGTTGCTAGGCGGTTGCTAAGGTGTTCTGGGTGGTTGCTAGGGCGTTTCTAGGCGGTTGCTAAGGTGTTCTGGGCGGTTGCTAGGCGGTTGCTAAGGTATTCTGGGTGGTTGCTAGGGTGTTGCTAGGCGGTTGCTAAGGTATTCTGGGTGGTTGCTAGGGCGTTGCTAGGCGGTTGCTAAGGTGTTGTGGGCGGTTGCTAAGGTATTCTGGGTGGTTGCTAGGGCGTTGCTAGGCGGTTGCTAAGGTGTTCTGGTCGGTTGCTAGGCGGTTGCTATGGTGTTCTGGGTGGTTGCTAGGGCGTTGCTAGGCGGTTGCTAAGGTATTCGGAGTGGTTGCTAGGGTGTTGCTAGGTGGTTGCTAAGGTATTCTGGGTGGTTGCTATGGTGTTGCTAGGCGGTTGCTAAGGTATTCTGGGTGGTTGCTAGGGCGTTGCTAGGCGGTTGCTAAGGTATTCTGGGTGGTTGCTAGGGCGTTGCTAGGTGGTTGCTAAGGTATTCGGAGTGGTTGCTAGGTGGTTGCTAAGGTATTCTGGGTGGTTGCTATGGTGTTGCTAGGCGGTTGCTAAGGTATTCTGGGTGGTTGCTAGGGTGTTGCTAGGTGGTTGCTAAGGTATTCGGAGTGGTTGCTAGGGTGTTGCTAGGTGGTTGCTAAGGTATTCTGGGTGGTTGCTATGGTGTTGCTAGGCGGTTGCTAAGGTATTCTGGGTGGTTGCTAGGGCGTTGCTAGGCGGTTGCTAAGGTGTTCTGGGCGGTTGCTAGGCGGTTGCTAGGGTGTTCTAGGTGGTTGCTAGGGCGTTGCTAGGCGGTTGCTTAGGTATTCTGGGTGGTTGCTAGGGCGTTGCTAGGCGGTTGCTAAGGTGTTCTGGGCGGTTGCTAGGCGGTTGCTAAGGTATTCTGGGTGGTTGCTAGGGCGTTGCTAGGCAGTTGCTAAGGTATTCGGAGTGGTTGCTAGGGTGTTGCTAGGTGGTTGCTAAGGTATTCTGGGTGGTTGCTATGGTGTTGCTAGGCGGTTGCTAAGGTATTCTGGGTGGTTGCTAGGGCGTTGCTAGGCGGTTGCTAAGGTGTTCTGGGCGGTTGCTAGGCGGTTGCTAAGGTATTCTGGGTGGTTGCTAGGGCGTTGCTAGGCGGTTGCTAAGGTATTCTGGGTGGTTGCTAGGGCGTTGCTAGGCGGTTGCTAAGGTATTCTGGGTGGTTGCTAGGGCGTTGCTAGGGTGTTCTGGGTGGTTGCTAGGGCGTTGCTAGGCAGTTGCTAAGGTATTCGGAGTGGTTGCTAGGGTGTTGCTAGGTGGTTGCTAAGGTATTCTGGGTGGTTGCTATGTTGTTGTTAGGCAGTTGTCAATTGTAACAAATGGTTACTATCGAGTTTTTATAGAGTTGTTAGCATGTTCTCAGCCTGATTTAGCTGTTAGCTAATCATTATTAGCATGTAGCTATTGACTGCTAGCATGTGTAGCATGTTGAAAGTCCAGTTTGCTAGTATGAGCCAAAAGACCCAACCCCCATGTCTCTATGATGTTCTGATGCAGAGATATAGGTCTTGGTAAACGGTTGCTAGGGTACTCTGTTTGGTTGCTATGGAGTGGCTTGGCAGCTGCCAATGATGATAGTGCTTGTCAGTATGAATGATAAAAACCAACCCCCATGTCTCTATGATGATCTGATGCAGAGATATAGGTCTTGGTACACGGTTGCTAGGGTACTCTTTTTGGTTGCTATGGAGTGGCTTGGCAGGATCCAATGACAATTCTCCAAAGGCTGCTTGTCAGTATGAATGATATAAACCAACCCCCATGCTTCTATGATGTTCTGAGGCAGAGATATAGGTCTTGTAAAACGGTTGCTAGGCTGCTTGATAATGGTTGCTAGGGAGTGGCTAGGAGGTGTTGAAGGTCACTTGTGATTGGCTGTTGATGCCCCGAGTCAAACAAACCCACCCTCGTGTTTCTGTAACACTTCTATCAAAAGATATCCCTTTGATCTCTTTCAATGGAAGTCTATGGGATCAGTTGCTAGGGAGCTCTAAATGGTTGCTAGGGCGTGGCTTCATATGTTGACAATAATCCTGAGATAGTGATTGGTTGGCTGAGTAAATTGAGCCCACCCCCTTGTCTCTGAGACACTGTGAGCCAGAGCTGTGGTCAATACAAAATCCCTATGCAATTTCCCATAGTAAGAGAAACGCATGAGTTTTATGGGACGTCCCTCCCCATTATAAGTCAATGGGGAAATTTGAGGAAATTTGGGGAGCTCTAGCGCCCCAGGGGTACAACTTATACCCCATTGCGATGTGTCATCTTACAGGGCCTGTCAGCCTCTTCAAATGTGGTGACACACGAGTTTCTACGAAATCCTCGCTCAGAGTTATGACTCGTTAAAATTTTTCGCAATGTTAAGTCTATGGGATTTTTTTCGCTACTTTTTCGCCCCTGGGGCGAACACCGCACCCCCGACCCCTTAGAAAAGATATAGCACACCATTCCCGAATAAGCCGCACGTTTTGACACCTCATTCATGGGTCTGTGACAAAAACTGTGGGAGGAGTAGCGCGTCAAAATGTTGTCCGGAATAATAAGAATAAGAATAATAAACCGTTCCTGGGTTACATAGTATATATACGCCTTGCTAAACAAGCTCCACGAATATTAATGAGTATGGAGAATGACAATATTGATGCCTTGCTTCGCAAGGCCCACTAATAAGTATGTTTGAGAGTGATGGTGATGCCTTGCTTCGCAAGGCATCACTAAAACCGTTCTGAGGCAAGATAGTAATAGTGATGCCTTGCTACGCAAGCACCACTAACTAGAATGTACATTTCCTGAAGAAAATGTGAGTGGTGCTTGCCGTGGCAAAATTCGCCACCCGGATAATGCAAAAAAGCCAAGAAACATGTCTGTAGGATGTTCTGGGGCTGAGATATAGGTCTTGTAAACGGTTGCTAGGGTACTCTGTTTGGTTGCTAGGGGGGCTTGGCAGCATCCAATGATGATACTGCTTGTCATAATGAATGATATAAACCTACCCCCATGTCTCTATGTTGTTCCAAGGCTGAGATATAAGTCTTAGTAAACGGTTGCTAGGGTACTCTTTTTGGTTGCTATGGAGTGGCATGGCAGCATCCAATGATGATACTGCTTGTCAGTATGAATGATATAAACCAACCCCCATGTCTGTATGATGTTCTGAGGCAGAGATATAGGTCTTGGTAAACGGTTGCTAAGGTACTCTGTTTGGTTGCTATGGAGTGGCTTGGCAGCATCCAATGACAATACTCCAAAGGCTGCTTGTCAGTATGAATGATATAAACCAACCCCCATGTCTTTACGATGTTGTGATGCAGAGATATAGGTCTTGTTATACGGTTGCTAGGGTACTCTGTTTGGTTGCTATGGAGTGGCTTGGCAGCATCCAATGATGATACTGCTTGTCAGTATGAATGATATAAACCAATCCCCATGTCTCTATGATGTTCTGAGGTAGAGATATAGGTCTTGGTAAACGGTTGCTAAGGTATTCTGGGTGGTTGCTAGGGCGTTGCTAGGCGGTTGCTAAGGTATTCTGGGTGGTTGCTAGGCGGTTGCTAGGCGGTTGCTAAGGTATTCGGAGTGGTTGCTAGGGTGTTGCTAGGTGGTTGCTAAGGTATTCTGGGTGGTTGCTATGGTGTTGCTAGGCGGTTGCTAAGGTATTCTGGGTGGTTGCTAGGGCGTTGCTAGGCGGTTGCTAGGGTGTTCTGGGTGGTTGCTAGGGCGTTGCTAGGCGGTTGCTAAGGTATTCGGAGTGGTTGCTAGGGTGTTGCTAGGCGGTTGCTAAGGTATTCTGGGTGGTTGCTATGGTGTTGCTAGGCGGTTGCTAAGGTATTCTGGGTGGTTGCTAGGGCGTTGCTAGGCGGTTGCTAGGGTGTTCTGGGTGGTTGCTAGGGCGTTGCTAGGCGGTTGCTAAGGTATTCGGAGTGGTTGCTAGGGTGTTGCTAGGCGGTTGCTAAGGTATTCTGGGTGGTTGCTAGGGCGTTGCTAGGTGGTTGCTAAGGTATTCTGGGTGGTTGCTAGGGCGTTGCTAGGCGGTTGCTAAGGTATTCTGGGTGGTTGCTATGGTGTTGCTAGGCGGTTGCTAAGGTATTCTGGGTGGTTGCTAGGGCGTTGCTAGGCGGTTGCTAAGGTATTCTGGGTGGTTGCTAGGCGGTTGCTAGGGTGTTCTGGGTGGTTGCTAGGGCGTTGCTAGGCGGTTGCTAAGGTATTCGGAGTGGTTGCTAGGGTGTTGCTAGGTGGTTGCTAAGGTATTCTGGATGGTTGCTAGGGCGTTGCTAGGCGGTTGCTAAGGTATTCAGGGTGGTTGCTAGGGCGTTGCTAGGTGGTTGCTAAGGTTTTCTGGGCGGTTGCTAGGGCGTTGCTAGGCGGTTGCTAAGGTGTTTTGGGCGGTTGCTAGGCACTGCTAAGGTATTGTGGGTGGTTGCTATGTTGTTGTTAGGCAGTTGTCAATTGTTACAAATGGTTACTATGGAGTTTTTATAGAGTTGTTAGCATGTTCTCAGCCTGATTTAGCTGTTAGCTAATCATTATTAGCATGTAGCTATTCACTGCTAGCATGTGTAGCATGTTGAAAGTCCAGTTTGCTAGCATGAGCCAAAAGACCCAACCCCCATGTCTCTATGATGTTCTGATGCAGAGATATAGGTCTTGGTAAACGGTTGCTAGGGTACTCTGTTTGGTTGCTATGGAGTGGCATGGCAGCATCCAATGATGATACTGCTTGTCATAATGAATGATATAAACCTACCCCCATGTCTGTATGATGTTCTGAGGCTGAGATATAAGTCTTGGTAAACGGTTGCTAGGGTACTCTTTTTGGTTGCTATGGAGTGGCATGGCAGCATCCAATGATGATACTGCTTGTCAGTATGAATGATATAAACCAACCCCCATGTCTGTATGATGTTCTGAGGCAGAGATATAGGTCTTGGTAAACGGTTGCCAGGGTACTCTTTTTGGTTGCTATGGAGTGGCTTGGCAGCATCCAATGACAATATGTCAAAGGCTGCTTGTCTGTATGAATGATATAAACCAACCCCCATGTCTCTATGATGTTCTGAGGCAGAGATATAGGTCTTGGTAAACGGTTGCTAGGCTGCTTGATAATGGTTGCTAGGGCGTGGCTAGGAAGTGTTGACGGTGATTTGTGATTGGCTGTTGATGCCCCGAGTCAAATAAACCCACCCTCGTGTTTCTCTGACACTTCTATCCAAAGATATCCCTTTGATCTCTTTCAATGGAAGTCTATGGGATCAGTTGCTAGGGAGCTGTAAATGGTTGCTAGGGCGTGGCTTCATATGTTGACAATCATCCTGAGATAGTGATTGGTTGGCTGAGTAAATTGAGCCCACCCCCTTGTCTCTGAGACACTGTGAGCCAGAGCTATGGTCAATACAAAATCCCTATGCAATTTCCCATTGTAAGAGAAACACATGAGTTTTATGGGACGTCCCTCCCCATTATAAGTCAATGGGGAAATTTGAGGAAATTTGGGGAGCTCTAGCGCCCCAGGGGTACAACTTATACCCCATTGAGATGTGTCATCTTACAGGGCCTGCCAGCCTCTTCAAATGTGGTGACACACGAGTTTCTATGAAATCCTCGCTCAGAGTTATGACTCGTTAAAAATTTTCGCAATGTTAAGTCTATGGGATTTTTTTCGCTACTTTTTCGCCCCTGGGGCGAACACCGCACCCCCGACCCCTTAGAAAAGATATAGCACACCATTCCCGTATAGGCCGCACGTTTTGACACCTCATTCATGGGTCTGTGACAAAAACTGTGGGAGGAGTAGCGCGTCAAAATGTTGTCCGGAATAATAAGAATAAGAATAATAAACCGTTCCTGGGTTACATAGTATATATACGCCTTGCTAAACAAGCTCCACGAATATTAATGAGTATGGAGAATAACAATATTGATGCCTTGCTTCGCAAGGCCCACTAATAAGTATGTTTGAGAGTGATGGTGATGCCTTGCTGCGCAAGGCATCACTAAAACCGTTCTGAGGCAAGATAGTAATAGTGATGCCTTGCTTCGCAAGCACCACTAACTAGAATGTACATTTCCTGAAGAAAATGTGAGTGGTGCTTGCCGTGGCAAAATTCGCCACCCGGATAATGCAAAAAAGCCAAGCAACATGTCTGTAGGATGTTCTGGGGCTGAGATATGGCTTATTCATGTGTTTGTACGGTTACTAGGGTACTGTAAATGGTTACTAGGGTGTGGCTATACAGTTTATGGTTTGATATTTAAAGAATATTGGCCAGTCTGAGTCAAAAGAGACCACCCTCATGTCTGTACGATGTTCTGGGGCTGAGATATGGCTTGTTAATGTTGATATATGGTTGCTAGGGTGCTGTAGCTGGTTGCTAGGGCGTGGCTATGAAGTTTGAATGTCACTAGTTATTAGCTGCTTGATAGGCCGATTCAAATGAGACCAGCCCCAAGTCTCTGTGATGTTCTGATGCTGAGATATGATCACATAAACCTCTTCTCCATGTTAAGTCAATGGGGACTTGATTGGGACGATTTTTTTCCCGCCGAAAACTAACATCATACACCCGATCGCTTAGAAGAGATATAGCACACCTCTCCTCAATAAGCCGCACGATTTGACACCTCATTCATGGGTCTACACCAAACGGTGCCGGAGGAGTAGCGTGCCAAAGTTTTGAAAAGGTGAATAGTAAACACAACACTAGAATGTACATTTCCTGAAGAAAATGTGAGTGGTGCTTGCCGTGGCAAAATTCGCCACCCGGATAATGCAAAAAAGCCAAGAAACATGTCTGTAGGATGTTCTGGGGCTGAGATATGGCTTATTAATGTGTTTGTACGGTTGCTAGGGTACTGTACATGGTTGCTAGGATGTGTCTATACAGTTTACGGGGTGATATTGAAAGACTATTGGCCAGTCTGAGTCAAAAGAGCCCACCCTCATGACTGTACGATGTTCTGGCGCTGATATATTGCTTGTAAATGGTGATATATGGTTGCCAGGGTGCTGTAACTGGTTGCTAGGGAGTGGCTATGAAGTTTGAATGTCAGTAGTTATTAGCTGCTTGATAGGCCGATTGAAATGAGACCAGCCCCAAGTCTCTGTGATGTTCTGAGGGGGAGATATGATCACATAAACCTCTTCTCCATGTTAAGTCAATGGGGACTTGATTTGGACAATTTTTTTCCCGCCGAAAAGTAACATCATACACCCGATCGCTTAGAAGAGATATAGCACACCTCTCCTCAATAAGTCGCACGATTTGACACCTCATTCATGGGTCTGCGACAAACGGTGCCGGAGTAGTAGCACGCCAAAGTTTCGTCAAGGTGAATAGTAATCACAACACTAGAATGTACATTTCCTGAAGAAAATGTGAGTGGTGCTTGCCGTGGCAAAAAAATCCTCTCGGATGCTATGTTGTGTGTACTGGATTCTCACCCGAAACAAAAGAGGCCACCCCCAAGTCTGTACGATGTTGTGGAGCTGAGATATGTCCTATTCATGTGTTTGTACGGTTGCTAGGGTACTCTATATGGTTGCTATGGAGTGGCTATACAATTTATGGGGTGACATTTAAAGAGTATTTGCCAGTCTGAGTCAAAAGACCCAACCCCCATGCCTCTACGATGTTCTGATGCAGAGATATAGGTCCTTGTAAACGGTTGCTAGGGTACTCTGTTTGGTTGCTATGGAGGGGCTTGGCAGCATCCAATGATGATACTGCTTGTCTATATGAATGATATAAACCAACCCCCATGTCTCTAGGATGTTCTGAGGCAGAGATATAGGTCTTGGTAAACGGTTGCTAGGGTACTCTGTTTGGTTGCTATGGAGGGGTTTGGCAGCATCCAATGATGATACTGTTTGTCTGTATGAATGATATAAACCAACCCCCGTGCCTCTATGATGTTCTGAGGCAGAGATATAGGTCTTGGTATACGGTTGCTAGGGTACTCTGTTTGGTTGCTAAGGGGGCTTGGCAGCATCCAATGATGATACTGCTTGTCTGTATGAATGATATAAACCAACCCCCATGTCTCTATGATGTTCTGAAGCAGAGATATAGGTCTTGGTAAACGGTTGCTAGGGTACTCTGTTTGGTTGCTAAGGGGGCTTGGCAGCATCCAATGATGATACTGCTTGTCTGTATGAATGATATAAACCAACCCCCATGCCTCTATGATGTTCTGAAGCAGAGATATAGGTCTTGGTATACGGTTGCTAGGGTACTCTGTTTGGTTGCTAGGGGGGCTTGGCAGCATCCAATGATGATACTGCTTGTCTGTATGAATGATATAAACCAACCCCCATGTCTCTACGATGTTCCGAAGCAGAGATATAGGTCTTGGTATACGGTTGCTAGGGTACTCTGTTTGGTTGCTAGGGGGGCTTGGCAGCATCCAATGATGATACTGCTTGTCTGTATGAATGATATAATCCAACCCCCATGTCTCTATGATGTTCTGAAGCAGAGATATAGGTCTTGGTATATGGTTGCTAGGGTACTCTGTTTGGTTGCTAAGGGGGCTTGGCAGCATCCAATGATGATACTGCTTGTCTGTATGAATGATATAAACCAACCCCCATGTCTCTTTGATGTTCTGAGGCAGAGATATAGGTCTTGGTAAACGGTTGCTAGGGTACTCTGTTTGGTTGCTAGGGGGGCTTGGCAGCATCCAATGATGATACTGCTTGTCTGTATGAATGATATAAACCAACCCCCATGTCTCTACGATGTTCCGAAGCAGAGATATAGGTCTTGGTATACGGTTGCTAGGGTACTCTGTTTGGTTGCTAGGGGGGCTTGGCAGCATCCAATGGTTATACTGCTTGTCTGTAAGAATGATATAAACCAACCCCCATGTCTCTATGATGTTCTGAGGCAGAGATATAGGTCTTGGTATATGGTTGCTAGGGTACTCTGTTTGGTTGCTAAGGGGGCTTGGCAGCATCCAATGATGATACTGCTTGTCTGTATGAATGATATAAACCAACCCCCATGTCTCTATGATGTTCTGAAGCAGAGATATAGGTCTTGGTATATGGTTGCTAGGGTACTCTGTTTGGTTGCTAAGGGGGCTTGGCAGCATCCAATGATGATACTGCTTGTCTGTATGAATGATATAAACCAACCCCCATGTCTCTACGATGTTCTGAAGCAGAGATATAGGTCTTGGTAAACGGTTGCTAGGGTACTCTGTTTGGTTGCTAGGGGGGCTTGGCAGCATCCAATGATGATACTGCTTGTCTGTATGAATGATATAAACCAACCCCCATGTCTGTACGATGTTCCGAAGCAGAGATATAGGTCTTGGTACACGGTTGCTAGGGTACTCTGTTTGGTTGCTAGGGGGGCTTGGCAGCATCCAATGATGATACTGCTTGTCTGTATGAATGATATAAACCAACCCCCATGTCTCTATGATGTTCTGAGGCAGAGATATAGGTCTTGGTAAACGGTTGCTAGGGTAGTCTGTTTGGTTGCTATGGAGGGGCTTGGCAGCATCCAATGATGATACTGCTTGTCTGTATGAATGATATAAAACAACCCCCATGCCTCTATGATGTTCTGAAGCAGAGATATAGGTCTTTGTATACGGTTGCTAGGGTACTCTGTTTGGTTGCTAGGGGGGCTTGGCAGCATCCAATGATGATGCTGCTTGTCTGTATGAATGATATAAACCAACCCCCATGTCTCTATGATGTTCTGAGGCAGAGATATAGGTCTTGGTAAACGGTTGCTAGGGTACTCTGTTTGGTTGCTATGGAGGGGCTTGGCATCATCCAATGATGATACTGCTTGTCTGTATGAATGATATAAACCAACCCCCATGTCTCTATGATTTTCTGAGGCAGAGATATAGGTCTTGGTAAACGGTTGCTAGGGTACTCTTTTTGGTTGCTATGGAGTGGCTTGGCAGCATCCAATGACAATATGTCAAAGGCTGCTTGTCAGTATGAATGATATAAACCAACCCCCATGCTTCTATGATGTTCTGAGGCAGAGATATAGGTCTTGGTTAACGGTTGCTAGGCTGCTTGATAATGGTTGCTAGGGCGTGGCTAGGAAGTGTTGACGGTGATTGATGATTGGCTGTTGATGCCCCGAGTCAAACAAACCCACCCTCGTGTTTCTATGACACTTCTATCCAAAGATATCCCTTTGATCTCTTTCAATGGAAGTCTATGGCATCAGTTGCTAGGGAGCTCTAAACGGTTGCTAGGGCGTGGCTTCAAAGGTTGACAATCATCCTGAGATAGTGATTGGCTGTCTGAGTAAATTGAGCCCACCCCCTTGTCTCTGAGACACTGTGAGCCAGAGCTATGGTCAATAGAAAATCCCTATGCAATTTCCCATTGTAAGAGAAACACATGAGTTTTATGGGACGTCCCTCCCCATTATAAGTCAATGGGGAAATTTGAGGAAATTTGGGGAGCTCTAGCGCCCCAGGGGTACAACTTATACCCCATTGCGATGTGTCATCTTACAGGGCCTGTCAGCCTCTTCAAATGTGGTGACACACGAGTTTCTACGAAATCCTCGCTCAGAGTTATGACTCGTTAAAAATTTTCGCAATGTTAAGTCTATGGGATTTTTTTCGCTACTTTTTCGGCCCTGGGGCGAACACCGCACCCCCGACCCCTTAGAAAAGATATAGCACACCATTCCCGAATAAGCCGCACGTTTTGACACCTCATTCATGGGTCTGTGACAAAAACTGTGGGAGGAGTAGCGGGACAAAATGTTGTCCGGAATAAGAATAAGAATAATAATAATAAACCGATCTAAATATTTTTATGGCTTGCTACGCAAGCCCCACTAATAATAAAAATATGGAGAATAACAATATTGATGCATTGCTTCACAAGCAACACTAATATGTATGTTTGAGAGTGATGGTGATGCCTTGCTTCGCAAGGCATCACTAAAACCGTTTTCGGGCTAGATAGTAATAGTGATGCCTTGCTACGCAAGCACCACTAACTAGAATGTACATTTCCTGAAGAAAATGTGAGTGGTGCTTGCCGTGGCAAAATTCGCCACCCGGATGCTACTGGGATGCAAAAAAGCCAAGCAACATGTCTGTAGGATGTTCTGGGACTGACATATAGGTCTTCGTAAACGGTTGCTAGGGTACTCTGTTTGGTTGCTATGGAGTGGCTTGGCAACATTCAATGATGATACTGCTTGTCAGTATGAATGATATAAACCAACCCCCATGTCTGTATGATATTGTGATGCAGAGATATAGGTCTTGGTAAACGGTTGCTAGGGAACTCTGTTTGGTTGCTATGGAGTGTTTTGGCAACATTCAATGATGATACTGCTTGTCAGTAAGAATGATATGAACCAACCCCCATGTCTTTACGATGTTCTGATGCAGAGATATAGGTCTTGTTATACGGTTGCTAGGGTACTCTGTTTGGTTGCTATGGAGTGGCTTGGCAGCATCCAATGGATACAGCTTGTCAGTAAGAATGATATAAACCAACCCCCATGTCTGTATGATGTTCTGATGCAGAGATATAGATCTTGGTAAACGGTTGCTAGGGTACTCTGTTTGGTTGCTATGGCATGGCTTGGCAGCATCCAATGATGATACTCCAAAGGCTGCTTGTCAGTTTGAATGATATAAACCAACCCCCATGCCTCTATAATGTTCTGAGGCAGAGATATAGGTCTTGGTAAATGGTTGCTAGGCTGCTTGATAATGGTTGCTAGGGCGTGGCTAGGAAGTGTTGAAGGTGATTTGTGATTGGCTGTTGATGCCCCGAGTCATCAAACCCACCCTCATGTTTCTATGACACTTCTATCCAAAGATATCCCTTTGATGTTTTTCAATGGAAGTCTATGGGATCAGTTGCTAGGGAGCTCTAAATGGTTGCTAGGGCGTGGCTTGATGGGTTAACAGTGATCCTAAGATAGTGATTGGTTGGCTGAGTAAATTGAGCCCACCCCCTTGTCTCTGAGACACTGTGAGCCAGAGCTATGGTCAATACAAAATCCCTATGCAATTTCCCATAGTAGGAGAAACGCATGCGTTTTATGGGACGTCCCTCCCCATAGTAAGTCAATGGGGCAAATTTAGGCAGCTCCTGCACCCCAGGGGTACAACTCACACCCCTTTGCGATGTGTCATCTTACAGGGCCTGTCAGCCTCTTCAAATGTGGTGACCCACGAGTTTCTACGAAATCCTCGCTTAGAGTTATGACTTGTTAATTTTTTTTTACATTTTTCCCAATGTTAAGTCTATGGGATTTTTTTCGCTACTTTTTCGCCCCTGGGGCGAACACCGCACCCCCGACCCCTTAGAAAAGATATAGCACACCATTCCCGATTAGGCCGCACGTTTTGACACCTCATTCATGGGTCTGTGACAAAAACTGTGGGAGGAGTAGCGGGACAAAATGTTGTGTGGAAAAAGAATAATTATAACTAGAATGTACATTTCCTGAAGAAAATGTGAGTGGTGCTTGCCGTGGCAAAATTCGCCACCCGGATAATGCAAAAAAGGCAAGCAACATGTCTGTAGGATGTTCTGGGGCTGAGATATGGCTTATTCATGTGTTTGTACGGTTACTAGGGTACTGTAAATGGTTACTAGGGTGTGGCAATACAGTTTATGGTTTGATATTTAAAGAATATTGGCCAGTCTGAGTCAAAAGAGACCACCCTCATGTCTGTACGATGTTCTGGGGCTGAGATATGTCTTGTTAATGTTGATATATGGTTGCTAGGGTGCTGTAGCTGGTTGCTAGGGCGTGGCTATGAAGTTTTAATGTCACTAGTTATTAGCTACTTGATAGGCCTATTCAAATGAGACCAGCCCCAAGTCTCTGTGATGTTGTGATGCGGAGATATGATCACATAAACCTCTTATCCATGTTAATTCTATGGGGACTTGATTGGGACGATTTTTTTCCCGCCGAAAACTAACATCATACACCCGATCGCTTAGAAGAGATATAGCACACCTCTCCTCAATAAGTCGCACGATTTGACACCTCATTCATGGGTCTACGACAAACGGTGCCGGAGGAGTAGCGTGCCAAAGTTTTGAAAAGGTGAATAGTAATCACAACACTAGAATGTACATTTCCTGAAGAAAATGTGAGTGGTGCTTGCCGTGGCAAAAAAATCCTCTCGGATGCTACTGGGATGCAAAAAGGCCAAGCAACATGTCTGTAGGTTGTTCTGGGACAGAGATATAGGTCTTGGTAAACGGTTGCTAGGGTACTCTGTTTGGTTGCTATGGAGTGGCTTGGCAGCATCCAATGATGATACTGTTTGTCTGTATGAATGATATAAACCAACCCCCATGCCTCTATGATGTTCTGAAGCAGAGATATAGGTCTTGGTATACGGTTGCTAGGGTACTCTGTTTGGTTGCTAGGGGGGCTTGGCAGCATCCAATGATGATACTGCTTGTCTGTATGAATGATATAAACCAACCCCCATGTCTCTACGATGTTCCGAAGCAGAGATATAGGTGTTGGTATACGGTTGCTAGGGTACTCTGTTTGGTTGCTAGGGGGGCTTGGCAGCATCCAATGATGATACTGCTTGTCTGTATGAATGATATAAACCAACCCCCATGTCTCTACGATGTTCCGAAGCAGAGATATAGGTGTTGGTATACGGTTGCTAGGGTACTCTGTTTGGTTGCTAGGGGGGCTTGGCAGCATCCAATGATGATACTGCTTGTCTGTATGAATGATATAAACCAACCCCCATGCCTCTATGATGTTCTGAAGCAGAGACATAGGTCTTGGTATACGGTTGCTAGGGTACTCTGTTTGGTTGCTAGGGGGGCTTGGCAGCATCCAATGATGATACTGCTTGTCTGTATGAATGATATAAACCAACCCCCATGTCTCTACGATGTTCTGAAGCAGAGATATAGGTCTTGGTATACGGTTGCTAGGGTACTCTGTTTGGTTGCTAGGGGGGCTTGGCAGCATCCAATGATGATACTGCTTGTCTGTATGAATGATATAAACCAACCCCCATGTCTCTACGATGTTCCGAAGCAGAGATATAGGTCTTGGTATACGGTTGCTAGGGTACTCTGTTTGGTTGCTAGGGGGGCTTGGCAGCATCCAATGATGATACTGCTTGTCTGTATGAATGATATAAACCAACCCCCATGCCTCTATGATGTTCTGAAGCAGAGATATAGGTCTTGGTATACGGTTGCTAGGGTACTCTGTTTGGTTGCTAGGTGGGCTTGGCAGCATCCAATGATGATACTGCTTGTCTGTATGAATGATATAAACCAACCCCCAAGTCTCTACGATGTTCTGAAGCAGAGATATAGGTCTTGGTATACGGTTGCTAGGGTACTCTGTTTGGTTGCTATGGAGTGGCTTTGCAGCATCCAATGATGATACTGCTTGTCAGTATGAATGATATAAACCAACCCCCATGTCTTTACGATGTTCTGATGCAGAGATATAGGTCATGGTAAACGGTTGCTAGGGTGCTTTGTTTGGTTGCTATGGAGTGGCTTGGCATCATCCAATGACAATAATCCAAAGGCTGCTTGTCAGTATTAATGATATAAACCAACCCCCATGTTTCTATGATGTTCTGAGGGAGAGATATAGGTCTTGGTAAACGGTTGCTAGGCTGCTTGATAATGGTTGCTAGGGCGTGGCTAGGAAGTGTTGAAGGTGATTTGTGATTGGCTGTTGATGCCCCGAGTCAAACAAACCCACCCTCGTGTTTCTGTGACACTTCTATCCAAAGATATCCCTTTGATCTCTTTCAATTGAAGTCTATGGGATCAGTTGCTAGGGAGCTGTAAATGGTTGCTAGGGCGTGGCTTCATAGGTTGACAATCATCCTGAGATAGTGATTGGCTGTCTGAGTAAATTGAGCCCACCCCCTTGTCTCTGAGACACTGTGAGCCAGAGCTGTGGTCAATACAAAATCCCTATGCAATTTCCTATTGTAAGAGAAACGCATGAGTTTTATGGGACGTCCCTCCCCATTATAAGTCAATGGGGAAATTTGAGGAAATTTGGGGAGCTCTAGCGCCCCAGGGGTACAACTTATACCCCATTGCGATGTGTCATCTTACAGGGCCTGCCAGCCTCTTCAAATGTGGTGACACACGAGTTTCTACGAAATCCTCGCTCAGAGTTATGAGTCGTTAAAAATTTTCGCAATGTTAAGTCTATGGGATTTTTTTCGCTACTTTTTCGCCCCTGGGGCGAACACCGCACCCCCGACCCCTTAGAAAAGATATAGCACACCATTCCCGAATAAGCCGCACGTTTTGACACCTCATTCATGGGTCTGTGACAAAAACTGTGGGAGGAGTAGCGGGACAAAATGTTGTCCGGAATAAGAATAAGAATAATAATAATAAACCGATCTAAATATTTTTATGGCTTGCTACGCAAGCCCCACTAATAATAAAAATATGGAGAATAACAATATTGATGCATTGCTTCACAAGCAACACTAATATGTATGTTTGAGAGTGATGGTGATGCCTTGCTTCGCAAGGCATCACTAAAACCGTTTTCGGGCTAGATAGTAATAGTGATGCCTTGCTACGCAAGCACCACTAATAAACCGATCCTGGTGAGATATTAAATATTTATGGCTTGCTACGCAAGCCCCAATAATAATTTTAAGTATGGATAATAACAATATTGATGCCTTGCGTGGCAAGCACCACTAATAAGTATGTTTGAGAATGATGGTGATGCCTTGCTGCGCAAGGCATCACTAAAACTCGTTCTGGGGCTAGATAGTAATAGTGATGCCTTGCTACGCAAGCACCACTAACTAGAATGTACATTTCCTGAAGAAAATGTGAGTGGTGCTTGCCGTGGCAAAAAAAATCCTCTCGGATGCTAAGTTGTGTGTACTGGATTCTCACCCGAAACAAAAGAGGCCACCCCCAAGTGTGTACGATGTTCTGGAGCTGAGATATGTCCTATTCATGTGTTTGTACGGTTGCTAGGGTACTCTATATGGTTGCTATGGAGTGGCTATACAATTTATGGGGTGACATTAAAAGACTATTTGCCAGTCTGAGTCAAAAGACCCAACCCCCATGCCTCTACGATGTTCTGATGCAGAGATATAGGTCCTTGTAAACGGTTGCTAGGGTACTCTGTTTGGTTGCTATGGAGGGGCTTGGCAGCATCCAATGATGATACTGCTTGTCTGTATGAATGATATAAACCAACCCCCATGTCTCTAGGATGTTCTGAGGCAGAGATATAGGTCTTGGTAAACAGTTGTTAGGGTACTCTGTTTGGTTGCTATGGAGGAGTTTGGCAGCATCCAATGATGATACTGCTTGTCTCTATGAATGATATAAACCAACCCCCATGCCTCTATGATGTTCTGAAGCAGAGATATAGGTCTTGGTATACGGTTGCTAGGGTACTCTGTTTGGTTGCTAGGGGGGCTTGGCAGCATCCAATGATGATACTGCTTGTCTGTATGAATGATATAAACCAACCCCCATGTCTCTACGATGTTCCGAAGCAGAGATATAGGTCTTGGTATACGGTTGCTAGGGTACTCTGTTTGGTTGCTAGGGGGGCTTGGCAGCATCCAATGATGATACTGCTTGTCTGTATGAATGATATAAACCAACCCCCATGTCTCTATGATATTCTGAGGCAGAGATATAGGTCTTGGTATATGGTTGCTAGGGTACTCTGTTTGGTTGCTAAGGGGGCTTGGCAGCATCCAATGATGATACTGCTTGTCTGTATGAATGATATAAACCAACCCCCATGTCTTTACGATGTTCTGAAGCAGAGATATAGGTCTTGGTATATGGTTGCTAGGGTACTCTGTTTGGTTGCTAAGGGGGCTTGGCAGCATCCAATGACGATACTGCTTGTCTGTATGAATGATATAAACCAACCCCCATGCCTCTATGATGTTCTGAAGCAGAGATATAGGTCTTGGTATACGGTTGCTAGGGTACTCTGTTTGGTTGCTAGGGGGGCTTGGCAGCATCCAATGATGATACTGCTTGTCTGTATGAATGATATAAACAAACCCCCATGCCTCCATGATGTTCTGAAGCAGAGATATAGGTCTTGGTATACGGTTGCTAGGGTACTCTGTTTGGTTGCTAGGGGGGCTTGGCAGCATCCAATGATGATACTGCTTGTCTGTATGAATGATATAAACCAACCCCCATGTCTCTACGATGTTCCGAAGCAGAGATATAGGTCTTGGTATACGGTTGCTAGGGTACTTTGTTTGGTTGCTAGGGGGGCTTGGCAGCATCCAATGATGATACTGCTTGTCTGTATGAATGATATAAACCAACCCCCATGTCTCTACGATGTTCTGAAGCAGAGATATAGGTATTGGTATACGGTTGCTAGGGTACTCTGTTTGGTTGCTAGGGGGGCTTGGCAGCATCTAATGATGATACTGCTTGTCTGTATGAATGATATAAACCAACCCCCATGTCTCTACGATGTTCTGAGGCAGAGATATAGGTCTTGGTATATGGTTGCTAGGGTACTCTGTTTGGTTGCTAAGGGGGCTTGGCAGCATCCAATGATGATACTGCTTGTCTGTATGAATGATATAAACCAACCCCCATGTGTCTATGATGTTCTGAAGCAGAGATATAGGTCTTGGTATATGGTTGCTAGGGTACTCTGTTTGGTTGCTAAGGGGGCTTGGCAGCATCCCATGATGATACTGCTTGTCTGTATGAATGATATAAACCAACCCCCATGCCTCTATGATGTTCTGAAGCAGAGATATAGGTCTTGGTATACGGTTGCTAGGGTACTCTGTTTGGTTGCTAGGGGGGCTTGGCAGCATCCAATGATGATACTGCTTGTCAGTATGAATGATATAAACCAACCCCCATGTCTGTATGATGTTCTGAGGGAGAGATATAGGTCTTGGTAAACGGTTGCTAAGGTACTCTGTTTGGTTGCTATGGAGTGGCTTGGCAGCATCCAATGACAATACTCCAAAGGCTGCTTGTCAGTATGAATGATATAAACCAACCCCCATGCCTCTATGATGTTCTGAGGCAGAGATATAGGTCGTGATTAACGGTTGCTAGGCTGCTTGATAATGGTTGCTAGGGCGTGGCTAGGAAGAATTGAAGGTGATTTGTGATTGGCTGTTGATGCCCCGAGTCAAACAAACCCACCTTCATGTTTCTCTGACACTTCTATCCAAAGATATCCCTTTGATCTCTTTCAATGGAAGTCTATGGGATCAGTTGCTAGGGAGCTGTAAATGGTTGCTAGGGCGTGGCTTCATACGTTGACAATCATCCTGAGATAGTGATTGGCTGTCTGAGTAAATTGAGCCCACCCCCTTGTCTCTGAGACACTGTGAGCCAGAGCTGTGGTCAATACAAAATCCCTATGCAATTTCCCATTGTAAGAGAAACACATGCGTTTAATGGGACGTCCCTCCCCATTATAAGTCAATGGGGAAATTTGAGGAAATTTGGGGAGCTCTAGCGCCCCAGGGGTACAACTTATACCCCATTGAGATGTGTCATCTTACAGGGCCTGTCAGCCTCTTCAAATGTGGTGACACACGAGTTTCTCCGAAATCCTCGCTCGGAGCTATGAGGGGTCAAAGTTTCCGCAATGTTAAATCCCATTGACTTTTCGGCTACTTTTTCGCCCCTGGGGCGAACATCGCACCCCCGATCCCTTAGAAAAGATATAGCACACCATTCCCGTATAGGCCGGTCGATTTGACGCCTCATTCATGGGTCTGTGACAAAATTTGTGGGAGGAGAAGCGCGCCGAAAAAGCGTCCGGAATTATAATAATTATAAATAATAATAATAAACCGATCCTGGGTTACATAGTATATATACGCCTTGCTAAACAAGCTCCACGAATATTAATAAGTATGGAGAATAACAATATTGATGCCTTGCTTCGCAAGGCCCACTAATAAGTGTGTTTGAGAGTGATGGTGATGCCTTGCTGCGCAAGGCATCACTAAAACCGTTCTGAGGCAAGATAGTAATAGTGATGCCTTGCTTCGCAAGCACCACTAACTAGAATGTACATTTCCTGAAGAAAATGTGAGTGGTGCTTGCCGTGGCAAAATTCGCCACCCGGATAATGCAAAAAAGGCAAAAAAACATGTCTGTAGGATGTTCTGGGGCTGAGATATGGCTTATTCATGTGTTTGTACGGTTACTAGGGTACTGTAAATGGTTACTAGGGTGTGGCTATACAGTTTATGGTTTGATATTTAAAGAATATTGGCCAGTCTGAGTCAAAAGAGACCACCCTCATGTCTGTACGATGTTCTGGGGCTGAGATATGGCTTGTTAATGTTGATATATGGTTGCTAGGGTGCTGTAGCTGGTTGCTAGGGCGTGGCTATGAAGTTTGAATGTCACTAGTTATTAGCTGCTTGATAGGCCGATTGAAATGAGACCAGCCCCAAGTCTCTGTGATGTTCTGATGCGGAGATATGATCACATAAACCTCTTCTCCATGTTAAGTCAATGGGGACTTGATTGGGACGATTTTTTTCCCGCCGAAAACTAACATCATACACCCGATCGCTTAGAAGAGATATAGCACACCTCTCCTCAATAAGTCGCACGATTTGACACCTCATTCATGGGTCTACGACAAACGGTGCCGGAGGAGTAGCACGCCAAAGTTTCGTCAAGGTGAATAGTAATCACAACACTAGAATGTACATTTCCTGAAGAAAATGTGAGTGGTGCTTGCCGTGGCAAAAAAATCCTCTCGGATGCTAGGTTGTTTGTACTGGATTCTCACCCGAAACAAAAGAGGCCACCCCCAAGTGTGTACGATGTTCTGGAGCTGAGATATGTCCTATTCATGTGTTTGTACGGTTGCTAGGGTACTCTAAATGGTTGCTATGGAGTGGCTATACAATTTATGGGGTGACATTTAAAGACTATTTGCCAGTCTGAGTCAAAAGACCCAAACCCCATGCCTCTACGATGTTCTGATGCAGAGATATAGGTCCTTGTAAACGGTTGCTAGGGTACTCTGTTTGGTTGCTATGGAGTGGCTTGGCAGCATCCAATGATGATACTGCTTGTCTGTATGAATGATATAAACCAACCCCCATGTCTCTATGATATTCTGAGGCAGAGATATAGGTCTTGCTAAACGGTTGCTAGGGTACTCTGTTTGGTTGCTATGGAGTGGCTTGGCAGAATCCAATGATGATACCGCTTGTCTGTATGAATGATATAAACCAACCCCCATGTCTCTACGATGTTCTGAAGCAGAGATATAGGTCTTAGTATACGGTTGCTAGGGTACTCTGTTTGGTTGCTAGGGGGCTTGGCAGCATCCAATGATGATACTGCTTGTCTGTATGAATGATATAAACCAACCCCCATGTCTCTATGATGTTCCGAAGCAGAGATATAGGTCTTGCTAAACGGTTGCTAGGGTACTCTGTTTGGTTGCTAGGGGGGCTTGGCAGCATCCAATGATGATACTGCTTGTCTCTATGAATGATATAAACCAACCCCCATGTCTCTACGATGTTCCGAAGCAGAGATATAGGTCTTGGTATACGGTTGCTAGGGTACTCTCTTTGGTTGCTAGGGGGGCTTGGCAGCATCCAATGATGATACTGCTTGTCTGTATGAATGATATAAACCAACCCCCATGTCTCTATGATGTTCTGAAGCAGAGATATAGGTTTTGGTATATGGTTGCTAGGGTACTCTGTTTGGTTGCTAAGGGGGCTTGGCAGCATCCAATGATGATACTGCTTGTCAGTATGAATGATATAAACCAACCCCCATGTCTGTATGATGTTCTGATGCAGAGATATAGATTTTGTTAACCGTTGCTAGGGTACTCTGTTTGGTTGCTATGGCATGGCTTGGCAGCATCCAATGATGATACTCCAAAGGCTGCTTGTCAGTTTGAATGATATAAACCAACCCCCATGCCTCTATAATGTTCTGAGGCAGAGATATAGGTCTTGGTAAATGGTTGCTAGGCTGCTTGATAATGGTTGCTAGGGCGTGGCTAGGAAGTGTTGAAGGTGATTTGTGATTGGCTGTTGATGCCCCGAGTCAAACAAACCCACCCTCATGTTTCTATGACACTTCTATCCAAAGATATCCCTTTGATGTTTTTCAATGGAAGTCTATGGGATCAGTTGCTAGGGAGCTCTAAATGGTTGCTAGGGCGTGGCTTGATGGGTTAACAGTGATCCTGAGATAGTGATTGGTTGGCTGAGTAAATTGAGCCCACCCCCTTGTCTCTGAGACACTGTGAGCCAGAGCTATGGTCAATACAAAATCCCTATGCAATTTCCCATAGTAGGAGAAACGCATGCGTTTTATGGGACGTCCCTCCCCATAGTAAGTCAATGGGGCAAATTTAGGCAGCTCCTGCACCCCAGGGGTACAACTCACACCCCTTTGCGATGTGTCATCTTACAGGGCCTGTCAGCCTCTTCAAATGTGGTGACCCACGAGTTTCTACGAAATCCTCGCTTAGAGTTATGACTTGTTAATTTTTTTTTACATTTTTCCCAATGTTAAGTCTATGGGATTTTTTTCGCTACTTTTTCGCCCCTGGGGCGAACACCGCACCCCCGACCCCTTAGAAAAGATATAGCACACCATTCCCGATTAGGCCGCACGTTTTGACACCTCATTCATGGGTCTGTGACAAAAACTGTGGGAGGAGTAGCGGGACAAAATGTTGTGTGGAAAAAGAATAATTATAACTAGAATGTACATTTCCTGAAGAAAATGTGAGTGGTGCTTGCCGTGGCAAAAAAATCCTCTCGGATGCTATGTTGTGTGTACTGGATTCTCACCCGAAACAAAAGAGGCCACCCCCAAGTCTGTACGATGTTGTGGAGCTGAGATATGTCCTATTCATGTGTTTGTACGGTTGCTAGGGTACTCTATATGGTTGCTATGGAGTGGCTATACAATTTATGGGGTGACATTTAAAGAGTATTTGCCAGTCTGAGTCAAAAGACCCAACCCCCATGCCTCTACGATGTTCTGATGCAGAGATATAGGTCCTTGTAAACGGTTGCTAGGGTACTCTGTTTGGTTGCTATGGAGGGGCTTGGCAGCATCCAATGATGATACTGCTTGTCTATATGAATGATATAAACCAACCCCCATGCCTCTATGATGTTCTGAAGCAGAGATATAGGTCTTGGTATACGGTTGCTAGGGTACTCTGTTTGGTTGCTATGGAGGGGTTTGGCAGCATCCAATGATGATACTGCTTGTCTGTAAGAATGATATAAACCAACCCCCATGTCTCTATGATGTTCTGAGGCAGAGATATAGGTCTTGGTATATGGTTGCTAGGGTACTCTGTTTGGTTGCTAAGGGGGCTTGGCAGCATCCAATGATGATACTGCTTGTCTGTATGAATGATATAAACCAACCCCCATGTCTCTATGATGTTCTGAAGCAGAGATATAGGTCTTGGTATATGGTTGCTAGGGTACTCTGTTTGGTTGCTAAGGGGGCTTGGCAGCATCCAATGATGATACTGCTTGTCTGTATGAATGATATAAACCAACCCCCATGTCTCTACGATGTTCTGAAGCAGAGATATAGGTCTTGGTAAACGGTTGCTAGGGTACTCTGTTTGGTTGCTAGGGGGGCTTGGCAGCATCCAATGATGATACTGCTTGTCTGTATGAATGATATAAACCAACCCCCATGTCTGTACGATGTTCCGAAGCAGAGATATAGGTCTTGGTACACGGTTGCTAGGGTACTCTGTTTGGTTGCTAGGGGGGCTTGGCAGCATCCAATGATGATACTGCTTGTCTGTATGAATGATATAAACCAACCCCCATGTCTCTATGATGTTCTGAGGCAGAGATATAGGTCTTGGTAAACGGTTGCTAGGGTAGTCTGTTTGGTTGCTATGGAGGGGCTTGGCAGCATCCAATGATGATACTGCTTGTCTGTATGAATGATATAAAACAACCCCCATGCCTCTATGATGTTCTGAAGCAGAGATATAGGTCTTTGTATACGGTTGCTAGGGTACTCTGTTTGGTTGCTAGGGGGGCTTGGCAGCATCCAATGATGATGCTGCTTGTCTGTATGAATGATATAAACCAACCCCCATGTCTCTATGATGTTCTGAGGCAGAGATATAGGTCTTGGTAAACGGTTGCTAGGGTACTCTGTTTGGTTGCTATGGAGGGGCTTGGCATCATCCAATGATGATACTGCTTGTCTGTATGAATGATATAAACCAACCCCCATGTCTCTATGATTTTCTGAGGCAGAGATATAGGTCTTGGTAAACGGTTGCTAGGGTACTCTTTTTGGTTGCTATGGAGTGGCTTGGCAGCATCCAATGACAATATGTCAAAGGCTGCTTGTCAGTATGAATGATATAAACCAACCCCCATGCTTCTATGATGTTCTGAGGCAGAGATATAGGTCTTGGTTAAGGGTTGCTAGGCTGCTTGATAATGGTTGCTAGGGCGTGGCTAGGAAGTGTTGACGGTGATTGATGATTGGCTGTTGATGCCCCGAGTCAAACAAACCCACCCTCGTGTTTCTATGACACTTCTATCCAAAGATATCCCTTTGATCTCTTTCAATGGAAGTCTATGGCATCAGTTGCTAGGGAGCTCTAAACGGTTGCTAGGGCGTGGCTTCAAAGGTTGACAATCATCCTGAGATAGTGATTGGCTGTCTGAGTAAATTGAGCCCACCCCCTTGTCTCTGAGACACTGTGAGCCAGAGCTATGGTCAATAGAAAATCCCTATGCAATTTCCCATTGTAAGAGAAACACATGAGTTTTATGGGACGTCCCTCCCCATTATAAGTCAATGGGGAAATTTGAGGAAATTTGGGGAGCTCTAGCGCCCCAGGGGTACAACTTATACCCCATTGCGATGTGTCATCTTACAGGGCCTGTCAGCCTCTTCAAATGTGGTGACACACGAGTTTCTACGAAATCCTCGCTCAGAGTTATGACTCGTTAAAAATTTTCGCAATGTTAAGTCTATGGGATTTTTTTCGCTACTTTTTCGCCCCTGGGGCGAACACCGCACCCCCGACCCCTTAGAAAAGATATAGCACACCATTCCCGAATAAGCCGCACGTTTTGACACCTCATTCATGGGTCTGTGACAAAAACTGTGGGAGGAGTAGCGGGACAAAATGTTGTCCGGAATAAGAATAAGAATAATAATAATAAACCGATCTAAATATTTTTATGGCTTGCTACGCAAGCCCCACTAATAATAAAAATATGGAGAATAACAATATTGATGCATTGCTTCACAAGCAACACTAATATGTATGTTTGAGAGTGATGGTGATGCCTTGCTTCGCAAGGCATCACTAAAACCGTTTTCGGGCTAGATAGTAATAGTGATGCCTTGCTACGCAAGCACCACTAATAAACCGATCCTGGTGAGATATTAAATATTTATGGCTTGCTACGCAAGCCCCAATAATAATTTGAAGTATGGAAAATAACAATATTGATGCCTTGCGTGGCAAGCACCACTAATAAGTATGTTTGAGAGTGATGGTGATGCCTTGCTGCGCAAGGCATCACTAAAACTCGTTCTGGGGCTAGATAGTAATAGTGATGCCTTGCTACGCAAGCACCACTAACTAGAATGTACATTTCCTGAAGAAAATGTGAGTGGTGCTTGCCGTGGCAAAAAAATCCTCTCGGATGCTACTGGGATGCAAAAAAGCCAAGCAACATGTCTGTAGGATGTTCTGGGGCTGAGATATGGCTTATTCATGTGTTTGTATGGTTGCTAGGGTACTGTAACTGGTTACTAGGGTGTGGCTATACAGTTTATGGTTTGATATTGAAAGACTATTGGCCAGTCTGAGTCAAAAATAAACGAAATCTTTGTTTCTGCAATATTGTAGAATTTTCAATGGAAGTTTATTTTCAATGGAAGTTTATGGAGTCCATAAACTTTTCATTTTAGGCACTTTAATTCCAATTTTAGAAAATTGTAATATGTGTTAATTGTCATTGGCATCATTTTTATTGAAAGTAAATACTTTTCCAATGAAATAATGATGAGAAAATGGAGAAAAGCGATCTCTGTAATAGGTGGATTCGAACCAGATCAATCATGTCAAAATAAAGTTCATGAAAGTCCAATGTGCTCCAGAGTACGCCACTGAAAACATATATGTAATGCCGGCGCTAAAAGGTATTTAAAAAAAACACCTGCACATTAGCTTCACTGCATGACACAAGTTATCTCAGTTTATCTCAGTTGATTATTGCAATTTGTGACAAAAGGAATGTTTGGAAATGTAAACTGGTATTTTCTAATGACACACATTTCAGCAACATTATAGCAGCCAGAAAGTTTCTCTGGTGAGTGTTTGTACAGACTCAAGTCACCAAGAGACAGTGACTATGATTTGCATGTGAACAGTGAATGATCTTCCTGAGTCCATAAACGTTTCCTTATAGGCACTTTATTTCCAAAAAAATTGTTATTTGTGTTAATTGTCATAATTTTTATTGAAAATAAATACCTTTCCGATGTGTGATGCAAAAGGGTGACAAACGATCTCTGCATATGGTGGATTCGAACAGGATCGGTAGCGTTAAAACAACACGCACCAGAGTCTAATGTGCTCCAGACTACACCATTGAGGAGGATACAAATACTAGAGGCACCAATAGGTATTAAAAAAACAACTGCACATTAGATGCATCAACCTGAACGACACAATTTAAACTGTTAATCTCAATGGATCATTACAATTAATGGCCAAAGGAATGTTTGTAAATGTAAATTTATATATTTTTTAACAATACACATTTCAACAACATTACACCAGCCAATCACATGATGTTTTATTGTGCAGTGAACATCTTATTGGATGTGTTTTTAAATTAGTTTGAAAAATAATGATGCACAGACATGTGGTCTGTGTGTATTATTTATATATATATATATATATATATATATATGACATGTTGTGGACAAGTACATATAAAGCCATTTAAAGTAACATCTGTCAATATACCTGGATCTCAGAAGTTCACAATGTATTCTTAATGTGCCATTGAGGTCGGGAAATTAGTTTTGATGAGGAGAAATACGATACAGCGGCAGATTCAAACCAAGAACCCCTGAACGTAATTTCTACCACCA
Organism: Gobio gobio; assembly: GCF_949357685.1. Taxonomy (NCBI): domain Eukaryota; kingdom Metazoa; phylum Chordata; class Actinopteri; order Cypriniformes; family Gobionidae; genus Gobio; species Gobio gobio. Next base: position 11,211,425 of record NC_137103.1, on the reverse strand, counting down.
TCCCATTTGGGAGCATACATTTACATAGTGGATATATGTATTTATTCACTTACATGAAGAGTCGGAGGACTGATGCAAGGATGATCAACATTAGACATGACTTTGGTAACTTAATTTCAATTTCATTACTTTGCCAATTTATCACAAACATTCCACGTCACAGACGCTGATGAAATCTACAAGTATGCCTGGCAGAAATTGATCATTTTGCATGTAACAGCCCCACAATATTTGAATATAAAATGATGAAGAAAGACAAAACCAAGTAATTATGTTTAAAATGTATTTTTATTTAATTAATGCCCATTTGGATTGCACTTAGTCTGGATCCAATACCCTTAAGTAAGCCAAAACTGAGTAAAAAGCTACAGAGTGGCTTACTCTTACGGCCGTTTCACACCGCAAGCGTGAGCGGCGCATGAGCAGTGCATATTTTTCCGGTGTGCATGTTAAGCAATGAGTGCATTCACACTGGGAGAGGCACGTGAGCATAAAGCAGGAGCGTCGCATCTATTTTATTTCTAACCCCAAAGAGAAATCACACTTTTGATGGACAAAATAAATATGATTTCACACAAAAAGTTGTCAAACTGCACATAATAAGCATGTCTATATATATATATACTTTGTTTTAGTTTATTATGTAACACAGAAAGGTAGCCTCTAGCACTACCAATAGCAAACCCGATCGAGTGCGTGTTTGGAAATAAATAGTCATATGATATAAGTGATAATTTATATGTAGCGTTGCTGTGACGCTGCACAAACGCTTCCAGTGTGAATACTCTCACGCCGCTGCAGTGACGGTGCAGTTACGCTGACGTGAAGCTCATGCACTGCTCATGCTTGCAGTGTGAAACGGCCGTTAGGGATCACTGGAACACGCAAGCCTTTCCACCAAACGACAAGGTGGCAATCCTTGGAAAGGAACATTCACTCTCCATTCATTCTTTATCTAACACACTCACACACATGCACACACACACACACACACGCGCGCACACTCTATAACAAACACATACACACTCACATGCACACAAGGAGAAAAAAACTGTTTAGTACTGCACATAATTAATTTTTTTCATTTATATTAACATTGTTATTCCTTAAAATCAAACTAAATAAAATGCACTGAAACACTTACCAGTAGTATTGACATACTTTACCCTTGTGCTTCTACCTCCGTTTCTTCCGTCTTTAGCATTGTCCTCAATGCCACACACATTTGGTCCCGTCCTCTGGGCATGAAATTGATAAATGAATATTGGGATCACTGAAAACACAAGTACTAATAAACTAAAATACAAATAAAAGTAAACTAACAACTAAACCTTACATAAAGAAATCATCTGTCATCATCTCAGACATTCTGACTTCAACTGGCCGGCTGCTGAAAAACATCAAAATGAAAATTAGATTAAGATTTAACATTTTCCTTCAAACATGGTTATGGTGTGCAGTGGTACAGTGACTGAAGCAAGATCTTTAAACACTTACCTTTAGATGGTATAATGCACACTCGTATCCGGTCGCAGACAGCACTGCTTTCATCTCCAAATTCTTCCTGCACATATCAATGATAGGATAAAGGGGGACTGCATAAATACATCCAGTACAGACTGTGACAAATCATACAGATTGAACACAAATTCAACTTAAGACTTATATTAATAAAGGTCCAACTCCTATACATTACAACAGTTTCTTACTATGTCTCGCTTTACCTTTACCTCGTCTTACTGTCACTGTTGCTCTCACTGTCTGTGTCCTCCCTGGAGCTGCCACGCTACTCCTTACTGCATCTGCTGCTGCCTTCACCGTCTAGAGTCCTCCCTGGAGCTGCCACACCTTCCTGCTGCTGAGGCTCCTATCCTGCTTTCTTGCTAAAACCTTAACCATAACCCGTACGCGATACAATCTAACCGCAACCCAACCATACGCGAACCATAGCATAGGCAGACGATGCCCCACTGTTCAGTGACTATGGTTCCGTATAGCTTATCAACCCAACCATACGCGAGCCATGGAACTAAGGCTGCTGCCCCACTGTTGTCCTTAATGCCGCATTCAGTGGCCATGGTTCCGTATGGCATACTATCTAAACGCACAAACTCATCTACGCAAAACACAGTACACTGGATTATGATAACTATGATAACTATGTAACACGCCCGCCTGAAGGCACAAATCCGGATGAGAGATGTAGATGTGATCCAGTAGTGTGTGCTTTTTAGTTGTTGCGGTGGTGATCAGTTGCGTGTATCCTTTCGACTGAAATAAATCCAGAACAGCTTTGTTCCTCGTGCCTAGGAGGTCCTCGTTAAAGTCGCCACAGACAATGACGGGATGTTCGTCCGCTATCTCCAAATAATCCAACAGACTCTTCACATTCTTCAGGAAGTCTTCCAAACCGTAGTGCGGTGGCCTGTACACGGCAGCGATTGTCATTTGGATGGGACTATCCACTTTGATGACGACAAACTCCAGATCGGTCACATTTTGAATGAATTGCCGAGGCTGAGCTGAAATATGCTCTTTACAAAATATGACGACGCCACCTCCATCTTTCTTTGCAATGTCTTGGCGAGTTGAATACGACGCGTGCCTATTGCGCATAAATGCGTTGTATCCTTGCAATTGGAGATGGGGTGAAATGGACGATCCGGTCAGGTGAGTTTCCGTCAGGCAAAGAATATCCGACAAAAGCAGTTCGTGATGGCTTCTGATGTCCTCAATGTGCGACGACAGTCCTTCGGTGTTGTGGTGGATGATTGTGAAGCGCTGATCCACGTCGGTTTCCCTCGTCTTCTGCAGAAGCGGCATGATTCCTACAAACGACGCTCTCGTCATATTCCGCAACGAGGCTGTGATTGCAGAATCTGCATAAATCTTCTTTTCGTTGAAGTCCGTGATGTGTAGTCCACGGAGCGAGGTCGTCCTGCTGAGGGCGACGTAGGCCATTCCTGGCTCAAAAATCGTGTTCAGTGACACTACGGCATCCTGCATGGTCATGCCCTGAACTTTGTGAGCCGTGCAGGCGTAGGCCAACTTGATGGGGAACTGTCGACGAACTGCTCCTTTCCTCAGACTTTCTTCTGATCTCTCGATGTAGACCAAGTCGTCTTCTTCACCTTGCACTCTTCTGCGGTGATTCTTGCCTGCTTGGGCATTGTCCAGTGTAAGTCCAAGCATCTGAACGGAGTCGATTCCATCTTTTGTCTTATGGACAATATTGGAAATCTTCCCAAAACATCCGTTCACGATTCCGTCTTCAACATCCAGGTTCCTGGTCACCATTATGCGCACTCCCAACGCAATTTTAATGGTGTCGAGCAAGTCGTCCTTTTTTCCGACGACAGGCTTGTTCTGTTTCTTCATCACTCCCGTCCTTGGGTCTTTCCGGTAATCTTCGGCATCGACGGTTACGATGTCAGTGTGAAGAGCGTGGATCGTTTGGGTGTTGTGTCTGTGGACTTCCTTGTTGGTGGCAAATATGTGCAGTGCATTACACGGGCAGTCTTCGGGGTTCTTCACGGCCTGAAGTAACAGTGCTCTATCGTCATCTCGAAGATCGTCGGATTTCTGCTTAACGCGTAGCCGGTTTAGAAGTTGGGCAAAAGCAAGGTCCTCTTTCTGACGCATAATCTCTGAGAGGGAAATCATTTGGAAATGGTCTTTCCAGAAGTCCAAAACATCCTGAAGAAAATGTGAGTGGTGCTTGCCGTGGCAAAAAAATCCTCTCGGATGCCATGTTGTCTGTACTGGATTCTCACCCGAAACAAAAGAGGCCACCCCCAAGTCTGTACGATGTTCTGGAGCTGAGATATGTCCTATTCATGTGTTTGTACGGTTGCTAGGGTACTCTAAATGGTTGCTATGGAGTGGCTATACAATTTATGGGGTGACATTTAAAGACTATTTGCCAGTCTGAGTCAAAAGACCCAACCCCCATGCCTCTACGATGTTCTGATGCAGAGATATAGGTCCTTGTAAACGGTTGCTAGGGAACTGTGTTTGGTTGCTATGGAGGGGCTTGGCAGCTTCCAATGATGATACTGCTTGTCTGTATGAATGATATAAACCAACCCCCATGTCTCTAGGATGTTCTGAGGCAGAGATATAGGTCTTGGTAAACGGTTGCTATGGTACTCTGTTTGGTTGCTATGGAGGGGTTTGGCAGCATCCAATGATGATACTGCTTGTCTGTATGAATGATATAAACCAACCCCCATGCCTCTATGATGTTCTGAAGCAGAGATATAGGTCTTGGTATACGGTTGCTAGGGTACTCTGTTTGGTTGCTAGGGGGGCTTGGCAGCATCCAATGATGATACTGCTTGTCTGTATGAATGATATAAACCAACCCCCATGTCTCTATGATGTTCTGATGCAGAGATATAGGTCTTGGTATACGGTTGCTAGGGTACTCTGTTTGGTTGCTAGGGGGGCTTGGCAGCATCCAATGATGATACTGCTTGTCTGTATGAATGATATAAACCAACCCCCATGTCTCTATGATGTTCTGAGGCAGAGATATAGGTCTTGGTATATGGTTGCTAGGGTACTCTATTTGGTTGCTAAGGGGGCTTGGCAGCATCCAATGATGATACTGCTTGTCTGTATGAATGATATAAACCAACCCCCATGTGTCTATGATGTTCTGAAGCAGAGATATAGGTCTTGGTATATGGTTGCTAGGGTACTCTGTTTGGTTGCTAAGGGGGCTTGGCAGCATCCAATGATGATACTGCTTGTCTGTATGAATGATATAAACCAACCCCCATGCCTCTATGATGTGCTGAAGCAGAGATATAGGTCTTGGTATATGGTTGCTAGGGTACTCTGTTTGGTTGCTAAGGGGGCTTGGCAGCATCCAATGATGATACTGCTTGTCTGTATGAATGATATAAACCAACCCCCATGCCTCTATGATGTTCTGAAGCAGAGATATAGGTCTTGGTATACGGTTGCTAGGGTACTCTGTTTGGTTGCTAGGGGGGCTTGGCAGCATCCAATGATGATACTGCTTGTCTGTATGAATGATATAAACCAACCCCCATGTCTCTACGATGTTCCGAAGCAGAGATATAGGTCTTGGTATACGGTTGCTAGGGTACTCTGTTTGGTTGCTAGGGGGGCTTGGCAGCATCCAATGATGATACTGCTTGTCTGTATGAATGATATAATCCAACCCCCATGTCTCTATGATGTTCTGAAGCAGAGATATAGGTCTTGGTATATGGTTGCTAGGGTACTCTGTTTGGTTGCTAAGGGGGCTTGGCAGCATCCAATGATGATACTGCTTGTCTGTATGAATGATATAAACCAACCCCCATGCCTCTATGATGTTCTGAAGCAGAGATATAGGTCTTGGTATACGGTTGCTAGGGTACTCTGTTTGGTTGCTAGGGGGCTTGGCAGCATCCAATGATGATACTGCTTGTCTGTATGAATGATATAAACCAACCCCCATGTCTCTACGATGTTCCGAAGCAGAGATAAAGGTGTTGGTATACGGTTGCTAGGGTACTCTGTTTGGTTGCTAGGGGGGCTTGGCAGCATCCAATGATGATACTGCTTGTCTGTATGAATGATATAAACCAACCCCCATGTCTCTACGATGTTCTGAGGCAGAGATATAGGTCGTGATTAACGGTTGCTAGGCTGCTTGATAATGGTTGCTAGGGCGTGGCTAGGAAGTGTTGAAGGTGACTTTTGATTGGCTGTTGATGCCCCGAGTCAAACAAACCCACCCTCGTGTTTCTATGACCCTTCTATCCAAAGATATCCCTTTGATCTCTTTCAATGAAAGTCTATGGGATCAGTTGCTAGGGAGCTCTAAATGGTTGCTAGGGCGTGGCTTCATATGTTGACAATCATCGTGAGATAGTGATTGGCTGTCTGAGTAAATTGAGCCCACCCCCTTGTCTCTGAGACACTGTGAGCCAGAGCTGTGGTCAATACAAAATCCCTATGCAATTTCCCATAGTAAGAGAAACACATGAGTTTTATGGGACGTCCCTCCCCATTATAAGTCAATGGGGAAATTTGAGGAAATTTGGGGAGCTCTAGCGCCCCAGGGGTACAACTTATACCCCATTGCGATGTGTCATCTTACAGAGCCTGTCAGCCTCTTCAAATGTGGTGACACACGAGTTTCTACGAAATCCTCGCTCAGAGTTATGACTCGTTAAAAATTTTCGCAATGTTAAGTCTATGGGATTTTTTTTGCTACTTTTTCGCCCCTGGGGCGAACACCGCACCCCCGACCCCTTAGAAAAGATATAGCACACCATTCCCGATTAAGCCGCACGTTTTGACACCTCATTCATGGGTCTGTGACAAAAACTGTGGGAGGAGTAGCGGGACAAAATGTTGTCCGGAATAATAAGAATAAGGAATAATAATAATAAACCGATCCTGGGTTACATAGTATATATACGCCTTGCTAAACAAGCTCCACGAATATTAATTAGTATGGAGAATAACAATATTGATGCCTTGCTTCGCAAGGCCCACTAATAAGTATGTTTGAGAGTGATGGTGATGCCTTGCTGCGCAAGGCATCACTAAAAAGCGTTCTGAGGTAAGATAGTAATAGTGATGCCTTGCTACGCAAGCACCACTAATAATAACTAGATAAAAAAGTTCGTCGAGACAAACTTTAAGTTGGCTTGGAAAAGCTAGACCAGAAAGTTTGAAATAGTTTGAAAAGTTTGAAATAAATAGTTTGAAATAGTTTGAAAAGTTTAAAGTTTGAAATAGTTTGAGTTTTAGTAGTTTAGATAGATAGATCTAGTATGATTTACCCCGTTCTAGTATGATTTGCCCCAGTTTACCCCGTCCTAGTATGATTTGCCCCAGTTTACCCCGTCCTAGTATGATTTGCCCCAGTTTACCCCGCTCTAGTATGATTTGCCCCAGTTTACCCCGTCCTAGTATGATTTGCCCCAGTTTACCCCGTTCTAGTATGATTTGCCCCAGTTTACCCCGTCCTAGTATGATTTGCCCCAGTTTACCCCGCTCTAGAATGATTTGCCCCAGTTTACCCCGCTCTAGTATGATTTGCCCCGGTTTACCCCACTCTAGTATGATTTACCCCAGTTTACCCCGCTCTAGTATGATTTACCCCAGTTTACCCAGCTCTAGTATGATTTACCCCGGTTTACCCCACTCTAGTATGATTTACCCCGGTTTACCCCGCTCTAGTATGATTTACCCCAGTTTACCCCGCTCTAGTATGATTTACCCCAGTTTACCCCGCTCTAGTATGATTTACCCCAGTTTACCCAGCTCTAGTATGATTTACCCCGGTTTACCCCACTCTAGTATGATTTACCCCGGTTTACCCCGCTCTAGTATGATTTACCCCAGTTTACCCCGCTCTAGTATGATTTGCCCCAGTTTACCCCGCTGTAGTATGATTTGCCCCAGTTTACCCCGCTCTAGTATGATTTGCCCCAGTTTACCCCGCTGTAGTATGATTTGCCCCAGTTTACCCCGCTCTAGAATGATTTGCCCCAGTTTACCCCGCTCTAGTATGATTTGCCCCAGTTTACCCCGCTCTAGTATGATTTGCCCCAGTTTACCCCGCTCTAGTATGATTTGCCCCAGTTTACCCCGATCTAGTATGATTTACCCCAGTTTACCCCGATCTAGTATGATTTACCCCAGTTTACCCCGATCTAGTATGATTTGCCCCAGTTTACCCCGCTCTAGTATGATTTGCCCCAGTTTACCCCGCTCTAGTATGATTTGCCCCAGTTTACCCCGATCTAGTATGATTTACCCCAGTTTACCCCGATCTAGTATGATTTGCCCCAGTTTACCCCGATCTAGTATGATTTACCCCAGTTTACCCCGCTCTAGTATGATTTACCCCAGTTTACCCCGATCTAGTATGATTTACCCCAGTTTACCCCGATCTAGTATGATTTGCCCCAGTTTACCCCGATCTAGTATGATTTACCCCAGTTTACCCCGATCTAGTATGATTTGCCCCAGTTTACCCCGATCTAGTATGATTTACCCCAGTTTACCCCGCTCTAGTATGATTTACCCCAGTTTACCCCGATCTAGTATGATTTACCCCAGTTTACCCCGATCTAGTATGATTTACCCCAGTTTACCCCGATCTAGTATGATTTGCCCCAGTTTACCCCGATCTAGTATGATTTACCCCAGTTTACCCCGCTCTAGTATGATTTACCCCAGTTTACCCCGATCTAGTATGATTTACCCCAGTTTACCCCGATCTAGTATGATTTGCCCCAGTTTACCCCGCTCTAGTATGATTTGCCCCAGTTTACCCCGATCTAGTATGATTTACCCCAGTTTACCCCGATCTAGTATGATTTACCCCAGTTTACCCCGATCTAGTATGATTTACCCCAGTTTACCCCGATCTAGTATGATTTACCCCAGTTTACCCCGATCTAGTATGATTTACCCCAGTTTACCCCGCTCTAGTATGATTTACCCCAGTTTACCCCGATCTAGTATTATTTACCCCAGTTTACCCCGATCTAGTATGATTTACCCCAGTTTACCCCGATCTAGTATGATTTACCCCAGTTTACCCCGATCTAGTATGATTTACCCCAGTTTACCCCGCTCTAGTATGATTTACCCCAGTTTACCCCGATCTAGTATTATTTACCCCAGTTTACCCCGATCTAGTATGATTTACCCCAGTTTACCCCGATCTAGTATGATTTACCCCAGTTTACCCCGATCTAGTATGATTTACCCCAGTTTACCCCGATCTAGTATGATTTACCCCAGTTTACCCCGATCTAGTATGATTTGCCCCAGTTTACCCCGATCTAGTATGATTTGCCCCAGTTTACCCCAGATGAGTTTAATGAGTCTCTATGGCTCAGATGTATTTCACAGAATGTCAGTTGGAGTGAGTCTGGGCTTCAGTGTTTAGATTTGAATTTTTGACAGTTGGACAGTTTGAAAATCTGAACATTCCGTCAATGTTAAGTCTATGGGAGTTTTTCCGAGTTTTAATCGTAATTTTTAGGAAAACCGTGAGTCGGATCAGTTAGAAAAGATATAGCATACCGAGTTAGACTAGTTTGAAGGTCTGAGCCGAGTTTGGAGTATGTGGAGTTAAAGCTCTAGGAGGAGTTAGAGTTGTAAAGTTAGCGGTCAGAAAAATAATAATAATAATAAGTTTATTAGGATTTCAGTAAGTTGGCTCTTCCAAGCCAACTTAACTAGATAAAAAAGTTCGTCGAGACAAACTTTAAGTTGGCTTGGAAAAGCTAGACCAGAAAGTTTGAAATAGTTTGAAAAGTTTGAAATAGTTTGAAAAGTTTAAAGTTTGAAATAGTTTGAGTTTTAGTAGTTTAGATAGATAGATCTAGTATGATTTACCCCGTTCTAGTATGATTTGCCCCAGTTTACCCCGTCCTAGTATGATTTACCCCAGTTTACCCCGCTCTAATATGATTTGCCCCAGTTTACCCCGCTCTAGTATGATTTGCCCCAGTTTACCCCGCTCTAGTATGATTTGCCCCAGTTTACCCCGCTCTAGTATGATTTACCCCAGTTTACCATGATTTACCCCAGTTTACCCCGTGCTAGTATGATTTACCCCAGTTTACCCCGCTCTAGAATGATTTGCCCCAGTTTACCCCGCTCTAGTATGATTTGCCCCAGTTTACCCAGCTCTAGTATGATTTGCCCCAGTTTACCCCGCTCTAGAATGATTTGCCCCAGTTTACCCCGTTCTAGTATGATTTGCCCCAGTTTACCCCGCTCTAGAATGATTTGCCCCAGTTTACCCAGCTCTAGTATGATTTGCCCCAGTTTACCCCGCTCTAGTATGATTTGCCCCAGTTTACCCCGTTCTAGTATGATTTGCCCCAGTTTACCCCGTTCTAGTATGATTTGCCCCAGTTTACCCCACTCTAGAATGATTTGCCCCAGTTTACCCCGTTCTAGTATGATTTGCCCCAGTTTACCCCGCTCTAGAATGATTTGCCCCAGTTTACCCCGCTCTAGAATGATTTGCCCCAGTTTACCCCGTTCTAGTATGATTTGCCCCAGTTTACCCCGCTCTAGCATGATTTGCCCCAGTTTACCCCGTTCTAGTATGATTTGCCCCAGTTTACCCCGCGCTAGTATGATTTACCCCAGTTTACCCCGTTCTAGTATGATTTGCCCCAGTTTACCCCGCGCTAGTATGATTTGCCCCAGTTTACCCCGCTCTAGCATGATTTGCCCCAGTTTACCCCGTTCTAGTATGATTTGCCCCAGTTTACCCCGCTCTAGAATGATTTGCCCCAGTTTACCCCGCTCTAGAATGATTTGCCCCAGTTTACCCCGCTCTAGTATGATTTGCCCCAGTTTACCCCGCTCTAGAATGATTTGCCCCAGTTTACCCCGTTCTAGTATGATTTGCCCCAGTTTACCCCGCTCTAGAATGATTTGCCCCAGTTTACCCCGTTCTAGTATGATTTGCCCCAGTTTACCCCGCGCTAGTATGATTTACCCCAGTTTACCCCGTTCTAGTATGATTTGCCCCAGTTTACCCCGCGCTAGTATGATTTACCCCAGTTTACCCCGTTCTAGTATGATTTGCCCCAGTTTACCCCGCTCTAGCATGATTTGCCCCAGTTTACCCCGTTCTAGTATGATTTGCCCCAGTTTACCCCGCTCTAGAATGATTTGCCCCAGTTTACCCCGCTCTAGAATGATTTGCCCCAGTTTACCCCGCTCTAGTATGATTTGCCCCAGTTTACCCTGCTCTAGAATGATTTGCCCCAGTTTACCCCGTTCTAGTATGATTTGCCCCAGTTTACCCTGCTCTAGAATGATTTGCCCCAGTTTACCCCGCTCTAGAATGATTTGCCCCAGTTTACCCCGCTCTAGTATGATTTGCCCCAGTTTACCCTGCTCTAGAATGATTTGCCCCAGTTTACCCCGTTCTAGTATGATTTGCCCCAGTTTACCCCGCTCTAGAATGATTTGCCCCAGTTTACCCCGTTCTAGTATGATTTGCCCCAGTTTACCCCGCGCTAGTATGATTTGCCCCAGTTTACCCCGTTCTAGTATGATTTGCCCCAGTTTACCCCGCGCTAGTATGATTTACCCCAGTTTACCCCGTTCTAGTATGATTTGCCCCAGTTTACCCCGTTCTAGTATGATAGATAGATAGATAGATAGATAGATAGATAGATAGATAGATAGATAGATAGATAGATAGATAGATAGATAGATAGATAGATAGATAGAAATAGTCAGATGATAGATAGATGATAGATAGATAGATAGATAGATAGATAGATAGATAGATAGATAGATAGATAGATAGATAGATAGATAGATAGATAGAAATAGTCAGATAGATAGATAGATAGATAGATAGATAGATAGATAGATAGATAGATAGATAGATAGATAGATAGATAGATAGATAGATGAGTTTAATGAGTCTCTATGGCTCAGATGTATTTCACAGAATGTCAGTTGGAGTGAGTCTGGGCTTCAGTGTGTAGATTTAAATTTTTGACAGTTGGACAGTTTGAAAATCTGAACATTCCGTCAATGTTAAGTCTATGGGAGTTTTTCCGAGTTTTAATCGTCATTTTTAGGAAAACCGTGAGTCGGATCAGTTAGAAAAGATATAGCAACGCGAGTCAGACTAGTTTGAAGATCTGAGCCGAGTTTGGAGTTTGTAGAGTTAAAGCTCTAGGAGGAGTTAGAGTCAGAAATTTGAGTAAGAAAAATAATAATAATAATAAGTTTATTAGGATTTCAGTAAGTTGGCTCTTCCAAGCCAACTTAACTAGATAAAAAAGTTCGTCGAGACAAACTTTAAGTTGGCTTGGAAAAGCTAGACCAGAAAGTTTGAAATAGTTTGAAAAGTTTGAAATAGTTTGAAAAGTTTAAAGTTTGAAATAGTTTGAGTTTTAGTAGTTTAGATAGATAGATCTAGTATGATTTACCCCGTTCTAGTATGATTTGCCCCAGTTTACCCCGTCCTAGTATGATTTACCCCAGTTTACCCCGCTCTAATATGATTTGCCCCAGTTTACCCCGCTCTAGTATGATTTGCCCCAGTTTACCCCGCTCTAGTATGATTTGCCCCAGTTTACCCCGCTCTAGTATGATTTACCCCAGTTTACCATGATTTACCCCAGTTTACCCCGTGCTAGTATGATTTACCCCAGTTTACCCCGCTCTAGAATGATTTGCCCCAGTTTACCCCGCTCTAGTATGATTTGCCCCAGTTTACCCAGCTCTAGTATGATTTGCCCCAGTTTACCCCGCTCTAGAATGATTTGCCCCAGTTTACCCCGTTCTAGTATGATTTGCCCCAGTTTACCCCGCTCTAGAATGATTTGCCCCAGTTTACCCAGCTCTAGTATGATTTGCCCCAGTTTACCCCGCTCTAGTATGATTTGCCCCAGTTTACCCCGTTCTAGTATGATTTGCCCCAGTTTACCCCGTTCTAGTATGATTTGCCCCAGTTTACCCCGCTCTAGAATGATTTGCCCCAGTTTACCCCGTTCTAGTATGATTTGCCCCAGTTTACCCCGCTCTAGAATGATTTGCCCCAGTTTACCCCGCTCTAGAATGATTTGCCCCAGTTTACCCCGTTCTAGTATGATTTGCCCCAGTTTACCCCGCTCTAGCATGATTTGCCCCAGTTTACCCCGTTCTAGTATGATTTGCCCCAGTTTACCCCGCGCTAGTATGATTTACCCCAGTTTACCCCGTTCTAGTATGATTTGCCCCAGTTTACCCCGCGCTAGTATGATTTGCCCCAGTTTACCCCGCTCTAGCATGATTTGCCCCAGTTTACCCCGTTCTAGTATGATTTGCCCCAGTTTACCCCGCTCTAGAATGATTTGCCCCAGTTTACCCCGCTCTAGAATGATTTGCCCCAGTTTACCCTGCTCTAGTATGATTTACCCCAGTTTACCCCGTTCTAGTATGATTTGCCCCAGTTTACCCCGCTCTAGAATGATTTGCCCCAGTTTACCCCGTTCTAGTATGATTTGCCCCAGTTTACCCCGCGCTAGTATGATTTACCCCAGTTTACCCCGTTCTAGTATGATTTGCCCCAGTTTACCCCGCGCTAGTATGATTTGCCCCAGTTTACCCCGCTCTAGCATGATTTGCCCCAGTTTACCCCGTTCTAGTATGATTTGCCCCAGTTTACCCCGCTCTAGTATGATTTGCCCCAGTTTACCCTGCTCTAGAATGATTTGCCCCAGTTTACCCCGTTCTAGTATGATTTGCCCCAGTTTACCCCGCTCTAGAATGATTTGCCCCAGTTTACCCCGTTCTAGTATGATTTGCCCCAGTTTACCCCGCGCTAGTATGATTTACCCCAGTTTACCCCGTTCTAGTATGATTTGCCCCAGTTTACCCCGCGCTAGTATGATTTACCCCAGTTTACCCCGTTCTAGTATGATTTGCCCCAGTTTACCCCGCTCTAGCATGATTTGCCCCAGTTTACCCCGTTCTAGTATGATTTGCCCCAGTTTACCCCGCTCTAGAATGATTTGTCCCAGTTTACCCCGCTCTAGAATGATTTGCCCCAGTTTACCCCGCTCTAGTATGATTTGCCCCAGTTTACCCCGCTCTAGAATGATTTGCCCCAGTTTACCCCGTTCTAGTATGATTTGCCCCAGTTTACCCCGCTCTAGAATGATTTGCCCCAGTTTACCCCGTTCTAGTATGATTTGCCCCAGTTTACCCCGCGCTAGTATGATTTGCCCCAGTTTACCCCGTTCTAGTATGATTTACCCCAGTTTACCCCGATCTAGTATGATTTACCCCAGTTTACCCCGATCTAGTATGATTTACCCCAGTTTACCCCGATCTAGTATGATTTACCCCAGTTTACCCCGATCTAGTATTATTTACCCCAGTTTACCCCGCTCTAGTATGATTTACCCCAGTTTACCCCGATCTAGTATGATTTGCCCCAGTTTACCCCGATCTAGTATGATTTACCCCAGTTTACCCCGATCTAGTATGATTTACCCCAGTTTACCCCGATCTAGTATGATTTGCCCCAGTTTACCCCGATCTAGTATGATTTGCCCCAGTTTACCCCGATCTAGTATGATTTGCCCCAGTTTACCCCGATCTAGTATGATTTGCCCCAGTTTACCCCGATCTAGTATGATTTGCCCCAGTTTACCCCGCTCTAGTATGATTTACCCCAGTTTACCCCGATCTAGTATGATTTGCCCCAGTTTACCCCGATCTAGTATGATTTGCCCCAGTTTACCCCGATCTAGTATGATTTACCCCAGTTTACCCCGATCTAGTATGATTTACCCCAGTTTACCCCGATCTAGTATGATTTGCCCCAGTTTACCCCGATCTAGTATGATTTGCCCCAGTTTACCCCGCTCTAGTATGATTTGCCCCAGTTTACCCCGATCTAGTATGATTTGCCCCAGTTTACCCCGATCTAGTATGATTTGCCCCAGTTTACCCCGCTCTAGTATGATTTACCCCAGTTTACCCCGATCTAGTATGATTTGCCCCAGTTTACCCCGATCTAGTATGATTTGCCCCAGTTTACCCCGCTCTAGTATGATTTGCCCCAGTTTACCCCGATCTAGTATGATTTGCCCCAGTTTACCCCGATCTAGTATGATTTGCCCCAGTTTACCCCGCTCTAGTATGATTTACCCCAGTTTACCCCGATCTAGTATGATTTGCCCCAGTTTACCCCGATCTAGTATGATTTGCCCCAGTTTACCCCGATCTAGTATGATTTGCCCCAGTTTACCCCGATCTAGTATGATTTACCCCAGTTTACCCCGATCTAGTATGATTTGCCCCAGTTTACCCCGATCTAGTATGATTTGCCCCAGTTTACCCCGATCTAGTATGATTTGCCCCAGTTTACCCCGCTCTAGTATGATTTACCCCAGTTTACCCCGATCTAGTATGATTTGCCCCAGTTTACCCCGATCTAGTATGATTTGCCCCAGTTTACCCCGATCTAGTATGATTTGCCCCAGTTTACCCCGATCTAGTATGATTTGCCCCAGTTTACCCCGATCTAGTATGATTTACCCCAGTTTACCCCGCTCTAGTATGATTTGCCCCAGTTTACCCCGCTCTAGTATGATTTGCCCCAGTTTACCCCGCTCTAGTATGATTTACCCCAGTTTACCCCGATCTAGTATGATTTGCCCCAGTTTACCCCGATCTAGTATGATTTGCCCCAGTTTACCCCGATCTAGTATGATTTGCCCCAGTTTACCCCGATCTAGTATGATTTGCCCCAGTTTACCCCGATCTAGTATGATTTACCCCAGTTTACCCCGCTCTAGTATGATTTGCCCCAGTTTACCCCAGATGAGTTTAATGAGTCTCTATGGCTCAGATGTATTTCACAGAATGTCAGTTGGAGTGAGTCTGGGCTACAGTGTTTAGATTTGAATTTTTGACAGTTGGACAGTTTGAAAATCTGAACATTCCGTCAATGTTAAGTCTATGGGAGTTTTTCCGAGTTTTAATCGTCATTTTTAGGAAAACCGTGAGTCGGATCAGTTAGAAAAGATATAGCATACCGAGTTAGACTAGTTTGAAGGTCTGAGCCGAGTTTGGAGTATGTGGAGTTTAAGCTCTAGGAGGAGTTAGAGTTGTAAAGTTAGCGGTCAGAAAAATAATAATAACTAGATAAAAAAGTTCGTCGAGACAAACTTTAAGTTGGCTTGGAAAAGCTAGACCAGAAAGTTTGAAATAGTTTGAAAAGTTTGAAATAAATAGTTTGAAATAGTTTGAAAAGTTTAAAGTTTGAAATAGTTTGAGTTTTAGTAGTATAGATAGATAGATAGATAGATAGATAGATAGATAGATAGATAGATAGATAGATAGATAGATAGATAGATAGATAGATAGATAGATAGATAGATAGATAGATGATAGATAGATAGATAGATAGATAGATAGATAGATAGATAGAAATAGTCAGATGATAGATAGATAGATAGATAGATAGATAGATAGATAGATAGATAGATAGATAGATAGATAGATAGATAGATAGATAGATAGATAGATAGATGAGTTTAATGAGTCTCTATGGCTCAGATGTATTTCACAGAATGTCAGTTGGAGTGAGTCTGGGCTTCAGTGTGTAGATTTGAATTTTTGACAGTTGGACAGTTTGAAAATCTGAACATTCCGTCAATGTTAAGTCTATGGGAGTTTTTCCGAGTTTTAATCGTCATTTTTAGGAAAACCGTGAGTCGGATCAGTTAGAAAAGATATAGCAACGCGAGTCAGACTAGTTTGAAGATCTGAGCCGAGTTTGGAGTTTGTAGAGTTAAAGCTCTAGGAGGAGTTAGAGTCAGAAATTTGAGTAAGAAAAATAATAATAATAATAATAATAATAATAAGTTTATTAGGATTTCAGTAAGTTGGCTCTTCCAAGCCAACTTAACTAGATAAAAAAGTTCGTCGAGACAAACTTTAAGTTGGCTTGGAAAAGCTAGACCAGAAAGTTTGAAATAGTTTGAAAAGTTTGAAATAAATAGTTTGAAATAGTTTGAAAAGTTTAAAGTTTGAAATAGTTTGAGTTTTAGTAGTTTAGATAGATAGATCTAGTATGATTTGCCCCAGTTTACCCCGTCCTAGTATAATTTGCCCCAGTTTACCCCGATCTAGTATGATTTGCCCCAGTTTACCCCGCTCTAGTATGATTTGCCCCAGTTTACCCCGCTCTAGTATGATTTGCCCCAGTTTACCCCGATCTAGTATGATTTGCCCCAGTTTACCCCGCTCTAGTATGATTTGCCCCAGTTTACCCCGATCTAGTATGATTTGCCCCAGTTTACCCCGATCTAGTATGATTTGCCCCAGTTTACCCCGATCTAGTATGATTTGCCCCAGTTTACCCCGATCTAGTATGATTTGCCCCAGTTTACCCCGATCTAGTATGATTTACCCCAGTTTACCCCGCTCTAGTATGATTTGCCCCAGTTTACCCCGCTCTAGTATGATTTGCCCCAGTTTACCCCGATCTAGTATGATTTGCCCCAGTTTACCCCGATCTAGTATGATTTGCCCCAGTTTACCCCGCTCTAGTATGATTTGCCCCAGTTTACCCCGATCTAGTATGATTTGCCCCAGTTTACCCCGATCTAGTATGATTTACCCCAGTTTACCCCGCTCTAGTATGATTTGCCCCAGTTTACCCCGATCTAGTATGATTTACCCCAGTTTACCCCGATCTAGTATGATTTGCCCCAGTTTACCCCGATCTAGTATGATTTGCCCCAGTTTACCCCGATCTAGTATGATTTGCCCCAGTTTACCCCGATCTAGTATGATTTACCCCAGTTTACCCCGATCTAGTATGATTTACCCCAGTTTACCCCGATCTAGTATGATTTGCCCCAGTTTACCCCGCTCTAGTATGATTTGCCCCAGTTTACCCCGCTCTAGTATGATTTGCCCCAGTTTACCCCGATCTAGTATGATTTGCCCCAGTTTACCCCGATCTAGTATGATTTGCCCCAGTTTACCCCGATCTAGTATGATTTGCCCCAGTTTACCCCGATCTAGTATGATTTGCCCCAGTTTACCCCGATCTAGTATGATTTACCCCAGTTTACCCCGATCTAGTATGATTTACCCCAGTTTACCCCGATCTAGTATGATTTACCCCAGTTTACCCCGATCTAGTATGATTTGCCCCAGTTTACCCCGCTCTAGTATGATTTGCCCCAGTTTACCCCGATCTAGTATGATTTGCCCCAGTTTACCCCGCTCTAGTATGATTTGCCCCAGTTTACCCCGATCTAGTATGATTTGCCCCAGTTTACCCCGATCTAGTATGATTTGCCCCAGTTTACCCCGATCTAGTATGATTTGCCCCAGTTTACCCCGATCTAGTATGATTTACCCCAGTTTACCCCGCTCTAGTATGATTTGCCCCAGTTTACCCCGCTCTAGTATGATTTGCCCCAGTTTACCCCGATCTAGTATGATTTGCCCCAGTTTACCCCGCTCTAGTATGATTTGCCCCAGTTTACCCCGCTCTAGTATGATTTGCCCCAGTTTACCCCGCTCTAGTATGATTTGCCCCAGTTTACCCCGATCTAGTATGATTTGCCCCAGTTTACCCCGCTCTAGTATGATTTGCCCCAGTTTACCCCGATCTAGTATGATTTGCCCCAGTTTACCCCGATCTAGTATGATTTGCCCCAGTTTACCCCGATCTAGTATGATTTGCCCCAGTTTACCCCGATCTAGTATGATTTGCCCCAGTTTACCCCGATCTAGTATGATTTGCCCCAGTTTACCCCGCTCTAGTATGATTTGCCCCAGTTTACCCCGATCTAGTATGATTTGCCCCAGTTTACCCCGATCTAGTATGATTTACCCCAGTTTACCCCGATCTAGTATGATTTGCCCCAGTTTACCCCGATCTAGTATGATTTACCCCAGTTTACCCAGTTCTAGTATGATTTGCCCCAGTTTACCCCGATCTAGTATGATTTGCCCCAGTTTACCCCGATCTAGTATGATTTACCCCAGTTTACCCAGCTCTAGTATGATTTGCCCCAGTTTACCCCGATCTAGTATGATTTGCCCCAGTTTACCCCGATCTAGTATGATTTGCCCCAGTTTACCCAGCTCTAGTATGATTTGCCCCAGTTTACCCCGATCTAGTATGATTTACCCCAGTTTACCCCGATCTAGTATGATTTGCCCCAGTTTACCCCGATCTAGTATGATTTGCCCCAGTTTACCCCGATCTAGTATGATTTGCCCCAGTTTACCCCGATCTAGTATGATTTGCCCCAGTTTACCCCGATCTAGTATGATTTGCCCCAGTTTACCCAGCTCTAGTATGATTTACCCCAGTTTACCCAGCTCTAGTATGATTTACCCCAGTTTACCCCGCTCTAGTATGATTTGCCCCAGTTTACCCCGATCTAGTATGATTTGCCCCAGTTTACCCCGCTCTAGTATGATTTACCCCAGTTTACCCCGCTCTAGTATGATTTACCCCAGTTTACCCCGATCTAGTATGATTTGCCCCAGTTTACCCCGATCTAGTATGATTTGCCCAAGTTTACCCAGCTCTAGTATGATTTGCCCCAGTTTACCCCGATCTAGTATGATTTGCCCCAGTTTACCCAGTTCTAGTATGATTTGCCCCAGTTTACCCCGATCTAGTATGATTTACCCCAGTTTACCCCGCTCTAGTATGATTTGCCCCAGTTTACCCAGTTCTAGTATGATTTGCCCCAGTTTACCCAGTTCTAGTATGATTTGCCCCAGTTTACCCCGATCTAGTATGATTTGCCCCAGTTTACCCAGTTCTAGTATGATTTGCCCCAGTTTACCCAGTTCTAGTATGATTTGCCCCAGTTTACCCCGATCTAGTATGATTTACCCCAGTTTACCCCGATCTAGTATGATTTGCCCCAGTTTACCCCGATCTAGTATGATTTACCCTAGTTTACCCAGCTCTAGTATGATTTGCCCCAGTTTACCCCGATCTAGTATGATTTACCCCAGTTTACCCAGTTCTAGTATGATTTACCCCAGTTTACCCAGCTCTAGTATGATTTGCCCCAGTTTACCCAGCTCTAGTATGATTTACCCCAGTTTACCCCGATCTAGTATGATTTACCCTAGTTTACCCAGCTCTAGTATGATTTGCCCCAGTTTACCCCGATCTAGTATGATTTACCCCAGTTTACCCAGTTCTAGTATGATTTACCCCAGTTTACCCAGCTCTAGTATGATTTGCCCCAGTTTACCCAGCTCTAGTATGATTTACCCCAGTTTACCCCGATCTAGTATGATTTGCCCCAGTTTACCCAGCTCTAGTATGATTTACCCCAGTTTACCCAGTTCTAGTATGATTTACCCCAGTTTACCCCGATCTAGTATGATTTGCCCCAGTTTACCCAGCTCTAGTATGATTTACCCCAGTTTACCCAGCTCTAGTATGATTTACCCCAGTTTACCCCGATCTAGTATGATTTGCCCCAGTTTACCCAGTTCTAGTATGATTTGCCCCAGTTTACCCCGATCTAGTATGATTTGCCCCAGTTTACCCCGATCTAGTATGATTTACCCTAGTTTACCCAGCTCTAGTATGATTTGCCCCAGTTTACCCCGATCTAGTATGATTTACCCCAGTTTACCCAGTTCTAGTATGATTTACCCCAGTTTACCCAGCTCTAGTATGATTTGCCCCAGTTTACCCAGCTCTAGTATGATTTGCCCCAGTTTACCCCGATCTAGTATGATTTACCCTAGTTTACCCAGCTCTAGTATGATTTGCCCCAGTTTACCCCGATCTAGTATGATTTACCCCAGTTTACCCAGTTCTAGTATGATTTACCCCAGTTTACCCAGCTCTAGTATGATTTGCCCCAGTTTACCCAGCTCTAGTATGATTTACCCCAGTTTACCCCGATCTAGTATGATTTGCCCCAGTTTACCCAGCTCTAGTATGATTTACCCCAGTTTACCCCGATCTAGTATGATTTGCCCCAGTTTACCCAGCTCTAGTATGATTTGCCCCAGTTTACCCAGCTCTAGTATGATTTGCCCCAGTTTACCCCGATCTAGTATGATTTACCCCAGTTTACCCCGCTCTAGTATGATTTGCCCCAGTTTACCCAGCTCTAGTATGATTTACCCCAGTTTACCCAGCTCTAGTATGATTTGCCCCAGTTTACCCCGATCTAGTATGATTTACCCCAGTTTACCCAGCTCTAGTATGATTTACCCCAGTTTACCCAGCTCTAGTATGATTTACCCCAGTTTACCCCGATCTAGTATGATTTACCCCAGTTTACCCAGCTCTAGTATGATTTACCCCAGTTTACCCCGATCTAGTATGATTTGCCCCAGTTTACCCCGATCTAGTATGATTTGCCCCAGTTTACCCCAGATGAGTTTAATGAGTCTCTATGGCTCAGATGTATTTCACAGAATGTCAGTTGGAGTGAGTCTGGGCTTCAGTGTTTAGATTTGAATTTTTGACAGTTGGACAGTTTGAAAATCTGAACATTCCGTCAATGTTAAGTCTATGGGAGTTTTTCCGAGTTTTGATCGTCATTTTTAGGAAAACCGTGAGTCGGATCAGTTAGAAAAGATATAGCATACCGAGTTAGACTAGTTTGAAGGTCTGAGCCGAGTTTGGAGTATGTGGAGTTAAAGCTCTAGGAGGAGTTAGAGTTGTAAAGTTAGCGGTCAGAAAAATAATAATAACTAGATAAAAAAGTTCGTCGAGACAAACTTTAAGTTGGCTTGGAAAAGCTAGACCAGAAAGTTTGAAATAGTTTGAAAAGTTTGAAATAAATTGTTTGAAATAGTTTGAAAAGTTTAAAGTTTGAAATAGTTTGAGTTTTAGTAGTATAGATAGATAGATAGATAGATAGATAGATAGATAGATAGATAGATAGATAGATAGATAGATAGATAGATAGATAGATAGATAGATAGATAGATAGATAGATAGAAATAGTCAGATGATAGATAGATAGATAGATCTCAGTTTACCCCGCTCTAGTATGATTTGCCCCAGTTTACCCCGCTCTAGAATGATTTGCCCCAGTTTACCCCGCTCTAGTATGATTTGCCCCAGTTTACCCCGCTCTAGTATGATTTGCCCCAGTTTACCCCGTGCTAGTATGATTTGCCCCAGTTTACCCAGCTCTAGAATGATTTGCCCCAGTTTACCCCGCGCTAGTATGATTTGCCCCAGTTTACCCCGCTCTAGTATGATTTGCCCCAGTTTACCCCGCTCTAGTATGATTTGTCCCAGTTTACCCCGCTCTAGTATGATTTGCCCCAGTTTACCCCGCTCTAGAATGATTTGCCCCAGTTTACCCCGTGCTAGTATGATTTGCCCCAGTTTACCCCGCTCTAGTATGATTTGCCCCAGTTTACCCCGCTCTAGAATGATTTGCCCCAGTTTACCCCGTTCTAGAATGATTTGCCCCAGTTTACCCCGTTCTAGAATGATTTGCCCCAGTTTACCCCGCTCTAGAATGATTTGCCCCAGTTTACCCCGTTCTAGTATGATTTGCCCCAGTTTACCCCGTTCTAGTATGATTTGCCCCAGTTTACCCCGTTCTAGTATGATTTGCCCCAGTTTACCCCGTTCTAGTATGATTTGCCCCAGTTTACCCCGCTCTAGTATGATTTGCCCCAGTTTACCCCGCTCTAGTATGATTTGCCCCAGTTTACCCCGCTTGTATGATTTGCCCCAGTTTACCCCGCTCTAGTATGATTTGCCCCAG